>NC_040018.1:30072908-30105458 GCF_000972845.2 Larimichthys crocea | reverse complement strand
TTTAATCTAATAAATTTAAGAAAAAGTCGTAAGTGGAGATTAAATCTGTAACTTCACCAGAAAAGTCGAAACATCACGAGAACGTGGAGATTAAAGGTTCATTCAGACCGGCTCCACGTCTCGTGTGTTTGGTGTTGTTAGCTAAGACTAAGGCTGCAAAACTCTGGGATTTTAAAGATGGAAACTTTCCATGGGAATTAACAGGAATTTATGGAATAAACTGGGAATAAAATTGAAGGTTGGCCCTTTTAACGGAACTTTATATAGGGAAATATATTTTTGCATATTTTTCATGCACTCAATCACATGCACAAGCACACTGCTTACTGCGGGCTGTTGAGGCCACGCCCCCTACCTGCACAGGTGATTTCTGTACCTGGACCACACTTTAAAGCCCATCTTATGTTTGGATATGATACTGTTTGATTAAATTAGCCCCAATTTAAGTTACTTCCCATACTTTTCATAATTCCCAGGAGTTTCCAATTTTGAATATTTCCAAAATCCCCCAGCTTAACTTCCCATGGAAAGTTTTCCCCCTTTGCAGCCCTAAAACTACCTCCCATAGTTTGAGGTTTTAAACCAATTAAACTCATGTCTCTATTTTGCAGCGTAAATTTAAGCCAGACTTCATGAAGTAAAACAACAGGTTTAGTATATTTTCTCAGTTCAGGCTGACTGGAGGTTTGACCGGTCGGATTGGCGGCTTCCAAAAGTTTAATCTGGCTCCACTTCTCCGCCGCGGGTCGCTGCTTTCTTTTGACGGACACTCAAACATCCAAACGCCTTTCCCTCCTCAGATATTGATCAGATTTAAAGATCATTACCATCACAAAAGCTTCAAATATCCACATTTTTTCAGAGTTTAGAAACGTTCTGTCTTTCTTCCTGTCGTTTGGGGGGCAGACGGCTGCACGCTGAGAAAAATGTACGTCGAAGCTTTTCACGCGTCGTGTGATCTTTACGTAGGAACAGGCTCTATACAGAAAAACACAAGTGCACACGACAAGTTTCCTCCAAGGTCGCTTTTTATTTTATTTTATTCGTCCTCGGTGATGAAGGCGAAGAGTCTGAGAGAGACTGAGTCAGACGTGGGGGAGGTCGTGATGAAAGTCACATTTTGAAGCAGTTTATTTCAATAATTTGATGTTTTTCTGGTTGGAGATGAGACTGCGATGCACAGACTCCAAACCTGCAGGGACGCGACGTAATGTTTTCTTTTTTTTTTTTATGTTGTAGCTTGAAAGTTGTGAAGTTACCTATTTTCTGTTGTTATCGTCGCTTTCGTTTGAGTGGTTGACCCTCGGTCAGACTTGGAAAACGCTTTATCCTGTGAGTAACAGCCGCTGGGTTTCCAGGTAAAAGTCGCTTTTTTTTTATGTTTCAGACATTAAAGGTTGTTAAGGGAGGATCAGAGAATTGTTACATTTCTACTGTGACTTATAAAGCTGGAACTGTTTCCCACTTTGATAAGAACCAGTGATTTTCTTTTTAAATAAAATACGGTAACTCCTTACTTGACGTTTCCTGAAAACAAATTGTGAATGTCTGTCTGAAGTTTGTTATGGCAGAACAGAGAAGAGCTTCCCATACATACATGTATAAATATGCTACGTATTCCTTCTGTTTTTTTTTTTTTTTTTTACAACCAGGTTTGCACGGAGTGTTTTATTTTGAAAATCCACCGCTTCTCTATGCTGTTTCTGTGTCTGGCTGTGTCCATCAACACTAGACAGCTACATCAAGAGTGTGTGCGTGTGTGTGTGTGTGTGTGTGTGTGTGTGTGTGTGTGTGTGTGTATGTGTGTGTGTGAAAAGAGCGATATCGGACCATGATGTGGAATCGATGCAGAGCAAAGTGGGGAATGTCTGTTGTTCCTGTTGGAGGTTGAGAGCTGTACAGCTGCTCATCAGACGTAAATATTACAGACACTTAAATCAGAAAAAGAGAAAAAATGAGATTTTTTTTAATCTAATAAATTTTCTAATAAATTTGAGAAAAAAGTCGTAACGTGGAGATTAAATCTGTAACTTCACCAGAAAAGTCGAAACATCATGAGAACGTGGAGATTAAAGGTTCATTCAGACCGGCTCCACGTCTCTGTGTTTGGTGTTGTTAGGTAAGACTAAGGCTGCAAAAATCTGGGAATTTTCAAAGATGGAAACTTTCCATGGGAATTAACAGGAATTTATGGGAATAAACTGGGAATAAAATTGAAGGTTGGCCCTTTTTAACGGGAACTTTATATAGGGAGATATATTTTTGCATAATTTTTCATGCACTCAATCACATGCACACAGCACACTGCTTACTGCAGGGCTGTTGAGGCCACGCCCCCTACCTGCACAGGTGATTTCTGTACCTGGACCACACTTTAAAGCCCATACTTATGTTTGGATATGATACTGTTTGATTAAATTAGCCACAATTTACAGTTAATTCCCATACATTTTCATAATTCCCATGGAGTTTCCAATTTTGAATATTTCCAAAATCCCCCAGATTAACTTCCCATGGAATGTTTTCGGCCTTTGCAGCCCTAAAACTACCTCCACATAGTTTATGAGGTTTTAAACCAAATTAAACATCATGTCTCTATTTTGCAGCGTAAACTTAAGCCAGACTTCATGAAGTAAACAAACGGGTAGCGTATCAGAGTTTAGATAGATAGTTTCTCAGTTTCAGGCTGACTGTGGAGGTTTGACCGGTCGGATTGGCGGCTTCCAAAAGTTGAATCTGGCTCAACTTCTCCGCCGCGGGTCGCTGCTTTCTTTTGACGGACACTCAAACATCAAAACGCACTTTCCCTCCTCAAACATTGATCAGATTTAAAGATCATTACCATCACAAAAGCTTCAAATATCCACATTTTTTCAGAAGTTTAGAAACGTTCTAGTCTTTCATTCCTGTCATTTCGGGGGGCAGACGGCTGCACGCTGAGAAAAATGTACGTCGAGGCTTTTACAGCGTCGTGTGATCTTTACGTAGAGAACAGGCTCTAATACAGAAAACACAAGTGCACACGACAAGTTTCCTCCAAGGTCGCTTTTTATTTTATTTTATTCGTCCTCGGTGATGAAGGCGAAGAGTCTGAGAGAGGAAGAGACTGAGTCAGACGTGGAGGAGGTCGTGATGAAAGTCACATTTCGAAGGCATGTTATTTCAATAATTTGATGTTTTTCTGGTTGGAGGATGAGGACTGCGATGCACAGACTCCAAACCTGCAGGGACGCGACAGTAATGTCTTTTTTTTTATGATTGTAGCTTGAAAGTTGTGAAGTTACATATTTTCTGTTGTTATCGGCGCTGGATTTCGTTTGAGTGGTTGACCTCCGGTCAGACTTGGAAAACGCTTTATTTCCTGTGAGTAACAGCCGCTGGATTTCCAGGTAAAAGTCGCTTTTTTTTTATGTTTCAGACATTAAAGGTTGGTTAAGGGAGGATACAGAGAGTTGTTACATTTCTACTGTGACTTATAAAGCTGGAACTGTTTCCCACTTTGATAAGAACCAGTGATTTTCTTTTTAAATAAACATACGGTAATCTTCATTTGACAAGAGAAGCAGCTTCCCATACATACATGTATAAATATGCTACGTACTTCATTCTGTTTTTTTGGGGGTTTTTTTACAACCAGCTGTTTGCACGGAGGTGTTTTTATTTTGAAAAACCACCAGCTTCTCTATGCTGTTTCTGTGTCTGGCTTCCTGTCAGCTCGAGGTGCCCTGTGTTAAATCGAGGCGGGCTGCTCGCGGCGTCCGTCACAAAATAGAACAGCCGCGTTGAACTCAACCTGAACCGGACCGCGCCGGAGCCGGTTTGAAACATTGACTAAGAAGTTTAAGATGCTGAACTGCTGCTCTGTACTCCGCTGACACCTTAATAGTTTGTAAATGCTTATTTATATTTATTATTGAGGGTTTATTACATTTTACATATTTAATCGGGTGATTCACGTAAATGTTTCTGGGTTTATTATTATGTGTGTAAATATGAGACGACACTAAAATGCTATCATCTCATTAGTCACTTGACTATTGGAATATGTACATAAGGAATAAGAAAGTTTGTGCCAGTCGTCGGAGTTGGTTGGTTGGATTTTAAATATTGATTTGGTCGAGTGGATTTTTGTTCAGTGTTTAATAAACGCTCTGATTTCTTCAGTTCGCCTCCCGGCTGCTACGGCCATAAAAATCCAAAGTGAGTCTAAACTTTCGGTCTGGACGAGGTTTGTTATTGTAGATTTAAAAGCTTCTGTAAAGCGAGCGTTGTGTTCCTCCCTCCGTCTCGGCCTCCTTCGTCTGCTCCTCTCAGACTCTGGAGGAGGAGGCAGCGTTTTTTGTCCGGGGCCATCGACCGATGTTTGGCCCGTTGAAGGAAAACATCGGAGATCGATGCAGAGGAACGAGCTTCCCCTGACCCAGCCTGTCTGATGGTGGAGTCCAGCTCTGATCTGCTGCCTTAAGCTTCTCCCAGAGGCCTCGGTGTATCCTCAGTGTGTGTGTGTAATGTGTCTGTGTGTGTGTGTTCAGTTTTGTTCATTTAAACAGCATTTGCATTTTTTTTTCAAAGAGTAAAACATGAAATAAAAATCACAAATATCACAATCCAGTCAACTCCTCACCACAGCTGCGGCTCAGGTGGTAAAACGGGTCGGTTAGTAATTGGAGGTTCGATTCCCGGCTCCTCCAGTCCACGATATTGAACCACAAATTGCTCCTGAAGGTTGTGCTGTCTGCGTGCGAGTCTGTGTGTGTGTGTGTGTGTGTGAGACAAGTGTTGTAAGGTAGACCAGAATTTACCATCATTACATACTGCACCAAAATCATGTACAGTGACGTCTCGGTAGTGGTTACATTACATTCAGAGTACGAGATGAAGAGCCAGAGACAGGGAAGATAAAAATAATCTAAAGAAATCAAATGCAATAAATAAAATATAACACAATAAAATATGAATAATCATAATAAGTTATCTCATGACGCTTTCCATACAGAGTAGGTCCAGACCGTACACTTTCTAATATTATTTACAGACCCAACAGTTCCCACCAGGAGCAAACACTTGGCGACACCTTGAGCAGAATCCGGCTCATGGTCGGCGTCCGTCTGCCACAACTGGCTCTGGTCCGCTCTGAGTGTCCTCTATACACACTCATATACACTACACACTATATAAAGCAGTGTGTGAGAGTAAAGTTGTATACAACATAAAGTATGGTTGATGGTTGGCGGTGTTTCTGCAGACAGAGATCATGATGATTCATGAACGCCTTGAGACGAGAGCTAAAAACAATCATCGATAAATTAGAAGTTGTTTTGATTGATTTGTTTTGTGACAATAAATACAAATATTTTTTGACTGTTGATTAGGGGTGTGCCAAAATATGGATACTAAGATATATCGTGATATTTCATCTTGCGGGACGTTATCGATACGCTGGCGCCAAATTTTGATATTTAAACAATAAACATACAGCCACTATGAACAGATTCTCACAAAAACCTGCTACACCGTCGAATTGCTTTGGGTAGTGACCGAAAGAATGAGATCGCGAATACAAAATGAGCTTCCTTCGCAGGGTGGCTGGGCTCTCCCTTAGAGATAGAGAAGCTCGGCCATCTACGAGGAGCTCAGAGTAGAACCGCTGCTCCTCCTCATCGAGAGGAACCAGTTAAAGTGGCTCGGGCATCTCGTGAGGATGCCTCCTGGACGTCTCCCTGGTGAGATGTTCCGGGCACGTTCCTCCGGGAGGCGGCCCCGGGGAAGACCCAGGACACGCTGGAGGGACTGGCCTTGGAACGCCTTGGGGTCCCCCTGGGAGAGCTGGATGAAGTGGCCAGGGAGACGGAAGTCTGGGCTTCCCCGCTGAAGCTGCTGCCCCCGCGACCCGATTTAAAAACGGATAAAGCGGGAGAAGACGAGACGAGACAATGATGAACATTGATAAAGAGTTCGCAATCTGCAAGAACTGTCGAACGTGCATAGCCACCTGCTCCGTCATCATCCTGATCTTCAGTGCAGTGAATACATTTTGAATTTCTTCAGTGACACAGATATCGTGATGTATCGTGGATAAAATTTCTTACAATATATCGATTATCGCAGAATCGCTGTATCATGAAATTATCGTTTGCAAAATATCGTGACCACATCGTATCGCGAGGTACCTGCTGATTAAAATTAAAGTTAATGACGTCACCTCAGCTTTTTTTTTTCCACCGTTTTATGGATTAATGAAGAAAACTGATTTATCAATCGAATTATTCGTCAGTCACACATCCAGTACGTGCAGAGTTCTCATGTTTCTCGCCGCCGGATAAACGTACATTCAACCGTCACTCCACCGATTTACCGCAGGAAATATTCAGCTCTCACACTCTTCTGTGTGCTGAGCAGGTAAAGTCAGAGCTTTATCCCCTGTACACAGCTGCCCGCTGTGGCGGGAAACAACCAGCGCGGTGAAGGTTTGAGGTCATAACACCTGAAAAACACTCAAACGCTCCACAGAGCCGAGGAGAGCTGATCCGGGAAGGCTTGTTTTACAGAAAAATAGTGCGTGTTCGCAACCTCGGCACTAATTGTGTTTCCTCGAGGATTAATATGAGGAAATTTAATTTTGTTTAGATATTCATTAGTCGTGTAGAATATGATTTCATGATTTGTGTGTGTGGAGATGTTTTCTTGAATCTTCCTTCCAGAGGTCTGACGGCGCTCGTCTCACATCGTTCTCTCTCCTCTCTTTCTTTTTTGATTTCCTTCTTCTGTCTTTCATACCTTCTTGTTTGCAGGGGGGGGAAGAATAAAAAATAAATCTAGGTGTATCACTCCACCAACCCTCTGTAAGATGTATCATGGCGGCAATAAAAAGCAGTAGAAATTCCCAGTAGAGTAATGGAGATGGAGTTGTTTGATGGTAATTATGTTTTTTTCCCCGCCCGGTGGCGGAGAGGATGATTCGCTTTGGGGTAGAGTGTGTGTGTGTGTGTGTGTGTGTGTGTGTGTGTGTGTGTGTGTAAATGGATGTGTGATCCAGTTAGAGTGCTAGGGGACTGAGAGACGGCGCTCTCATATAAGGTTAGACTGGAATTTATGATCCTGAGACGCGACAAGAGCTAATTTAGAGTAGCGGGAATGAAACCTATAGACCGGGGAACCATGATTCTTTCATTTTCAGCATTAGAGAACACACACTCTCGCCCTCTCACACTCCCACACACACACACACACACATTTTTTATTTATCTGCATTGAGCCGGCGTATCCCGACTGAATTTATATTCTATTCTATTAGTTTTATTTCAGTCCTGAACTTCGCCGCAGAATCGAGCGGGCGCGCTTACATCTTTTTCTTTCACTTACTGTCACGAGTCAAAAGCATTTTTTATTCCACAAATAAGTTTTATTGGATTCTTTATTCAACATTTTATTCGATTTGCTCTCTTGGCCTGCTTCATGACCTTCTGCCGTGACTGGACAGAGAGATACAGAGCAGAGAAACAACAACAAAAGGGGGGAATCTGCTGATGTTGGTGAGCTGGGTACGGTCCTGTCAGGGCTGTGGGTGCATGTAAGCATCTCACCTGTAAACCTGTCGTGTACGTGAAGGATTTAGGTGCATTGAGGTTGCCACTTGGACAAAAGAAGCAATTTGATTGGGAATTGTGGCAATTTTCACCACTTTCGATAGATTATTTGAAAAAATAATGAGAATATTGATCAATAATGAGTTGCAGCCCTCTGTAAACCTACACCTCGTCTAAGGAAGGAAGGAAGGCTGTGGAGAAAATCAACACGAACCCGACAGAAACAGCATCCAGGAGAGGAAAAGGAGAAATATAGAGACAGAACGGAAAGGTGATGAAGGCCAGAGCCTTTCGTTGAGTGCTCAATCGGCCGGAATAAAGTAGTAAGTCAGTTTCCTGATGGCGAAGGGGGAACCGGGACAAATCACCCCGACAGAGGGGATCGAAAAGGGCACGGCACAAGTTGAAAGATGAGGGGATGAGAATCGTAATAGATGTTCTTCTTCTATTTAGTTCAGGTTCATGCTTTTTCTTTTTCCGCCCGGCGTCTGCAGAGATGGACGGTGGTCTGCTGGGGTCAAGCAGAGCCGTCAGCTGTGGTGTATTTTTCCCCTCCACTTATCTCCAGTTTTCTTTTCCAGGCCTGATCCGTGCTCAGGGTTAGGTATACAGGGAGCTACTGAGGGAGCGTGCGCTCCATGTACAAAATATTAAGACAACCTGCTGTTTCTGTATAAATACACCGGCCGGGTAGAAAGTACAAGCCCTTGGTGGTTTTTACAGAAGACGGCTCTGCCTTGAAGGAGAGCAGAGCTGCGTGATGTGGACAAAATCTGCCGTGTGTGAAGATTTCGTTCGGCGTTAAGACGTGTTTGCAGTGCTGTAAAATAACACTGACAACATGCAGTGGAGTTTGTACAAATATAGATTCAGAAGAACTTTTATCAAGCATCAAATTCTTCGAAACATTTAAGTTTTATTTTTGCTGAATCACGGCCGGGTTCAGTCTAAAGAAAAGATTGAAACGTTTCTCTCAGGATGAATGAACCTGATTAATTTCACACAACACATTATGCAGACGCAGGATATTAAAACCTTTGGGCAAAAAGATCTGGGTGAACAAATCAAGTCTGATAATTTATGCATCGAGCATCAACCTCTTGAATTTTGGCCTCGTCGGGGCTATCTTTAGATCGCAGCTGCAGGAAGACGCGGCCGATTGGCCGGTGCCTCCAGAGATTTGTGTAACTTTGATGCTGCAGATGTCGTCCGATTTATAGACCTCCGTTTCAGTGGAAGAACTTTGAGTTGACTGAGGAGTTTAACGGCGAAACTCCACCAGCCGTGACGCCTTTTTGTCTGAGAGAGTGTCTCGGATGCTCAGATTTGTTCAGGTGTTTTATTTTGAAAATCTAGACCAGATTCTCTGCCGTTTCCTGTGCAGATTGACGCTCACGGCGTGCGTCAAACTTAGAACAGAGAGACCGCGGCGCTTCTGGTGGCGTTTGAAACATTGACATACACTGGACGGGGTGAATCCGTGCTGGGTGGAGGCCTCAATGGTAGACGGACAGCAGCAGACTAACTCTTGCAAAAATAAAAATTCTGAGGAGAAATTTTGTCAACTTCTTGCTCAGAAATCATTTTACTGAGCATCCTAATCGCCTACCTGCAGCTCACCCTCCTCTCCCTGGTTGCTCTCGTCTCTTCCAGGTGGCCTCCCGTACGAGTTCAAGGTGGTGATCGCCGGGAACCACGAGCTGACCTTCGATAAGGACTTTATGGCCGAGCTGGTCAAGCAGGATTACTACCGATTCCCGTCGGTCTCCAAACTCAAACCGGAGGACTTTGACAATGTGCAGACGCTCCTCACAAACTGTGTGTACCTGCAGGACTCGGACGTCACCATAAAGGGATTCCGGATATACGGAGCGCCATGGTAAGAGCACCCGACCGCTTTCTATCCTTTTACGCTCATCACTTTGTGTCTTTCATTACCGCTGAGTCACGTTTCTGTCTCGTTGTGTTGTGGATCCCTGAGGTAAAGGTGTGCCACCCCCCCACTCTCTCTCTCTGTCAGTACCTGGCTGTTTTCCAGCTTCCCCTCCCTGTAGCAGTAACTCTGTACTCTGCTATACACTCTCAGCGAGGGGCCTCTCTTCCATGCAGGGTGCTATTCCCAGCTCGCACATTCCTTTATGAGCTCAGGACCTTCGCCTGCTCCCCAGGCTTACGTTACACCTGTGTTTTGACACGGGGTTAAGTGATACGCGTGTTACCGGGACACTCTGTCAATAGGCTCTCAGGTGTGGAAAGAAAGCAGCGGAGGGAAGGAGGGAGGGTGTGTTTGTTCGAGGAACGGTGTAAGCAGCGTGTATTCGACAAACAGAGGCGGGCGGGAGTTAATGTGAGACGTCGCTGCTGCATTCGGAGATGTTCAAGTTCTCATGCAGAAACAGTTCACGTGTCATTTTATAACAGATTTCTGCACCTTGAAGAAAGAAATAATAGTTCTCCGGCTGTATTTAGAAGAACTGTTTGGTCCAAAATGATCTGCAGGCGTGTGATTGTTTGTTTGTTTTATGAACAAAACTAGTTTCTGGTGTTTTTACGCTTTATCTCACAAAACTGGGATGAAAATGTGACTGAGTTAAGAAGGTTAAAGGCCAACTCACACCGGACGCGGAACGGAAGCGGAACGGCACCGCCGCGGTCACCGTAGCAAATAGAATCCAGTCTAGTCAATGAGAGCACTCACACCGGGCGCGGATCAGACGCGGATCAGAAGCGTCCCAGAAGCGGCTCTCCGCGCCACGGCGCGAGCTTTCCGCAGGATTTCTATTTCTTCCGCGAGCCGCGGCTGAACCTCGTAAATTTCAACAGAGCACTGCGCACCAGACAGGAAACCGGGCCTTGAATCAACATAATAAACTTCCGCCCCCCTTCAAAATAAAACACAATACACAGTTCATGTAGCTTTTTACAACTTCACATCAACGTGACGTCATGACCGGTGGCACCAGGTGATCAAAGATCGATCAAAGGGTCTCAACGAGAGACTAATTGTTGAAGTGGAACAACACACAATCATTTATGACACAACAGATGCTTTTTATAATCTCCTCCACGTCGGAGAAGCAAAGTCAGCTGTTTGTTGTTGTTGTTTTTTTTATACACAGTTTATCGCGGGGTCTCGGGTATGTCCAGGATTCTCGCGTGATCTCGTGATCTCGCGTGAATACGGCCGGCTCGCTCCGCTGCCGTTCCGCTTCCGTTCCGCTTCCGTTCCGCGTTCGGTGTGAGTCCCGTGTAAGGGTGTTTTAAAGGCGGGAACTTCAGCTCGCAGGCAGGTAAAACTTAAAACACACAGACTTAAAGGTCTTTATATTATTATTTATAGAGATCCAACATTTCCCACCATGAGCAAGCAAGGAAAAACTTCAGAAACCTCGAGCAGAACCCGGCAATCAGAGTTCGTTAAAATCAACGTTTAGTTGGAGTTTGCCAAAACAGAGTCCGTAATGTTCTCTGGACCCGTGCCGGATCTGACCAGCGACTGGATGTCGAGGTGGCGTCCACTAAACGTTGTGGGCTTACGTCTCTCGTGTCTTGTTAGTCGACCCAGAGCTGCAGTCCTGCATGCTTCTCTGAGCTTCCATCACATGAAACCTGGAGTTCATCCAGCTATCGCCATCACTGTTACACAGCAAGCCGGGCTGGAAGAGTTACTTCTATCCACGGTCCGATAAAAAGAAAGCTCTGTAGGTCAGTGCGACCCGCTGTCGTCTTACGCTCTGACCTCGGCTCGCCTGCTGTGTGTTTTGTCGTGTGACGGTCGAGGCTGGCACTTCCTCCCTCGGCTCTCTCGGCACGAGCGGGTTCTCACAAGTCGGCTCCAAGACCTAAAATAACTATTTAGGTCACACCTTCATCCTTTGGCGGCTATAATTAGCAGGTTTGCAGCCCGGGCTTCAGAAGTGGCGGCCCCAACATTCCTCAGACATCACAGCAGCAGCAGCAGGAAGAAGAGATTACCCTCTCTTTTCCCCTCCATCCGTCCTCTTTCCCATCCTTCTGTTTGAAAGAGGAAGGATGCTGCCCCCCTCTCCCTGGTGGGTGTTTAGTGTGAGGGCTGGTAAGTGTCTGTTGTGACAGCTGGGGGTCTCGTGAGAGGCGGAGTGGACAGCTTGACGCTCCAACCCCCCTCCTCTACCCGCGACCAACCCCTCCTCGGCTTCCTCACCTCCTTCACACCCATATGCCACCGTGGCCCCGAGGTCTGGCCCTGCTTGTCCAGTGTGAGGTCTCACTTAGCCCTGCAGTGACCCCTCACTTCATCAACAGCTCACCAGCTCACCGCCTGGGTGGCCCGAGCTCCTCTGAGTCCTCAGCGGTCTGCTGCTGCTGCTGCTGCTGCTGCTGCAGGCCGGGACGCGACGGCATCACTCAGGAAATGTAGCGTGTAACTACCACCTGATAAACGCTGCTGCTGCTGCTGCTGCAGCGATCGCCTTCTGCTGCCGCTTAGAAACCAATGAAATGTTCACACATCTGCCAAAACATAAATATAAAACATGCGTACAACTTACATTTGTATATTGCTGTATTCACACTGACAGTTTAAAGAAAAGACGCCTGAGGCGGCTGAATGACGCCTGGATGCTCAAACTAGCCACCTGTAACCACACCCACCTGTCAGTCAAAGCGTCCCCGCTCTTAATCCTGCATAACTTTAAGCCTTAATATAATGTGAACAGGTGAGTTGTATATAAATTCACCCTCAGTACAGTTGTCATGAACGGGGAAATTAGCTACAGAGACCAAAACTGTTTTTTGTACCAGGCTGTAAACATGTTTATTTCTGCTGTGAAACATGGGGACTTATGGAGACTGACTCACTTCTGGAGCCAGCCTCAAGTGGACGTTAGAGGAACTGCAGTTTAAGAAGTGTCCAGCGTTCCACACTGAACTTTTTAGTGTAAGAACCGCGACAGCGCTCAAGAATATTATTAGTTTTAGAGTCTTTGACTTGTTCTCCATGCTGCTTTGACCTTTCTCATAGAAAATTGGGTAGTTTTGGTTGTGATGTGTTTAGGAAAATACCAGCCCAGTAGTCATTTGTGGGCTGTTTTTTATTACCTCAAAGTTTATTACCTCAACTCCATCCAGCTCAAACACAAAAATGTCGAATGCAGAAATGAAAATGTCATCAAAAGACCAAAAACTTCTGCTTCTGTCCTGAAGCTTTTTTGAATGCATCAGCACGTTAGATGGAAAAGCAGCATGTCCGGACACGACGACACAAACCACAGCTACAACTTTTAATATTCTGCAGTCGTGTTTCATGATAAGTTATTTGTGTTTCTGCAAAAAACACATTAACTGCTAGATCAATTAGTGAGATTTCAACCACAAGAAGAGGCAGGAATGAAGTTTACACAATAATAATTGCACATAATGACACCGCAGGTTTTCATCTGTACGAGATGGAAAGAAACTTTCTGCTCCGATTGACTGATTAGAAGCATTACGTGCCTTCTTTCTGTCGCAGCTCTCTCTGTTGCCGTTATATATTTTCTTTCTTTTACATCAATCCGTCATTTAAATGTCTGCTCTAAAGGTCTTATGGATAAAAATGACATTCAGCCGCAGCGCTGTTCAAACAGAATCTGTTTTATAATTAACTGCAGCAGGTTGTCGGTTCCGCATGTGGCCGAGTTCATTCGGTACAACATGTTAAAAGTTCTTCCGGACGCGTTCACGTCCGCTTGATCCCCTCGTGTGCTTTCACATCATATCGGTGAAGATCAGCGCTTTCCCACGCTGAGGGGAAACCTGTTCTCGACTCGACTCTTTGGGGATCGAGGTGGATTTGAACGAGGCCGAGCTCTCGCTCGCTCACACGGCTCCTTTTTGGTTACTTAAATATGTCTACACAGAGATTGTGCCAACAAGTTGCCTCAGTTAATTAATCTCACTAAAGTATCTGATAAAACCAGTAATCTAAAAAAGAAAGTTCAGTGTTGGACAGGGAGGGGGGATTGCCCCGGAAATCTGAGCGCTCCTCGAGCTTGCTCAGATATGAGATTTATTTCGAAACAGAAGACTTGAGGACGATGATCAGTATCAGATTTCCCCCAAATCGCATTGAATTTATGACAGAAACAGGCTATGAATTAGTTTTTCTTACCGTCACGACTCCTTCCCAAACAAAACTCTTGTATGTAGTCCATAATTTGAACTATCTCCACTTCCATTTGAATTAAGACTCGTGGTTAAACCACAAAAAATTCAGCCACTGAAACATGAATCTATGAACCATGGACAGCGTGTCCGTGACGTCACCCACGAAGCTCAAAATCTTTGGCTCATCGAAAAATTGGCAAAGCTGGATTGTTCAAACAAACCACCTGTAACCACACCCACCTGTCAATCAAAGCGTCCACGCTCTTAATCCTGCATAACTTTAAGCCTTAATATAATGTGAACAGGTGAGTTGTATATAAATTCACCCTCAGTACAGTTGTCATGAACGGGGAAATTAGCTACAGAGACCAAAACTGTTTTTTGTACCAGGCTGTAAACATGTTTATTTCTGCTGTGAAGTTGGACATTTGGACATGGGGACTTATGGAGACTGACTCACTTCTGGAGCCAGCCTCAGGTGGACGTTAGAGGAACTGCAGTTTTTGGTTGCTCCTTGAGCTAAATGTCTGAAATAAAAGAGTTTTATTATCAGATTAAATAGGTGATTCAAGTTTTTAGGGATTATTTTTATGATTCTTTTATTGATTGTCTTTGAAATCACAACTCTCACTCTGAAATTTTATTGATTGTCTTTGAAATCACAACTCTCACTCTGAAACCAGCAAATATTTTATCTCGAAACATGACGGAAATAATTGAATAATTACGAGAACAGTCGCAGTTTTTCTTTCTTATGACTTCACGACCTGAAGGACAAAGTCTCAGTGTTCATCCCGGGTCTTTAAGTCTTTATTTAAAAAAACATTTTAATACCTCCTGATACGGAGCTCCAAACATTCAGAGCCGAACTCTGCTCTCACTCTGTTCACTCCTTCTCAAGAGTGAAAGCAGCGTACCATGAAAGACACACAACACACACTGTTTAATGACAGATGCTTAACAGACCGAATACCTCAACCTCCTCCACACACACACACACACACACACACACACACACACACACAGTGGAAAGATGAGCAGGCTTCTGCACCCTGTCAATCAAAGCTCTTTCTTGGATGAAGGTCACTCGGCGGAGCCGGACACTTTCTGATTTTATTCACATGATTTAACTGTTTCTGCTCCAGGCAACAACATTTTTTAAAAGTAAAACTCTCTGAACTTTAATCCCCCGTGTTTTAATGTATTTTATTAATCTTATTTTTTTTAATCTTCTGCTTTTAATCTTCTGCTTTTAATTCAGGATATGAATTTCTGTTTTTTTTTTTTGCCCTTTGGAAATGGTAAAAAGTCGAGTGCTGTTCCCGTTTCATCAGCAGCAGCAGCTTTTAGATTCGACACTTCAAACACTCGAGATCTTCGTTAGATCGAGACTGATCAACAGAAAACTGATCTGTGAACATCGATCGAGTCATTTATCATGTGGGAAACATGTGGGTGACGCCACGGATACGCTGTCCAACTCAAAAGACGACAAAGGCCTTAATTAACTCTTAATAAGACGGATAAGATCCTTGGTGCTTCCTTCCATCGAGGTAACGAGTCGCCGTCCTCCTGTTTGTTTTCGTGCAGCCTGCCCTTTCCGACCCTTTGTCTCGTAACGGTCTGCAAACCCTCCCTCTTTCGTGGAGCGACAGAGGGAAGTTCAATAAAACCGGATCATGCGCCGCAGCCACTAAGCTACATTAACTTTCTCCTCGTTTTGGACCCTCGCTCTCTTTCTCCGTTCTCCTCAAAGGTCAGCGCTGTCAGGACGGCTTGCCACACACGGTCATCGATGCGAATTTGTGAGTCGGCGTTCCCGAAGTCAAACTCCCGTCTGTTTCGACTCCGCTGATCTCGATTTGAAATGAATCGTTTTGGTTTTAAAAAGCCTGTTTATGCACACGGAGGTGGAAATGATCACTTAGTGATTTTCCACCTAAACATTCCCGACCACTTTTCCTCATTTCCAAATAGTTTGTTTCCCGTCATTGTAAACTGAATCCTTCAGACTAAATAAGCCGTCCTGAAGCTCTGGGAAACCTCTGATGCGTTTTAGTTCTGATTAATTCGAATAAATCTCAAGAGTAATCACAGATTCGAGCGTAAACTCAGCTCAGACTCCGGTAAGAAGGCGTCTGGGCGCAGATATGTGAGGAATCTGCTGGATTTACCGCCTCGGATAAGCTCCGCTGACGGATTCAGACCAGACAAAGGAGGGAGGTCTCTCTCTCTCTCTTAACCTGCTTTGTGATTCTGGACTTGACCACAACTTAACTCCCTGGTCGAAGGTCAAACTGTTGCTACTCCCTCTGCTGCCTCCTCCCTGATCCTCCCGGCTCAGCCTCCCTCCCCCGCTGCCTCATCCACTGGGGACTCTCCTCCGTCTCTCCGAGCCTCCTCTCCTCCCTCGTCTCCTCTTCTCCTTCGCTCTCGGTGTCGATTAATGAATGAAATGTTTGGTTGGTTTATTTAGTAGCAGATCAGCCTGCTGCTGTGTGTGTCGGTGTGTGTGTGTCTGCCTCCCAGAGGCGGCAGATTAAATCCGACTGCCCTCATTTGACTCTTTGAAACTCACCTCAGGGGAAACCTGGAGGGCCAAATGCAGATTTGTCATTTGCAGATTTTAGTTTTATTCATGTATTCATTTTTCACTGTAAAGGTCAGCCGTGTGTGTGTGTGTGTGTGTGTGTGTGTGTGTGTGTGTGTAAAACTCCCTCTTCCTCTCTCGCACAGTGGTGATGTTTGAATATCGGCATGTTTAGCCTCGCTTGTTCTCATCACGCAGAGATCAGTGAAGTTTGTTTTCCTCTGGACTCTCCTCCTTCGTCTGTCCGTCCACACTCCACGGACAAAAGTCTGTGGACAACCCTGACCACGTACGTTTTTGTACTTTTGGTTCAGGGCTTCAATCGCAACTCTAAACTCGACGTACGAGTCGGCCCAGCTCGGCGTCCGTCCGTCTGTCTTTCAGCCTTTTATTTCACAGAGCTTCTCACTTTTCTCTTCTCAGCTTCCTCCGTCAACGTCCTCTTCTGCATTTCCCTTCTGCATGCGACCTGTGGTCTGCGGCAGCATGGCTAACAAACTGAGCTGAACAGCAGCTACAGTTACAGACTTCTGCAGATTGTTGTTCAATAGTCACACGTGGGTGTAATGTTTGCGATGTTACCTGTGTCGAACTTTCTTTCTCAGGAGGTGACCTTTTTTTAAACGAACATCCTGATGCTGTAAAATAAAGACCACACACACACACACACACACACACACACGCAGACTGAAGGCGTCTGGTTTCAATATTCTTTGAATTGACTGCTAATTAACGTCTTTGTTCTTGTTCTGTATAAAACCTGACATTAACAAGTCGTCCTCATTAGACATAAAGCTGCAGAGTAAATTAGACAAAAACTGTTTCTACATCCACCAGTTAAACCACGACACGACGTGACTCACACTCACAGATGAGGTCGTGTTTTAAAGTTTTATTCTTGTTTCGTTAAGTAACTTCCTTCCTCGCTTCTCGGACGTGTCCCGTAAAGCAGGGGTCTCCAAACTACGGCCCGCGGTCCACATCCAGCCCTTCTAAACAATTGGAGTGGCCCACTTAACGATCCCAAACAATCCCTCTAAACATGGCCTATTTTTCAAAATTTCATTTTCCTATTATAAAATATCCACACTTAGTGATTAAGCTTGGCATTCTAATTAAAATCTACCTTATTTAAGAACTATTTACAGTACTAGCTAATTTTCATCCCCTCACACAATGGTATATTCCGACGTGACTTTGCTCGTGATCAACTTCCGCGCAGTCTGCCCGGGGGATTCAACTCGGCGGGTCAGGGACGCGTCTGCACGGTGCGGGAGGATCCCCTCGTGGGACCTCTCCCCGGCGCTGGCTGGCCCCCGCCAGGCACATTTCCTCCGTGGCGGTGCGCCGTGACCGGCTCTGGGTCGGCTTGGAAAGGCTCGGGGGTGAAGGTGGCTCACGGCTCCGGCTGCAAGCTTTACAGCGCCCTCCTGCCCGGACCTCGCCGCTTCCCGGGGCTGTGGACTTAGTGCTCGCTGCGCCCTCTCCGCGACTGTCGAATTGCAATTTATCGCAACTTTCACTTCCTCCGCAACAAAATGGCAACAAAAATGTAAAAAGCACCGCAACTTTCACCACAATTTCTTTAAAAACGGATATAATTTCCAGTTATAGACTGACCCCGGCCCCCCATCACTGAAAGGCAAGTTGATGTGGCCCGCACCGAAAAAAGTTTGGGGACCCCTGCCGTAAAGTGTTCCCCCGAAAGTTACGGCAACTAGAGAGGTTAAAGAAGATATGACGCCACCGACAGGCGGACAAAAGAAACGCACCATTACCTCGAATAAAATAATCAAACATTTGGGATTAATGTGATTAAAATAGATCGCATACGTCCGTGCAGAAATGTTAGATATTATTCCTGTTGCACACATCATTGCTATGTATTCCAAAGAAAGACGCATTTAAGGATTTTAAATAAATGTTTTATACATAATCTCGGCCACATGTTGACTGATGTCACGGTGTGTCTATAAATAGTTTTTTTTAGAGCATTAAAATAATGAAATGAATCAGTTTTTATTCAGATATCCTTCAGTTCATCTTCGGACGTCTCTGTAACTCACCAGCATTTTTAACTTCACGTTGTTTTCGTTTGTCTGCGTCGCTGAGATCTGACATTTGTGTCGGCCGCTTTTAGCTTAATCACCCCTAAGTCACCTCTTCGCCGGCGCCAGCCTCTGTCAGTTTGTGTTGGCTGTCTGCCCGCCACACACACACACACACACACACACACACACACACACACACACACACACACACAGACGGACACACAGAGTGTGCGCACATGGCAGCAGTACCTCCGATGAGGTAATGGACCCTGACAAATGTCCGTCACCAAGAAGTCAAGGGCTTCATGCTCGCTCTGCCCTCATTTCTTTCTCTGTCGCTCTGCAGAGAGTTCGCTCGGCGAAACTTTGCGAACCTCTGAAATGTCACGTCATGGTCAAAACCTTTTTATTGAATTTATGAATTCAGCAGCTCAGATTAACAAGAGAGAGAGAAGGAAAAAAAACTTAACGTGTTTTTACCTGAACGCTGCAGAGACGACCTGGATGAGATCTGTCCTGTGTGACGCTTCAGTTTGAAGAATAAAAACACTTTTTATTTATTTGTGTCTGGAAAGAATTAAATTAATGAATTAGTTGATAAACAGAAAATTAAAATCTCTCATCGCTGCACGTTCTGAACATTTCCTCATCGCGTGACGTTAAACTGAAACTCTTTTGGGTTTTTTAGACGTTTAAAAAAGGTCATTAACTGCAGCTCGGGGAAATTATAATGTTCTTTTTTTTTCATAACACATTTCATAAACAAAACTTGATGAATAGATTATCATTAGTCTGTAACCCCGGATGAACGTGAAACAAACGTTTCTTCATCTCGTGGACGATCATGGAGGAAAAGTTTTCAGATCGCGTCGAGTTTTCTCTCTGCAAACTTTTCCCTTCACTTGAAATGATTTCAGTCGACATTAATTACAGTAATATTTCATAATTAATGAGCTAATGATTTATCGATGTTAAAATGTGACACCTTCACTTAATGGAGCGTAAAATGGAAATCGTCGAGCATCTGTTAACGGAGAGGTCAGACCGCTGCTGCTGCTGCTGCTGCGTGGAGCTTGTTGTTGTTGTTGTTGTTGTTGTTGTTGGCCTCCGCTTGCTGCACCCATGGGTGATGGTGCAGCTGCAGGTGGTCGTCAGGTTACAGATGCGGGGAGGTGCAGACTGTATGGAGCCTCCTGCAGCTGGTGATGGAGGAGGAGGAGGAGGGTGGTTTGTTCCTGCAGCTGTACTGTGTGTGTGTGTGTGTGTGTGTGTGTGTCAGAGGCTGATTGAGAGGGTTAAGTGATGGATTTGTCATCGTGCCCTCACTCTCTGCACACACACACACACACACACTTCTCAAACAGCCGTCACACACCAAAAACATGAAACTCAGTCGAATTTCAACCACGAAACACACACACACACTGCGAGTCACCACAAGTGTGTGTGTGTGTGTGTGTGTGTGTGTGTGGACGCAGACGGACTAAATGTTTCATATCTCCGCGACGCCTCCTGGTGCAGCCGCCGCCCTCCCCCTCCTTTCTCGTTTCTCCCCTCACCCCCAAGGTGAGCCCCCAATATGTCAAAGGGAGAGTGATGGGTCCTCGCCGTCGTTTAATAAAGCTCTCCTCCGCGGCCTCGCATGCATCAGTCACCGGCCAGGCAGCCAGAGGTCCGCCACACGATGGCCGGGCCAGCCAACTCCATCAAACACTCCCGGGGAAGAAGAAGAAAAAAAAAAAAGGGGGCTGACACAGCCAAAAATCCAGCTCTGGATTCAGGCCACAAACTCAAAAAAAAAGAGGAAATGTTCCAGTTCATTTAGTGACTTATGCTACGGCGCTGTTTGGTGGGTTATTTATTTTATTTCTTTCTTTGTGAACACAGAGAAGACGAGGTCTACTTAGAAAAATACAAAAGCGTGATGGTAGGCGATGTTCCTCCTGGAGCCGGCGATCTTCAAGAGGTGTGAGTCACTCTGACAGAGATCTTTAGGAACATGAAGGTACTTTAAAGGTTAAAAGAAATCTCTGAGACCGGCCGACCGATTCCTTGACCAGAAAACGTGAACATGTGGCCGATTTTTGGATTTTTGCTTGTGGGGTAAATAAAAAAACAAGTGAGATTTTTCAGAAATCTCCAAAACAAAGAGTCAGTCGAGGTCGACTGAGTCTCCCGTATTTGAAGACGTATCCGTTTCTTTTTATATAGTCGGTTGAATTTTCATTCATGAAGGTGAAACCCTTGTATAGTTTGACACCTTTAGTCTTTAGTCCCAGTATCTGGGTTATTCTTGAAGGCTCGGTCGGTCAAATCTTCTGTAAATTTCTGTTTTATTCCCATAATTTCCTGTTAATTTAACTGTATTCCTGATTTAAATCAAGATTTTTCTCTTGTATTGCAAAAAAAAAAAGGGATTTTGCAGGAAGGTGTCGTTTTCTGATGATGACAAAAATCTGTACGTCATCTATCAGCTCGTAATTTATTGACAGAAGGCAGCGATGCCTGTCTTAGCTCATCGTCTGTGCCTTTTTATATTATTTAAATCTTCTCTAATTCATAGAAAAGGGGAAATCCTCTTTGGTTTCCTTTGTTCTTCTTCTTGTTTTTCCCCTGTTGCAAATCAATTCACTTTGAGCATCGTGTTGACATTTTCTTGACACTTTTCGCTGGATCCAATAAAAGAAAGATTAGTCATCTAGTTCGGTATCGATCGGGGGAGGAGGAGGAACCGGAGCCGTCAGGAGTTTGGACAGCATCGATTGTTATTTTGGAGTCTTCAGTTTCAGCCGTTCGTCTTCTTCGTTCGCGGCGTTATTTATGTCGCGCGTGGACATTTTTCAAAAAGAGGTGAAGAAACGAACGAGCCTCTGCGGGTAATTTGATCTCCTGCTCCCGCTCGTCTGTCAGCATTATCCAAGTATGATGAATAATTTCGAGTCTTTTTAATCTGTTTATGTCAGCAGCGCGCTCTCCTGTGGGGGTTTCCCACCTTCGACCGTGATGCAAGATTCGAGCGCCGTGCGGATAAAAAACAGTAATAATGTGAGATAATGGAGAGAGACAGCTGTGTGTGTGTGTGTGTGTGTGTGTGTGTGTGTGTGTGCTCTCCAGTTGTGCAGCAGCCTGTTAGCGCTGCTCTGAGGTCAGATCGGTTTGTTTCTTCTTGTTCTACCTGTACGAAAACTAAAGGATCTAAACTGTGCATGAACAAAACAAGATGACAGGACGTGTTGCACGTTGTGATGTAGACGCCGCTCTTTATCGCCTGACGCCGTTTCCATCTTTTATCTGGAAGACCTAGATTTTCTCGACGGGTGTGAAGAACGCGCGTCCGTCCATCTGTGGCAGCGAGACGCTTCACGCCATCATCTGCAGCTAATTCTGGTTCCAGCCTGTCGGGTTATCCGGTCCGCCTGATCCGAGCTGACTTCATCTTCAGTTCATTCCTGATTAAGGCTGCAAAGGGATGGAAAATTTCTGGTTAAATCTTCCAGAAACTTACCATGGGAAGTTAAGTCCTCCATGAAATTTGGTTGTTTTTAGTCAAGATGCTAAAATATATTTTCCCCTCCAACAATATTTAAGTTCCCTGTTATAAGGCCCAACCTTTTTAGTTTGGTAAAATTCCTGGTTTATTTATTCCCATAAATTCCTGTTAATTCCCATGGAAAGTTTGCAACTTTGAAAATTCAAATTTGAGTTAAGATCATGCCTCTAAAATGGCAAAAAAAATGAGTAGGGCGTCATTTTAGTATTGATGATGCGCAGCCCTGATGACGAAGATCTCCGACTATGTAACAGGTATTTTTAAATTAGAATTTTATTTATTCTGATACAAAAGCTTTGGTAGTGCGGATACTGCTCATCTACTTTCTTACTACTACTCTAAAACTACTTCATCCTATTTTAACTTACAGAACAAGTATAAAATAAATAAATAAAAGTAAAAAATAAGCCGATTGAAAGAACATAGATACACACTGAGCCTGAATTAGTATTGTTTACAGACTGTTGATTAAAATATTTTATTATCTGATATAATTACTTCAACATGTGGCTGTAACTTCAAACTGGACCGCTCGGTCCACAGATCTTCAGAACTCGAGCGTCTTGGACGAACGTCGCCGTCTGTTTTTCAGGAGCAACACGTGTCTGAGTGATGCTTTCGCCACAGATTTGTCGTAATGATCGGGATAAAGGTGTGTAATGTTATTTGTGTGTGTGTGTGTTTGTACCCAAGATGCCGCAGCAGCACAGTTTGTTCAGAGTGCGAACATGTCGACTCCAGGAGAGCAGAAGCAGCAGTTTGTTCTGGAGGTGGAGGAGGTGGATGTTGACGTCTGACAGCTGGCGGTTCTTCGTGTTCGGGCAGAGAAATGCTGCAGATGAAGTTGCGGTAACTGTTGTTGGCAGCGTCTGACCTCGGCGGGTCGACGCGCCGCTACAATCCTGACCTGTAAACGAGGCCGGCGAGTCGGTCGCCGTGACTTCTGTTTACAAACTCCGGTTCACTCGTACGAGACCAAATACATCGAGGGTTACTCTGCGGTTGAAACCTTTTTCTCTCTCTCTTTACTTTCTTTGTGAGCGTGATAAATGGTTTTCTTCAGCGACGTTTTTCTTCACTGTAAGTCCAGGAAAACGCTCCGAGGTCCGGTTCCACTTTGCTCTGAAAGGGACGGGCACGCAAAGGTCAACAGCTCGCTTTTATTCCGGCATCATCGCTACGAGAGGTACACGAGGAAACTCACATCTCCGTCTTTACAGTAGTTTGACATGTGACATGTCGGATGTTTGATGATGGCCTTGTGCCTTTGTAAACCGCTTCCCCCGTCCTTTCATCGGGCTGAAAGGCCTCTGAAGTGCAAGTTTCCTCTTCCGCCTCCTCCCTCTTTCCTTCTTTTCTCCTCGGCCTCCGTGTCAGGGAGTGGATGAATGTGCGGAGGAGGTGGAGAAGCAGAAGCCCGGACTCAGCCAGAACAGGTTAAGGAGGTGGAGTAAGCCCCGTTTTCACAGTGGCTGGTTACCTGCTTGTGTCAGTGCTTGCGTGGCGACCTCCGACCCAGGTGGTGGGAGCAGGCTGGCGGTGTCAGCTTTAATTAGAGAGCCACACGACTGGATGCTCTGCAGAGCCTCTGATCTGCACTGCAAACACACACACTCGAGGCTGGACCGGGCAGAAGGGACGACAGATGCATGTAATGACAGACAAACACACACACAGAGGGGGGGATCATCGAGTTCCCCCCAAGAGAAGGAGCGGGTATAAATACAGTTTGATCAATAATGGGTCTAAATCAGGTTTTAATCCTCGTTCTTGTCAAAGAAAACAAAATGTGTCTGACAAGAAACATAATCTATAAGTTATGTGTGAGAAAATAACAAAAGCTAGAGAAATATTTTATGTTTTTATCAACTTTCTGCCGTTTTTACACGTCACTGGACGACTTAAAGCTTCACACGTGCTTCAGCCTGCTAACATCAGTCGGTTCTGGGCTGTCGAAAACCTGTTCTTAAAGTTTTCATCATATTTTCTGACATCATCACCCTAAAAGAACGTTAAACTCCTCCAACACACTCCTTAACTTGATTTAAAGTTAATTAAAATGTAGCTTTTTAAAGGCAGAAGGAGACGGTTTGTAGCGAATGAGGAGAGAGAGCGGCGTTAACGAGGACGCGGTGGATCGAAGGAATAAAACTGGATCCACGCGATCGAAGGAGAAATCAATTTATTTATGATTTGTTTGGTTCTGATCGATGCGGATCTTTCAAGTTTTGTTGTATTTTTTAGAATTGAGAGTTATTTTTGGGGCTTCCTTCCTGCAGCCGTACAGTAATTAGTTATTTTTGGGGCTTCCTTCCTGCAGCCGTACAGTAATTACAGCAAATATATTACTCACAGTTTGTTCTGTGACGAACAAACGTTCAAATGTTTGTTCAGAAAAGATGACGAATGTGCAAGCGCTGTTTTAAAGTGGAACTTTCTTGTTCATGTTTGATTCTTGGATTTTTGTTACAAAATTTCGGGAATAGGGAGTAGGGATGGGAATTGATAAGATTTTTCCGATTCCATTATCGATTCTCATTTGGGAAAAAAGGAGAACAAACAGTTTGATCAGCATCACCTAGAGGAGGTAGTGAACTGGAGCGAGTACTAGTACAGCTGCAGCCTCTGAGCCAGCCAGACTCTCTCTCTCGTCATGGTCATCTTCTAAATGTAATGCAGAAGGCATTTGTTTAATGTGAACTGTTATAGCATGTTTTACAAAGAAGCACATGGCGCTAACATGGTAGGCAGTGTGTTATTTACCTTCTGTGGTAACCACAGAGGTGGTCATAGCCTGGCTGCTGCCGCTGCTGCTAGGTTGAGCTTCATCTCCAGTCCGAAGCGTGTCAAAAACACGACATTCATTTCAAAATATTGCATGTTGTGTGCGCAAATGTTTCTGCATGTTCGTCGTGTTCCCTCCCGACGCTGTTATCTCCACTTTGCAATGATTGCAAGTCGCCCTGTTGCCGTCTGTTTTGGTAAAATGCAGCCAAACTTTGGAGCGTTTGAACCGAGTGGGTGACATTGTTTACTACTGATTGCACTGCACGTGAGAAACTTGCATAAGTTACGTGGCGTAATTAGTCGTGCTTTCTGGAATCGATAAGAGAATCGTTAGATAAACTGCCAGACGAATTCATGGAATTGAAACACACGGAACCAACAAGAACCGGTTCTCGATTCCCATCCCTGCCGGGTAACGGTCAAGTGAAACAGTGAACTACATAGAAGTACCTAAGACACAGGTCAGGTCCGTCAGTATCTGAACCCCAAAACTTCGTCCTGTGATGAATCTTTCCTCTTTTTCTTCCTCTGCTGGTTTCTTCCAGCCTCCGTACAGTCCTGCCTTCAAAGCGCGCTACATTTCCAAGAGGATTAATTAGATTAAAGCGAGTGTTTGCTCTCTCCTTAAAGTGTTTGTGTTTCCTCCTGCAGGACTGCGTGCCACTGTTTTTCTTTTCTTTTTTTTTTCTCCTAAAGAGAATAATCAGACGCATTAAGGAATAATGAAGGGATTGGTGGGCGGCTGGAGCCTGTGGGACCGAGCTGCTGTTTGTGACTTGCAAACGTGAATCCACGCGGCGTTGATTTACAGCGTGTGCACGCATGTTAAACGTGCCCCCCGCCTGGTCCGCACATTAAATCTGCTCCCCCGTCAGGACTGCTGTTTTCTTTTGGGGGCACGGCAGTGTGTTCATCGTTTTGATGTGTGTGTGTGTGACGGTTAATATTGATGCAGCACCTGATGAGAGGCAAAGAAGAAGTGCTCACATGAAGGAGGTATCATGGCTCATGTCTTCATGTTTTCCCGGTAGCTCGTCGTGTTAATCCCCCGCTGTTTTCCGGTCTCGTCATTTCTCTAAAATCCTTGTAAAACCCCCTTAATTAGTTTTCACATCGTCTTTTGTCTTTCGTCTTGACCTCCGAGCCTCCGTTAGTTTTGCAGCACGGTGACTTTGGTTTGTGGGATTGCGAGCCGCAGCAGCAGCTCCAGTTTTCAACCTCTCCACATTAAAATATTTGTCCAGGCGTTTGTTTGAAATATTTTTTTGCCTCCAGTCATGACAGGAGGAGGAGGAGAGAGAGGGGTAAGAAACCTGGAAACACTGGCGGTGCAATCCTTTTAATTAAAGCAGGAAAGAAGCTTGTTGTCAAGCAAAAACTGGAGATGTGAGAGCGGCAGAACGAGCGAGGGATGAAAAGAAAAGCCAGTTTTAAGAATACAGCGGGGGATTAAAGACGAGTGAGCCAGTGTTACAGACCCCTGGCCAGTTTGCTGCTGTAATGAACATTAGGGCTGCGGCATAAATTTAATGACCTGTGAAACAAACAGCGTGGCTGAGACGGCTGCCTCTGAATGCTAAGTGGCTCTATTATTAATACCAGCTCAGAGATGCCACTGTGTAAACACAAGTCTCTTTTCCCCTATGAGGCCCGTTAAACATGCGACGTGTGTGTGTGTGTGTGTGTGTGAAAGCAGGTCACGTCTTTTCCTTTTTGTACCTGCAGGTGCCGTTAACGGGCATACCTGCTCTAACTAACTAGGATATGAAGAGTGTCGCAGCTAATGGCCGCGCAGGTTAGTCGCCTTGATAATGAAAAAGCTTAGTGACGGGGCAGGTGAAGCGAGCGGTTAATAAACAGGTTCGAAACTCTGAGTCCGAGTTGATCACGTCAGCACTTCGTGCATAAAAGAAGAATTTAAGTTTTAGGACGAGGAAAACGACCTGTACCTGAATAATTAGACGTACTTTAAAATATTGTTTGTGCAAACGCAGATCAGTGTCGTACTTCATGATGCATCATTAAGCAGCATACTCTCTGTGGTAAAAGTGCTGAAGTGAGGAGGAGACGGACGTGATGCAGAGCTCGATCCGAACTGTTATCGCGGGGGAACGTGAGATCTCTCCTCAATAAGATGCAGGACGCAGGGTGTAGCATCGCAGAGAGATCAGCCTCCGGACACGGGGAGCCCATTCTTGGCTTATTTTATTATCCACCTTGTATATTGTGAGCTGCTGTAACAAGTGAACATGTTTTAATTGAAACTGGTCAGTAAAACTCAAATTTAGAGAAGCCGGTCTTGCAGGTGAAGAGGGAAGGAGCTGCGAGTCTGATGCAGGCTTAATCAAACGATCCAGCACAGCGGGGGCGGGGAGCACAGGGGAGACCAGAAGAGCCCAGAGCTAACCAGATGTCTGCGACATGAGGAGGGGGATACATGACATGAGGAGGCTCGCCCGAGGCTGTAAAATGCAATCACGATCCCCCTGGAAGGGTGCCCGAGCCGGGCTCAGCAAACCAGCCGATCTGTCAGCAGACAGGCCCCGTCGCTCGGCTCTCGACCTCGGGCTACCTGCTCGCTCGACAGAGAAGATGCTGCTCTTTCAGCAGGCGGCAGTGGGTTTCCATCAGCATCAACGCTGTTGTCGTGGTTACAAAAGGGGGGGGGGGGGCGCGTGTTACGTCTCTGACATCTGAATCTGCCCCCATCTGTTTGTTTCTTTCTTCTTTGCTCTGTTTGTCCTGGTGTGTTTGTGTGTACACTGGCAGATCCCGAGCCCGGCAGGACTCTATCTTGTTTTCCATCCCATGCTGTGTCTCACGCTACGAGGGGATAAATATTTGAAAAGCAGAGGAAGCCCCGTGTCCCCAGCTGCTGCTACCTTTTAGATTTCCTGCTCCGAGAGCACCTCGCTGTCCTGGCCATTATTCTCCACACAGTTTGGTGTGAAAGGTCACCCGAGCTAAGTGCTGGCGCAGCTGAAGTTCAGATGAATAAGTAATACCACTGATGACACAAAAAAAAAAGAGTCTGCATACGACAGGAGATGCTAAGTGCTGGAAGGTTTTTGATAGAGAGGAAAAGAGGTGCAAGCTCCACTGAGTTTTCCTGCAAGTTTCCGAAGCAGGGGAGCATGAATGATTAAAGACGGAGGAGTGAAATGGGAACAGATGAGGCAAAGGCTCAATCAGACTCTTCAAGGTGTTATTCTTCTTCAGCCCACACAGTATATATCACACCGAATTCATAATTCAACCCAACGTGTGGACGCTGCTGCTGCTGTCCGTTTTTATATATAGTACGTCTGTTGTGCTCCAGTTAATGGAGCAGCAGTGGAAACAGTTTTTGGGGAAAGTCCTTTCCTGTTTCGACATTGCAGCGTCCCTGAACATGCACAAAGCATCTCGACGTATCGCATCCTTTAATTTTCTTTATTACAGAAGCTGAACTCCCTTTTTTGTCTGTTTTTTATCAGACCGCAGCATCCTTCAATCTTCATAATCGATACATAAACATAATCAAAGTTCACAGCGCCTCCTCGATTCTTGGCTGACTAACTGCTCGCTCGATTCTTCAGGGTTGCAGATGTAAGCTCAGGTTGAAAATGCTGATGTGGTCCTACCAAAATATTTTAATATTTGTGAGTGTGTGCTGTTCAGTTTGATCTCTTCGTCCGTCCATCAACTCCCAACTGTAACATTCACCAGCTAACAGACATTACAACATGACTTCACACCTTGAGATCAGCGTAAAGTCAGAATAAACGTGTTCTGAGTTCATCAGACCAAAGAAGAAAGTGTTATGAACCACTCAGCCGAATTTCAATGATTAAAAATATCGACAAGTTTAAGAAATTGGGCACGTTTCAGTAAGATATCGTTCAAGATTTGAGGTTTGAGGTTTGGTCGGACATTCAGAGATCTCAGAAAATGAACTCCACATTTATCACGGCTGGAGCTGTTCCCCGAGTTGTTTCCCCCCCTCAAACCTCAAACAAACACACTCTCACACTCTTTTGCTTCTCCCTCCGCATCGCGTGGGCCCGCGAGGGAGATGTGGATTGTCTGTAGCGAGCCATCAATCACGCCGGTAACGACAGCTCCATAAACAGAGGGGCAGCCTACCTTTACTCGTTTCTGCTCCGCGGTGATAGCATTCACATCGTCCTGCGATGTAGCAGTTCCCCTTCCTTCCTGCTGACCTCTGCACAGCTTCAGCGGCAAGGACGGGACTCTGCTTATCTCCACTCGCTGGATTTAGACACCCCGACGTGGGTGGGTAGAAACACCCCGGTGTCAGCAGGGATGAAGGGTCGTAAATAAAAAGGTGGGCAAACCCGTGACCTCTGTTCGGCGATCAGTGTCGGGGGAGGAAAAACAAGCAACAACAGAAACAAAACTCTGTTTTTAAAGGTTCAGTGTGTAACTGTTCACGTGGTCTATTAGCAGGAATTTAATATAACACGCATAACTATGTTTTCAGTGATAAATAATCAACTTTAAAAATGATTATTACCTTTTAACAAGTAACAATGACGTTTGCTATGACCTGGAGTTTTACGGAGTATCTAACTAAATACAGATTTCTAAAGATATGTATGTAAAGGAACCTCAACAGGTTACTCGTGCGGTTACTTTTAAAGGTATATATCAGATTTATCGGCCTGTTTGGAAGCTGTAGAGCTGCACGTGTCGGATGAGTTCAGAAAACGACACGACTAACTTCGAAACACTCTGAGCTGAGATGAATTCATCTCTGTTTCTCTGCTCAGGGTGGCCTCAGCGTGTCATCGAGCCGCCCTTTAAGGACCGCCCACAAAATCCTGAGACTGAAAACTGGTGAAAAACTGTTTGAACCTCGAACTCCACATTTAGTTTTTTAGTCTTTTCAGCAACTATTCTCCAACATATTTAATGTGTTTGGAAAGACTTTTCAGCAACTATTCTCCAACATATTTAATGTGTTTGGAAAGAAATATCATAGTTACCTTCACACAGACTTTAAATTTACATTATTTATTAAGATGTTTATCATTTTCGTCTACAAAATGTCTGAAAATTGTTCCTTAAATAGATTAAAGATCCAATAATATTCAATATTTGGTCACACGTAACAATCCTTACGTTGTGTTTCAGCTTTTTTGTGTTTAAATATTAATCAAACATCAAAATTGGTAATATTCCTGTTGATTGTCTCGTTAAACAATAGCCCGAGGTAAGTGCCTGGATATTACATAAACTTCTTTTGTCTCGTGCATTTTAAATTAACCTTGAATTGTTTTCTTTTATATTTCACGGGTGTGTCTGGTGCGAGCTCCTGAGCTCCTTGTCGTACCGGCTGCTCCGCTCGGCCTTGTGTGTTTTTGTGTCTGTGTTCCGGCTCTTTGTATACAAACCCACCACGATCACAATGCCAGTTTGTGCGCTTTCCTGTGCCCATTGTGCACCGCCGCGTCTCCGTGCCCCCGCTAAGCATGCACTCGTTGTAAGGTCGAGACAATAACCGCTGAACAGAGCGCCGTGGATCTGCACCGGCTTGACCCCTGTGGCCCCTTCCTGCTGCCTCTAACGCCCTCCTCCCCGTCCACCCTCTCGACCTTTGAACTCTGCAGCTAAAGGCTGGTTGGCCCGTCATGTCAGGACATGGCTGGGTGTGATCCCGGGCCTTTTGACGGGAGTCTGCGAGAACCTGCTGCTTCCTTTTCTCCACGCTGCACAGCAGACCGATAGCAGTGATGTCATTTAACAGCATGCACTGTGCTTTATTTATTTATTCATTTATTTATTCATGAGGTTCGTTTCCTCTCTTCATTTGACTAGTGTGAAGCCGTGAAGAAGAAACAAAGCGAGGGCATCGTTACGTTTGTATGTAACGGACACTTTTAGAAACAAAGTCACACGTTTAATCTTAAATTATTAGCGAGAACGTCGTTGTTTGTCAGCGTCAATCAAAAAGGACCTCCGTCTTGCAAGCAGCTCGAGGAAAACGATTAACTGGATGTAATCTGCGCTTTAAAGGACAAGCGTGAAGAGAATTAACGGTTGCGTTAGCGGCGTAGTTGCGGATTGCAGCCCCCTCCACTCGACCTCTCATCATGATGATTAGGGATGTAACGATACACTCAACTCACGACTCGATTCGAGTCGCGATTTTTTGTTCACGATACGATTTTTTCACAATTTTTTTAAAATCAAAATGAGCTACAGACAAATTCTGACCAAATAAAATTATCTTTTTATTTGTAGGAAAAAAATCTCTCTTTACAGAAACTCTCAAGCAGTTTGTGTTCTTATTAGGGCTGCCAGCAAGCAGCTGATCTGACCATTACCTTTCAGCTTGAAGTATGAGCTAACTGAAAATAAAAACAATTAAGATGATAGCTCATTTACCCTTTAATGAGAGTCCACGGCCGGCCCCCGGGAAACGGCGAGGTCCGGGCGAGGTAAACGCAGAGCCGGTCGCGGCGCACCGCCTCGGAGGAAATGCGCCCGGCGGGGGCCAGCCAGCGCCGGGGAGAGGTCCCAGAGGGATCCTCCCGCACCGTGCGGCCGTCCCTGGCCCGAGTTTAATCCCCGGGCAGACTGCGCGGAAGTTGCGGTGATTCGTTAAAATTGCAACACCCTGAATTCACGGGGATTCACTGAAGTTGCGTTGAAGTTGCAAACGCAACATCGTGAATTCCTGGAGGGTCTGTGTTATGTGTTCATTTACGGTACAGTCAGGCCTGAGCCGATTACCACTACTGCGCATGTGTGTGTGTGTGTGTGTGTGTGTGTTGTTACACAGAAAGGCAGACGCGGCAGTGGAAGCTGCAGCCACAACGTAACCTATTTCTAATTTTTAAAAAAAACGAAAAAGAACATATCCTACTTCTCTCGCATTCGCCAAGAATCGCGATATTTTTTCTGTCAACCGATGCGAGTCGTCACGCATTTGTACCGATTTTAATCGCGTCACGATGCATCGTTACATCCCTAATGATGATGTTGATATTTTACACGTCAAAGTCTGCGGCGTTGTAAATACGTTGTGTAAACTCTTTAGCGTCTCCAGCGGGGAGCTGCTGAACTGACTCAGACGAGCTGAAGAGACAAAAATAAAAGAAAAATCTGAGGGTGTGGAGTCAGAAGAAGGAAGTGAGCTCCGTCCTCATCGCTGCTCCAGGCGAGATGCTCGATACATCGACACGCTGAACTCTGAGCGCTGGAGCTGAGTTGTCGGTTTTCGCGATAGAAGAACCTGTGGAATAAATCCAGAATCATCTCTGGTTGGTTTTTAGCGTCCAAACTGTGTTAACGCGACATGACAAAGCATTTCTCTGCACAGAGAACAACGGACAAAGACTGAACTAAATATTAAAGTAAAAAGTAAAACAGTCTGAACTTCTATTGTCGCGCTCTGGACCAATTTATGTCAAAGCATCTCGATTTGTTTTGTGTCTCCTTCTTTCTGTTCAACTCTGTTTGTGCCTGAACAGCGGCAGACCTTCGAGCTTCGCTGGGTCTGAATCGGTACAATGACACAGCAGAGGCCAAACACACACACACACACACACACAACACACACACACACACACACACAGGGTCCTTTTTTAAATATTTTCTTTCATCCTTTTTTTTCCTGCTCTCGGTATTGAATGTCATAAATGAAATGTTGAGATGTTCAAACAGCGACAACAAAAAAAAAAATTCGATTAACTTGCGACCCGGTAGCTGTAGTCTTTGTGCTGAGAAAGAAAAGCAGTAAGAGGTGAACAGCCTGAAAGACACACCTGTGTAACGACGTGCATTCATTCAATTTTCAGATCACCTTGTCCTGTTTGGAAAGAGAAAGGAAAAGAGAGAGAGCCTGCAGTGGCT
>NC_040018.1:30070607-30072878 GCF_000972845.2 Larimichthys crocea | reverse complement strand
GTAATATTTTCTTCTTCTCCTACCAACTGTGGATGAAGTAGTAAGTCCCCCTTTATTATAGTCCCAGTCTAAGTCGAGCGGCCTTTTATTTTGAAACGTTTTTTTATTTCGAAATGACCGTACTCTCCTCACTTGCGCGCAGACAGTACCAGCAGTCCTACTTGAGCCCCCCCCCTCCGGTCCGCAGTAAAATTGTCAAGCGTTGACCGGTCCGCAGTTAGGAAAAGGTTGGGGACCACTGCTTTAAAGGACAAGCGTGAAGAGAATTAACGGTTGCGTTAGCGCCGTAGTTGCGGATTGCAGCCCCCTCCACTCGACCTCATCGTGATGATGTTGATATTTTACACGTCAAAGTCTGCGGCGTTGTAAATTCGTCGTGTAAAGTCTTTAGCGTCTCCAGCGGGGAGCTGCTGAACTGACTCGACTGAAGTCACTCGAGTCGGCGTCAGACGAGGCTGAAGACGACAAAATAAAATGAAAAATCTGAGGGTGTGGAGTCAGAAGAAGGAAGTGAGCTCCGTCCTCATCGCTGCTCCAGGCGAGATGCTCGAGGCTACATCGACACGCTGGAGCTGAGTTGTCGGTTTTCGCAATAGAAGAACGTGTGGAATAAATCCAGAATCATCTCTGGTTGTTTTTTAGCGTCCAAACTGTGTTAACGCGACATGACAAAGCATTTCTCTGCACAGAGAACAACGGACAAAGACTGAACTAAATATTAAAGTAAAAAGTAAAACAGTCTGAACTTCTATTGTCAGCGCTCTGGACCAATTTATGTCAAAGCATCTCGATTTGTTTTGTGTCTCCTTCTTTCTGTTCAAACTCTGTTTGTGCCTGAACAGCGGCAGACCTTCGAGCTTCGCTGGGTCTGAATCGGTACAATGACAAGCAGAGGCCAAAACACACACACACACACACACACACACACACACACACACACAGGGTCCTTTTTTAATAATTCTCTTTCATCCTTTTTTTTCCTGCTCTCGGTATTGAATGTCATAAATGAAAGTTTGAGATGTTCAAACAGCGACAACAAAAAAAAAAATTCGATTAACTTGCAGACCCGGTAGCTGTAGTCTTTGTGCTGAGAAAGAAAAGCAGTAAGAGGTTGAACAGCCTGAAAGACACACCTGTGTAACGACGTGCATTCATTCAATTTTCAGATCACCTTGTCCTGTTTGGAAAGAGAAAGGAAAAGAGAGAGAGCCTGCAGTGCTGGCCCTCGGAGCAGAGCTGGGAAATGAAACCTTGCCTGTCCGTTATTGTCACACAGGAAAGCTCCCTTATTTCCCAGAGATATTATCCTCCACCCCCCTCCTGCCTCCCTTCACTCCCTTCACTCCCTTTCCCCCCTCCCCTCTTCTTACATTGTTCTCCAGGATCAAGTTCACAGAGGTCGGGGCTGGTTCAGGGTAATGGGACCCTTGTCCCTGTGTCTCAGGGCAAGTTGAATGGGTCTCGGCCCCCTGCCCCCCATACAGACTCTCTGAATAGAACCCCTCTCTTTTTTTTTTTTTATTAGTCCGGTCTCCAGTTTCTTCAGACCTGCCCGGCTTCCTGACGGTGTGTATATCCATATTTCAAAGTCCCATGTTCACATGTAGACACATCCGTGTTCCCACAACACCTCAGTGCGCCTCCCAACCCCCCACCTGCCACATCCACAGGTAGCTCAACAAGTTACAGCTACTTTATTGAGTCCGGAACAGAACGAGCTCAAGAACCAGAGCGGATTCGGTGGAAAGGTGTTTGTACTGATCCAGAATTCTCTCCCCAGCTTTTGAACCATCGACTTTGAGTTTGTAACTAATCTAACAAAGTAAACTTACTACAAATACTTACAGACTAAACTATGTGCATGAGCGTGACTACGAAACCAAGCAGGCTGATACTGAAACATCATATTTAGATATTTCAGGTCCCACTACAACGAGGTCACCACCAGTCCAATTTATGAAATCAAAGCTCGACCGATGTTGAATCTTTTAAGGCTAATAACAATATTTCTACTTTAAAGTAAAAAGTAAACTATTAAATTATTTGTTTTTAACAAACGCAAACATTTTATCGACCAGAGGATCGTAAAAATCTCGTTGCAGCCCAAAACACTTTCAAATTTATCTGTCAAACATTCATGTGATGTAATTTCCTTTTGCGTACCTGCCAATGATTCCCTGCTGATGCTGAGACTGAGCTGTGAGACGTCAGTTATGTAACTGACTTTAAAAATTGTCAACATGGAGACCAAACTGATGTAACTTATTTGTT
>NC_040018.1:30018778-30065597 GCF_000972845.2 Larimichthys crocea | reverse complement strand
GAGCTATTGTGAATTGAGAATATTAAAAACCACGAGAGATAAGATGAAAATAAAAAAGATGAGGCACATTTTGACTCATGAGCTTAGTTTCATGTGTATTCAGACTTATTTTGGTGTTTCTATGGAAATATCAGTAAATATTATACTTTGGTTTGGTGAGTCAAATTCTAGCTATTTGTGCAGGACACCTTGTTGTTTAATCTGTTGCCAGGTTTGTCTATCACTTGGTATTGCCCGTTCGTAGTGTTCTTTTTCTTTGGCTACAATTTGGTTGTTCCAGATTGTTTCTGCAGGGCTGTCCTGACACCACGTTTCTGTTTGCAGCTTTCTGCTCCATCTCTTTTTCCACACCACTTTCTCCCCCTCTCTTTCTCTCTTTCAGACTGTTAGGCAAAGTGGGGGATTATTAATTAGGCATTATTAACACTCAGTAAACAAAACATTAGGCCTCGCCAGAAACACAATCTAGATTCACGGCAGGAGGTCCGAGCGCACGCACACACACACACACACACACACACACACACACACACACACACACACACACACTCGTCGGTCGGTCTACATGTATACACACTGAGAACAGACTGAGACACTGGCAGCGTACATTCTGTTCAACACTCACATCCTACTCAGATGCTGGTGGACGTGCACTCTACACACACACACACACACACACACACACACACACAGCAGTACAGTATAATAAAACCTGTGTCACAGCCACACAGGAAACAATCTCTCCTTTATGTGACCGGGATGTCATTAATCTTGGCGGAGGTTAACAAATGCACTTGCATGGAAGGTATATTTCATAGGCAGAGACAGCCGACAATGGGGCCATTGTGGCGTCCTCGCTCGCTCTGCATTCAGTCGGGACCTTTTTCCGCTTTGGCTCCGGATCCGCGGGCTTCACGTCAGGTGGGGGGTTTATGTTCCACCCTCAGATGAATGTGTTTACGCGGGAGAAAACATGTGAAACACAAAAATCAACGCTCCGGCTTGTTTATTTATTTCTGCTCGCGAGGATTCATTTTTTTTCTTCTTTCTTCCCCCCTGAATGGGAGGAGAAAATAAACGCGTCGGGCCATTTTTCAAAGTTTGGCCTTGTTGCTATTAGTCAAAACTATGAGCCAGACAAATACCCTGCCAGGGCCTTTTGTGTGTGTGTGTGTGTGTGTGTGTGTGTGTGTGTGTGTGTGAAGCCGGTCGACCAGGCCAGCTCCTCTCTCTGATTCACTGCTTTCGAAGTTTCTCCTCGCTCGCCAACGCCGCAGCAGCAGCAGCAGCAGCAGCAGCCTATTTCCACCCGAGTCTTCCCAGTAATCCATTAGACTTCCATTAGCTCCGATTTGTGTGATTAGTTCTAATTAATCAGTTCAGTCTGTGGCCTTCACTCCCACTCCCCACCCTCCCTTCCACCACCACCAACCCTCGCGCGCCTCACATTTCATTTTTAACCTCATTTCTCAGCTCTCCACCGAGCGAGAGAAACGAGCCGAGCGAGCAAATCAAAAGAGAGCGGAGCTTCAGGTCCGAACACTCGATACTGTTCAAGCACCAAAGAGATCCAAACTGAGGCTCTCTCCTCTCTCCTGAATTCTTTTTTTACGGAGCTCGCTCTCGTGTTTTTACACATCTGGACTCCGCTCTGGTTAACCCCGCTCTCGGTGTGAGTATCGATCAGCAGCCGAGCGTCCATCCCTCGCTGTAACAAAGACGTAAACCTGCAGACGACAAACTAAAATCGTCTTTTCACGGGCGACTCTGCTGCAGAACTCAAAGAATATTTTCTGGTTTTGTTGCAGCATGTCCGAGCTTCCATACCGAGGTATTGCTCCGTGATAATCTATCTTCTTTTCCTCCGATGTCAGCCTTCTTCTGCCATTACCACTATTGTGATAAATGAAGGCTCAATTTATCAACCCGGGCCTCGACTCGATTTCTTTTACTCCCCGCCCACGCTCCTACGTCTAACCTCTTCTTTATTTCTTCATCGGTTTCCACCCCCCCCACCTCCATCCACTCATCCACTCATCCATCCATCCCTCATTCCCACTCAGCCAGATCGAGCCTTTCTTTATTTCTTTCTTTCTTTCTTTCTTTCTTTCTTTGTGTCTGTCTGCCTGGGGAAGGCTGAGATGCTGCCTGTCACCCCCGGAGCTGCAGACTCCCATCCAGGCTGCCGGAGGTGGCCCGGCTGCTGTCAATCAATCTGCAGCCTGCGTAGCAGAGGGAATGGGGGTTGACACATGATGTGGCTCCCGACTGTTCAGAAATTCCCTTTTTTTTTTTTTTTTTTTTTCCCAGTCGCTCTGCGCAGTCAGACGTAGAGTTTTGGCTTCTGATATTAATTAAACTTGATTGTGACTCTTTGAATTTAAAGCAGTCCATTTTCTCGGGTAAACAAGTCGACCAGTCGCAGGCGTTGTTCCGTCGACTGTGTCGTGGCGTTTCAGGTTTTCATAAGTTACGAAGCTTAAAAAAAAAAAAAGACAAAAAACTTGTTTTGATCTCAAGATTTGTGTCTTTAAATTAATTTACTGCTCAATCAGTTTCTACTGCAGTCGAACAAAAATATTTGATTTTACAGGCATGTAATTAATTAGAAGTTAGAAATACAGAATTTAGATACTGTGATCTGTTTAATTTTAGTATTTTATCAGCCGTGCACGGCCTTAAAGCTGCTTTAATCTGTATTTTTATATCGGATATCGATTAAATAACTATTTATAGCATGAAACGGGTCACCTCCGTGCTAAAACCTGCAGTTCCTCTAACGTCCACTTGAGGCTGGCTCCAGAAGTGAGTCAGTCTTCATAAGTCCCCATGTCCAAATGTCCAACTTCACAGCAGAAATAAACATGTTTACAGCCTGGTACAAAAAACAGTTTTGGTCTCTGTAGCTAATTTCCCCGTTCATGACAACTGTACTGAGGGTGAATTTATATACAACTCACCTGTTCACATTATATTAAGGCTTAAAGTTATGCAGGATTAGGAGCGTGGACGCTTTGATTGACAGGTGGCTTGTTTGAGCACCCGGGTGTTAGTCGGCCCACCTCAGGTCTCTAAACGTCAGCCAGATTCACGCTAACGTCACACTAGATGTGTAACAACTTTATAACAATAAATCAAACTTGAGTTTACGGCTGGTTGCACATTTTTAGGTGTGTAAACATTGTGCGTGTCCTCGAGCTGAATCTCGAATCCAGCGTTGTTTTCATCTGTTTACCAGCTCGCGGTCTTTGTTGGCGCTTTGCTGCACACCTCGGCGTGTTACTGCCACCTGTAGATGAGCTAAATACTGCGACGCGATTGGCTGGAATGTGTAACGCGCTCACGGCGTTCAGAGGTCTGAAACTCCACGGGGGGAAACTTTAATGCATATTTAAAACGCTGCGCCGCGTGAAGCCGCGCTGAGTGTTAAGTTTGCTTCATTAACATTGTATGAAGCTCCTCTCTGACAACACGCCGCTCTTTGTTTTTGTGCCGGATGAACTCGGATGTGTTTTTGTGCCGGGCGGTGTTAACCGTCTCTCTCTCTCTCTCTCTCTGCAGGACTCCGTGGTTTAACGGCTGGGGGTTCAACCTGCCTCGAGGTCAGTCTCTGCTGGATAAGTGGAACCTCGTCCCCGAAGGCATCGACATCCTGATGACCCACGGACCTCCGCTCGGTGAGTCCAATTAACCAATCACACAGCCCCCTCATCACCATATCTAATGAGGTTGTACCTCGTTATTCCAAATCCGTATGAAGTCACTGGAGGCGTCGCAGCAGGCCACGTGTGTGTGTGTGTGTTTTAATTTAAATCCAGCAGTGTCACCCTGAACACGCTCTGTGATTCAATCTTTGTGTTTTTGACTTTATGGAAAAAGAAAATACAGTTTGGCTTGCCGCTGTTTTTCTTTCACCGCGGACTGATTCAGTTTTCCTCCCAGTTGTTTCTTGTTGTTGTGTTTCTTTCTCTCCATCTGGCTTTATTGAGTGATTTCCTTCCTCCTCGCCTACGGAGGAGCTGCTGCGGCAGCCGCTGCGGCCGTTTGATTGCATGGAAACTCGATTTTGCACCGGTGTGACAGACGCTGCAAACGATCGGAGGGGGGTGGTGGGAGGAGGCCAAAAAATAAAAATATATATATCGGGGTTTGCACGACTGTGCACGAAGAGCAGGTTTCATCTGTCAGAGCGTGTTTACTGGGTTCAGCATCAAACGCTGGTTCTGAACTGGAAACTGGGAACGTGTTCAAACATTTAACTTTTAACTCGGCCCCTTGTGGTGCACCAGAACCGTGCCTTTTATTTACAATATGGCGAACCACAAGAAGAGCTTCAGTCAGGAGTGACGCTGCACAGGAGGAGTTTCATGCAGGGGACGAATTCCAACATGATGAAGCGTTTTTAATGTTTTAAAAATAAAAAGACCTTTTTAATGTCACAGCCCGCAAAATCAGCTGATGTTAGAACATCCAACTTCGTTTCCTCGGATAGTCCGGTTCGTTTGGGCAGATTGTGAAAGCTCATCCAAACTCTGGTCCGCCTGAAAACCCAAGTGAACCCTGGTGCGGTACGCAGAGAACCAAAGATCAGAAAGACGTATGAGCCGGGTTTTCTTCTTCCTGGTGCTTGTTTTGGGAAATTCCGCCCCCAAACGAGCAGCTGTTGTAACTGCAGGACGTTGTTCAGGCGGTTTTAGTCCACTTTCAAACTGAGACTTTGCAACACATTTGAGTGTAGTCCACAAAAAAAGTCTGTGACGCTGCAAAATAGAAACATGATCTTTAATTTGGTTTATGTTGAGTGACAGAGACAGTGAATGAGAGCGAGCGAGCACCGGCTGCAATACAGTCTTTAATCTGAGAAATAAAAAGTTATTTCCTGTGTTGAAATTCTGCGTTTGCATTTAACGTGTGTTTGTGTTTGTAGGTTTCCGTGACTGGGTTCCGAAGGAGCTGCAGCGGGTCGGCTGCGTGGAGCTGCTCAACACGGTCCAGAAGAGAGTGCGACCCAAACTTCACGCGTTCGGAGGCATTCATGAAGGTATGAAGGACTGAGAATCAAAGCCACGGGGTCACTGCAGACCTCTGAAAGCTGACAAAGTAGAAAATGTCTTTTATACACAGGTGATGTTCAGGTGGAGTTTAGGATTTCCATTCGATAAGAACCAGGCGTCTAGTACGACTTAAAGTTGCAGATGACCCTAACCCAAGCATGTGCATACTGATGACCGACGGGATCGATGTCACAAAAAAGTATTTTCATGTTGTCCTGCTGACTTTTATTTAACTTATAAATAGTATTTTCATGTTGTCCTGCTGACTTTTATTTAACTTATAAATGTTTTGGGTGGTGAGGTGTGACGTGAACTGGAACCAACGAAGATTTTATTCAGTTGTTCCTTAAAATAAATTCTATTTATCAAATTATGGTCTCAATAATCACGTTTCTTTCCTCTTCTAACGCTGATCCGAGAACATTTGGTTGCTCGAAATGAATTTATTGCGGACCTTTAAGAGCTGACTCGTCACAGCTGATCAACTCTGCACGTATTTCAGCCTTAGATAAAACTTGAATGAACTCTTGTTTGCTCTCCTCAGGCTACGGGATCATGACGGACGGCTACACGACGTTCATCAACGCGTCGACCTGCACCGTCAGCTTCCAGCCCACAAACCCCCCCATCGTGTTCGACCTGCCCAACCCCTCCAGCTCCTGAGACCAGAGGACGGGGGAGGGCGGGGCGGGGCGGGCGGGGTTAAAGGACGAGGGGAGGAGTCACGGATAAACTACTTTTTTTCTATAAATATGTCAAGTTTAAAAAAAAGAAAAAAAAAATTCTAAGTGTTTCTTTGCAAACTTTTGATCTTCTCCGCGATGTCGTCGAGGTCGAGAAGATTCAGAGACGTTTTGGGGGGTCGGGTGGGGAGGGGAGTTTGTCCGGGAGGGTCGAAGGAGAATACCGGTGTTTTATTTTTTAATATTTGTGCCAACAAAAAAGCAGGTTTCCCTCCCAGAGCTTTGTCAGCGAGATCATCCACGAAGGAACTTCTTCTGTCTTTTGATGTCGATGCTTCTCAAAGCGACGCGCCGCTTCCTGAAGTCCACCGGGCACGGATACGAGACGTTCTAGTCGATGTTTCAAACGCTGCGGTCCGTTTTCAGAAGCCTCTCCGATCGAAAATACACGAGGCACGTTTGATCAAATCTGTGCAAGTTAACAAACTGGTGGAGAAAACGGTGTTGCGGGGCCGCAATGTGACAGAGACGTGCCCGCTGGGGTTTTTTTGGCGTAAGGCTTAAGTCTATCGGATGTGACCAAGGCTGCCGGAGCTAATCACGGCAGTTCTAGTTCTCAATGTTTCAAACCCAGCTCGAGTTGGCAGGAAGTTGGCCAGTCAGTTTTCAAAATAAAACACTCAAAAGCTAAACAAGTAGCATATTTCCATATTTGAAATTAGGGTTTGTTCTCCATCTCATCACTGGGCTCGACTTGTCGGCCTCAAACGTTCCTGTTGGGGTTTAAAAATCGAACCAAAACAGCGTCGTCGTCGCACATCCTGATGGAGACCGTGCCCGGTGGTGGAGTTTCGTGATTACTCCAAAACGCCAGGTGAGAACGAGAAGTTCTGGATCTACGCTCTTGTCCTCTCCGGCCTTCCGTACTTTGGTACCATCTCATCTGCAAAGTGTCGACGTCTAAATAAACGAATAAATTCAGCGTACGCTGCAAAACTCAGGGAGGGAATGTTTAAAAAAAACCGAGCTGAGCGGCGCCGGTGTTCTCCTTTTCAGAGGGATATTTTGTGGTTAAACAATCTTGCTCTTGATAAATATTTGGTCAGATCTGTAAGATAAAATGATGCTTTGTGAATTTGTACAATTTTCTTTAATGTTTGGTTTGCATTGGCCGGACAATGGATGCCATTGTTGTTTTTATGTTGTATCATCTGATATTTTTTGTGTTTAGCTCTTTATTATTATTATTTTTTTGGTTTGTTTTCTCGTCAGTTCCTCTTTTCTTATTGGCTGACAGGGACGCTGCCTTAAACTAGCTTTAATGTTCTCAGCTAGAGCCCCTCCAACTCTCTGCGAGCTCAGAGAAAAGTCCTTTATTTATTTATTTTACCCATCATCCCCGCAAAAAAAAAATCAAACAACACCTGACTAACGCAGGGAAAGCTATCAAATTTACAACCCGGAAAAATGATCGTTTGTAACATCCCATCACGGATTTCTGATCTAATTTGGAAAATGTATGTATAAAATATATATATATATATTATATATTCATGTTGTAAAACATCTGTACTAAAAGTTGTGTTTGACGAAAAACCTGATGTATGATTGATTTCTTTAACGCTCCCATCAGACGCTCTTTTGTTTCTTGTTTTGTCGTATCGACTCTCCTGATTGGTCGGACGTTCGTTATTTTTTGGATGAGAGAGGAACATTTGTCAGAGTCACAATCCGACAGGTGTACGTTGTCCCGTACAACACGCCTGCCTAAACATGGTTAAGTTGTCCTTTAACGTGTAAATCTGATAGTATTTGTGTTTTATTGCTTTTGTTTTTTTTCTTCTAATTTTTGCACTGTGTGTAAATGCAATCTTGCTAGCACAAAAAAAAAATGTTGCCAATAGTTGTCTCAACTTTGCCGCTGTAAATGCTCTTTTTTTCCCGTGCTCTGTTCCTCTCTCGCTCTTTCTGATTGTATCCCTCTTCATTGGAAATGTTAGTTCTCTCTCTCTCTCTCTCTCTTTCAGTTCATTGTGATATATTTAGCTGCCTTTATATGCAAATAAAATTGCAAGATTTTTACTTATCGAGCTCCGTCTTCGCTTTTATTCTTTCCTCTTCTCGTCCACCTGAGGCTGGCTCCAGAAGTGAGTCAGTCTCCATAAGTCCCCATGTTGAATGTCCAACTTCACAGCAGAAATAAACATGTTTGCAGCCTGGTAGCTAAAAAGATTTACAGTTTCCTGATGGACAGTGAAGTAAACTGCTGACAACTGTAGCTGCCGTTAGCTCAGTTTGTTAGCTGGTGCTGTCCGGAGGTTTTCAGGCCAGGGGGACAGAGTTAGTGTCGTGTCAGAACTGGAGCTGGACAAGTGGGCAATGTAACCGGGCTCAACAGCCTCTATGGACATAATGGCAGAGGAGAGGAGAGTGAAGAGGACGCTGACGGAGGAAATTCAGAAGAGAAAAAGAGCCACCAGACAAGAGTCAATCTGGGACTGACTCCGCCTCAACTCTCTGTGATTTACAGAGTTTTTGATGGACAGTGAAGTAAACTGCTGACAACTGTAGCTGCCGTTAGCTCCGTTTGTTAGCCGGTGCTGTCCGGAGGTTTTCAGGCCAGGTGGACGGACCTGGTGTCGTGTCAGAACTGGAGCTGGACAAGTGGGCAATGTAACCGGGCTCAGCAGCCTCTATGGACATAATGGCAGAGGAGAAGAGAGTGAAGAGGATGCTGACAGAGGAAGCTAAGAAGAGAAAAAAGAGCCACCAGACAAGAGTAAATCTGGGACTGACTCTGCCTCAACTCTGTGATTTACAGAGTTTCCTGATGGACAGTGAAGTAAACTGCTGACAGCTGTAGCTGCTGCTAGCTCATGGTAGCTCAGTTTGTTAGCTGGGCTGCCCGGACTGTGAGCTCAGAGCACCGGAGGGATTGTTAGTGTTTGTACCACAGACGCTTTGGACCACCGGGAGGAAGAAGAAGAAGAGGTTTACAGGCAAGTAGTGGAGCCAGTGTTGTGCTAGAACTGGAGCTGGGCAAGCGGGCAATGTGGCAGAGGAGAATAGAGTGAAGAGGACGTTGGCGGAGGAAGTTAAGAAGAGAAAAGGGAGAGAGCGAGCGAGCAAGAAGCCGCCAGACAAGAGTAAATGTGGGACTGGCTTTCAGTCAAAACTGCTGCCAACTGTAGCTGCTGTTAGCTCATGTTAGCTCCGTTTGTTAGCCAGGAAGAGAGACAGAGAGAGAGACACCATTCACCTGATTTTAAAAAGTTTGCTTCTCTGCAGCATAAATACTGATGATGACGGTTTGGACCAAACAGTGGACACAGCTGTGAAGCGGGCATGGCCTACTTTCACGAGAGCCATTTGTATACTTATTTACAAAGTATATAAATGTATAGTTATCTGCTCGGGCCGGTGTCACAGCAGGTGTTTTGCCGTCTCAGGCAGAACACCTGCTGGTCCTGATTGTGTTGAGGCCAGAAGAGCAACATGTTTAAAAGTGTCGGCCAACAGATAAATATAAAGGCAGTGCAGAGGCGGCTTTCTGTTCCCTGCTGCGACTGTGTAGATAAAAAGAAACAAAAAAACCCTTAAAGCTCGAATGTAAAACTTCCTGCACGTTGTTGACCTCTCCAGCTGTGACGGCGCTTTGAAATGATTTCAAAGATGATGTTAGAACTGCGGCTGAAATGTCGGATTAGTCGTGGAAAAGGCTGCAAAAACTAAAGATGCATCACGGAGATCAACGACCGACATAAGAGAGCATGAAAATACGTCTTGTTTTCTGAATATTCAGAGCGTTGCTGCACGGTTTCTCTTTGGTTTCATCAGGTCTCATTCCTTTTCACCAGTCGCCAGCACAGATCCCTCGTAGGGCCAAAAGTAAAATGGGCTTGAGTCGTAGGCGCCGCCTCTGCCAGCCTTTTTTCCCACCGACCCCCCTTCTCTCATCGCCACAACATCAAAGAAACCCAACCAATTAACTATTCCCCGAAACGAGAGCAGCGAAAGCATGGCCCCGCACCCACCACATCCCCCCGCACATTACCATAATCCAGTCTAATCATATTAACGTAGGCCACAGATGAGCGGGAGGAGACACGGCTGCTGCGGCTCTGCTCTGTTCGTTCAGCCTCTCAGTGTGGGTGTGAATGCATGCGAACACTTTTCACGGCGCACATGTCGCGTCTCTGCAGTCTTTACTGTGGCCCGATATTCCCAACATGCTAGAAATGTCAACGTTACATGCTAATCTACATGCTAACAAGGAAACACAATGCATGTCACAGCACTGAGCTAATCAGGCTAACGAGCTGCTTTGCATTGTAGCATGATGCATGCTAGGCTACACATGTGACATGTGCTAACTAGCTAACTAGCATGCTCCTAAAAAGCTAACGCAAGCTGAATGTCAGAATCTCAACGTGCTAGTTGTAACATATCTGATAATGTGCTACGATGTCAACATGCTAACAAGGTGAAGGGTACTTTACATATTAATGCTACCTAACGAGCTAATTTGTAAGCTAAATGTCAAAATCTAAATATGTGAGATGGTTAACGTCAACATGCTAATTTTTATTATTATTTTATTATTTGTTTTTATTATTGTTTTTATGTATTTATTGTTTTGTATTATTTATTTATATTTATTTTATTAATTTATATATATATTTATTAATTTATTATTTAATTTATGATTTTTTTAATTTATTATTTTATTCATTTTTTTGTTTTTGTTATTTATTTATTTTATTGTACATGTTAATGTGCAGGACATGCTAGAACGCTGAATATTAACGTGGTTGCACATTATATGTAATTTTGCATGAAAACATGCTACATGCTACCAAGCTGAGCTACTGTATATAAGATAAATCTCTAAATTGCTCAATGTTAATTGTAGGGATGCACCGAAATGAAAATTTTCAGCCGGAACCGAATAAAAATTAAATGGTTGGCCGAATACCGAAACCGAATATGAAATGCGGTTGTTAAATTTTTTTACCATTGCGTAAATAGCCTAGAATAAATTTGTAGACATGTTTTTTTCAAAGAAAGTTAAATGTTTATTTAATATCCTTCAAATATTCCAGTAGAATTTCCAGTTAGTATAATTATTATTTCATTTATACTGTTAGAAAGCCCATGTTGTTTTAATCACTGTTAATTTGTTATTGAAAGAAATACTATTTAGTTTCATTATATTTCCGGTGAATTTCCATTTTTCCCATGTTCATGAACGCATCATACCACGCATGTGTGAGACTCCGTAGTTTAGAGAGTAGTATATAGTAGTATACAGAAGTTTATAGCTCCTCTAAAGAGCAGTGTATGATGTATTTCTTGTGTTTTTCCTATATCCTGCATCGTGGGTTTATTGTGTATGAATGAGAAAAGAATCGGCAACCCTGGACAGATCACCGCGCACGTTGTTTCATTGCATCAATTGCGTCACGCCACTATTCGGCCACTTCACCGAAAACTGAAAATGCACTTTTGGGCCATTTTCGGCCCAAAATGTTCGGTGCATCTCTAGTTAATTACACATATCTGCTCGTCATTGCTGGGCAGGTGACTTTTTCCAGTAACGTGTAGTGTAAGTCATAATAATTGACAATTTTCACCTAATTAATGTCGACTGAGGCTGCAGGTGATTGAGAAACTACACACAGCGGAGGCATTTGCACTCCAATTGGATAAATCAGTGGACATGTCCAAAGACTATTAATTATGAATAACTATGCATGATTTTATCAATCGTAAACACATACAGGATAATGACCCAGTATACAGGTTAAAAAGGTGAAATAAGAGTTGAATAAAGACGTGGCTGTCGGTCACGTTATCATTGTGGATGCAGGGTTTCATCTTTAAAGTGGATTTTTCCTTTGACACAGACAGTTAAGTTGGTTTTATTAGCATCTGTCAGAGTCCTGGATTATCAGTGCTCCTCTCTCTCTCTCTGCTGCCCTCTCTATTAGTGATAGTCTCTCCATCACTCACCCTTTCATGTCCCGGTGTCAGGACATTTATAGCTCTGCCACATCGCCGGCTGTATTAATTATCCTTGCACACAGGCAGCTGCTGGTGGTATTGGGTGTTTGTCAGGTTAGCCTTCGTCTGCAGGCTGATGGATACGGGGCAAGACGCGGTGAAGGCTGAGCACCCACATCAACCTGTGTGTGTGTGTGTGTGTGTGTGTGTGGCTTACTCTGGTGCCAGCGCTCTGCATGCAGTGTTTATATGGACTTAATTACCCGCCAGTGGTATTATTGTAATCTGGAGCTCATTTGGCAACGAGCGGAGTTGCTATGAAATAATTCTCCAAATCAGAGTCATGCTTTCCATGTGCTCATCTCTCCCACGTGCTACTCAACAGTATTTTATTATTACAGTTTATATTGTAAGATAAAAAGACTGTAAAACTGAAAACAGTACATCAGTGTTGTAGATACCTGGAATTACCCTAAATGAATTAAAAACTTGACTGTGACAGTACGTGAAGAACACAAAATTTTACTTCAAACTTTGGCACAGTACGTGAAGAACACAAAATTTTACTTCAAACTTTGGCAAAAATTAACGGGGAAATACCGTCATGTCACAAACATGCAATCCCACTAAAAATAAAACAGTATTCTGATGTTTAAATTACAGATTTTTGCTGATGTGTACATTTAAATTTACAGTGTGAAACTGTTTACAATTCAGCAAGAACATACTTTAAATTATACGGTAAAAATACGGTAAAAAATGTCACATAGCGACAGTTAAACACCAGAAACCCAAAATAGTATTAGATCGATTATTATACTATTTTTTTTTATGGTAAAGTTCTGGCAAGCACAGCTGCCAGTATTTCATATCCTGTGTACATTATTCGGGTAAATAAATGTGAATGTAAATCAGGCAGGCGTGGGCTCAGTTTTAATTAGTCATTTCCAAACGTAAATCTTGATTAAATTAAATTGAAAGTTCATCGGCTAATGATAGAGCTTCCCCTAATTATTTTTCAACATAATTATTTCCCCTGCGGAGCGTCGAGTCGCGTCGCTGTCATCTCTCTTTACGTTCTCGGTTTTAAAGGAATCTCTGAGAGCCGGTTGACCCTCCCCCCCCGTAACCCCGGTAACAATACATGATTATCACGAGTGGATCAGTTGAATGATGGGAGATGATTAGTGCCTCCGCTGTTTCTTTACATCCCCGCCCAGACAAAGGCGACGTTTGTCCGATGGTATATAATTTACCTCCTTCCTGATTTTCACTTTCCGATCTCGCCTCTTTTTTTCCCTCCTCGTCCGATTTGTAAGCGACTCATTAATTAGCTGTGTGGAGTTTGGAAAATTACCGTAATTACAGTAATTGGGCAACCATTGTTCCAGTATTCACTAATCATGAACAACGGACAATCAAAATCCTCGTCGGACGTCGGTGTGGCTCTTCACATCAACAACCGCCACCAAACATGGAGGTGCTGAAACCTGTTACAACAAAATGCTTCTTTACATTTGAATTTAGGACAAAAGTATATATTGTTTGGGTGGTCTTTAGCGTTAGAGCTGCAGTTCCTCTAACGTCCACTTGAGGCTGGCTCCAGAAGTCCCCATGTCCAAATGTCCAAACAAACATGTTTACAGCCTGGTACAAAAAACAGTTTTCTCCTGGCCGATGATTTGAATCCTCGTCGATGCGGTGACTGGTTTTTGGTCCAGTGTTCTCTTGACATTTTACTCATGGAACAAGTTTTTGTTGAGAGGCTTTGTGAGATCAGATCACTACTGAATTAAAATGTTATTAGATTAGTCTTCAGATGAGGATTCTCATGATTCACTTTTTGTACCCGTTGAGGTCCCCTCTGACTTTGTGCACCTCCTCCCTCTCTGTCCTCCACCTCATTAATTAATTAATAAGATATTCTGCTCTGTGTAGGTGCAATTATCTAAATTATAAGTGGTGGTCACAGTTACAAAAATGAGAAAAGTAATTTCTTTATTTTTAATTGAGGAGCTGAAGAATCGAGACAATTCTCAAACCACTCAGGCTTAAAAACAAATTCTTTTTTGGCCAGCTGACATGAAGAAACCATCATCAACATGCTCATGTTCAGGATCCTGATCTAAGAATAAACGTTCACGCTCAGTAAACAGTAAAAGCTGCATTGAAAACGTCTCTTTTTAATACAAACGTATCAACTTTTATTGGATCCATCGGGCTTATTGTTCTTTTTTTCCTCTCAGGCATTATTGTGCAGAAAACAGTTTTTTATGAAAATCTCAACAATCATCAAAAAAATCCTTTGGAGCAGCCGAGCAGCCGGTCGATACGACTCGAGACGTAAACAGGCAGGCAGACACCGTGAACAGCAGTGCGGTGCAGAGGTCAATACTTCATTAATGTCTGATTAATGTCTTCAAGCTGATTAATTCAATTGAGCCCTTTATTACACTGTGTGTATTAATAGCAGTGAACGAGTCCCTCAGCAGGAGATGCTGTCTGCCATATGGGGGAGCATTATGGCCGCTTTGGCTGGGAGGGTGCGAGCCAGCGCCGAGGATGCCAACCACAGCACTGGGAGGGTCAAGAGGGCGCGCTGGGAGAGGCGGGAGGTTCCCCCAGCCTGTGACGTGAACTGGCTCGGCAGCCGAGGCCCAGCTGGACGCTAACCGCTCACCCTGAATGAACCGCGAGGCCTGAGGTCGTTTAGTTTGATCTGTTTGTGGTTACAAAGTTATTAGACTGTAAAAGTTCTGCATGATCCTACAAACTCAATGATACCAAAGCCCTTCATCTTCCCTTCACGGCGTATTCACGCTCGATCAGCCGTGACTTTATGGCCGCTGACAGGTGAAGCGAACAACGCTGATTATCTCGTTATCATTAGACATTAGTGAACATTTTGTCCTCAAAGCTGATGCGAGAAGCCAAGAACCAATCTGTGACGGCGAGACGACTGGGTCGGAACATCTCCAGAACTGCAGCTCTTGTGGGGTGTTCCCAGTCTGCGGTGGTCAGTACCTATCGAGAGCAGTCCAAGGAGGGCAGGGGACATTGATGCATGGCCCATGTGGTCCGATCCAAACTGCTGGCGTCAGAGCACGCAGTAAATCACAGTTTGTTGGGTTAGCGTTCGCGTTGCTGCAGACCAATCATCCTGACCCCCTGTCCTTCAAGACGTGAGAATCAGAACTGGACCACAGAGCAATGGAAGCAAGTGGCGTGGTCCGATGAATCACGTTTTCTTTTATCATGTGGGATGGAGGCGATGTGGTGCTGTGGACAATGTTCTGTTGGGAAACCTTGGTTCCTACCACTCATGTGGATGTCACTTTGATGCGTACCACCGACCTATGCACTGTTGCAGACCTTCTTTTCATGTGAACAGTATTCTCTGATGGCCTCTCTCAGCAGAACAATGCGCCCTGCCACAGAGCAGAAATTGTTCAGGAATGGTTTGAAGAACACAACGACGAGTTCAAGGTTTTGACTCGGCCTCCAGATCTCAATCCAGTCGAGCAACTTTGAGCTCAGAGCACCGGGGGGAGAGTTAGTGTTTGTACCACAGGTGTTTTGGACTACAGTTGTCCCTCACTATTTTTTTTTGTGTAATTTTGCATGCTTTTTACAGCGTACTGTACAGTATGAACGCTGATTGGCTAAGGGAGTACTGTAAAAAAAGCGTTGTATGTTCTGCACTCGGAAAAAAAACACCTGCACCAAGGAGGAAAAAGCCGTTACAGCGGAGCGGCGCCTGGACAAAGAGGAAGTGTGAAATACGGTTTCATTTACTAATACAGTATTGTGCTTATTTTTGTTAAATCTGCAAAAGTTTGAACTTTGAGAGTTTAAATAAGAGAGAAATGTGAGAAAATGTTAATGCCTGTCTGAGAAAAGTGAATAAAAGTGTGTGGTTAGGGGTTTTACGGCCTTAAAACATGTAGAATAATTGTAAAAAATAAAGCTGATTACTTTGTGGATTTCATCTATTGCAGGTTATTTTTAAAACGTAAAGGCTGGTAGCAGAGTCAGAGTGTTGTGCCAGAACCGGAGCTAAGCAAGTGGGCAATCTAACAGGGACATGATGGCAGAGGAGAAGAGAGTGAAGAGGACGCTGACGGAGGAAGCTAAGAAGAGAAAAGGAGAGAGTGAGCGAGCAAGAAGCCGCCGGACAAGAGTAAATGTGGGACTGACTTTTAGTGGTTGGTGAGAGCTTGGTGAAATAAAAGGCTGAAAGACAGACGCCGAGCTGGGCTGACTGCTGCTGGACTAGGCAGTGAGATCAGCTGCTGGGGACCTGGCCTTCATTCTTTGTGGGTTTTGGGAAACGTTGGGAAGTTTAAAAACAGCTAATAGAGACTTTAAATGGAATTTATGAGTTTTGAAGATGAACTCAAGTAAGAATTTAAATACCTCGTTGTCGGATCAACAGTGGCGAGTTATTAAAGCATTTATGAATTTCATGCACACGTTGAGAGACAAGAAGACAAATACTCAACAAAGGCGACCGACTTCCAAGAACTTCCGAAGCGTTTGAACAGATTTTGAAACAATAATCCATTTCTTAACTCTGATCACACACAAACACGGTGAACACAAACAAATATTTGGCACCACGTGAGTTTTCTTCACCGCCAACAAACAGAAAATCAACGAGACCTAACCGAGTTAAGAGTGTGTTTAATCCTCAGGAATTTCTCCGTCTGTCCTGTGAAACAGTCGGTTGGCGCCAGTGTTTCTTCCTTTACCCCGATGACGCAAACCCCTGGCTCACACACACACACACACACACACTCTCAGGCTCACTCAGACACACTACAGCTGTTATAGTTGGCACACAGTGTCAATTGTATTTGCCCTGGGAGTTAACAGCAGCCACTCGACATGAGACACCGCCTCACCCTCGGCCCCTGTGCCTTCCTCGTGACAAAAGATCTGTTTCTATCTCCGCGATGGCGGCTTAATTGAGTGTGATAACCTCGGTGTCACAGTTGTTTATCCAGCCGCTCTCCTTTCTTCAGGCACGCACGCTGAATTTCAATACGTCTGACCAGAGAACATGAAAGTATGAAGCTCCCCGGTAAGTGAATGAAGGAGCCGGTCTTGAGCAGCTCTTTATTCCATCATGGAAATGTTTCACACACACGTGAGCCGGGATTTAAAAGATGTGTTCGGTGTTATCAACGTAACGTTTGGACTGAAAGCCTCGTGGACACGTTTGTCAGCAAAGCGACAGATTAAATCAAATATAAGACGTAATAATAAGACACATCAGTCGTTTCTTAAAACTTTAATCATTAAATCAACATTGTGTAACTTTTCCAACATAAAATAAAAGACTGGTCCAACAGTCAGCCCAGATTTACTCTTCACCGAGCTTTCTCCATCAACGTCCTCTTCGATCTCTTCGGGCTGCTGAGCCCGGTTACATTACCCACTTGCCCAGCTCTGGTTCTGGCATGACACCAGCTCTCCTCTACCAGACTCGTAAACCTCCTCCTCTTCTTCTTCTTCACGTTGGTCCAGAATGCTCTAAGCTCACAGTTAACAAACTGAGCTAACATCAGCTTACAGCTAGGGATGGGAATCGTTTGGCAGTTTATCTAACGATTCTCTTATCGATTCCAGCAAACACGACTAATTACGCCACATAACTTCCACAAGTTTGGCACGTGCAGTGCAATCAGTAGTAACAATGTCACCCACTCGGTTCAAACGCTCCAAAGTTTGGCTGCATTTTACCAAAACAGACGGCAACAGGGCGACTTGCAATCATTGCAAAATGGAGATAACAGCGTCGGGAGGGAACACGACCAACATGCAGAAACATTTGCGCACACAACATGCAATATTTTTAAATGAATGTCGTGTTTTTGACACGCTTCGGACTGGAGATGAATCTCAACCTAGCAGCAGCGGCAGCAGCCAGGCTATGAACACCTCTGTGGTTACTACAGAAGGTAAATAACACACTGCCTACCATGTTAGCGCCATGTGCTTCTTGCCACAGTTACACATCGTTACTATTATCCAGGCTGTGGCCTCTTCTGACCTCGCTGTTGGTTTTGTAAGGTCGTGATACTTCTAACTAACAAAGTTGATGCTGATCAAACTGTTTGTTCTCCTTTTTTTCCCAAATGAGAATCGATAAAGAATCGAATTGTTAAGCAGAATCGATAAAGAATCTAATCGATAAAGAATCGAATCGCTATGCTGAATCGATAAAGAATCGAATCGTTACGCGGAATCGATAAAGAAATCGAATCGCTACGCGGAATCGATAAAGAATCGAATCGTTAAGCAGAATCGATAAAGAATCGAATCGTTAAGCAGAATCGATAATGGAATCGGAATCGTAAAAATCTTATCAATTCCCATCCCTACTAACAGCAGCTACAGCTGTCAGCAGTTTACTTCACTGTCCATCATAAACTCTGTAAATCACAGAGATTTCTATGTTCTCCATAAAATATGATCCAGTTTCACCAAAGTCATGATCATATTCGGCCCCTATAGGACCTTTTTGAATCACATGACGTTGATGGTGTCAAACACATTTCTCTGAGGTCTGTTTTTTGTGTCGATCGGCAGCTGAAGGTCGGCGCTCACTCGAAGCGTCTACCTCCTCCCTCCTCTGTGCGACTGTGGCTCAGCGCTGCGACCTCGAGTTCAGGGTTGAATCATTTAATTAGCCGTGATTCTTTTTTTTTTTTTTTGTGACGAACCATGTAGGTGCACGGCCTCCTTTAATTGGATGGCCTTCTGTGTAATTACTGTCTTTGTGAGCACGAGGGAGATAGCAAGGATATTCCCCTCTCTCTCTCTCTCTGAGCATAGATCATGTTTCTTCCCCTCATGTAAACATGGTGAATAACTCAGGTGTGAGTGTGCACGAAGGTATCTAATCTGTATATTATGTTAGTTTTTGCTGAAAATCACACGCTGTTGGAAAATATGAAGCATCTGCTTACTGTCTGCGTGATGTACACAACCATCCTGAACCTGCAGAGAAGGTTAAGTTGCCTTTGTTCTCTGACTAATTAAATCTCCAGTAATTACGGCGCTGCAGAGGATGTCAGGGTAAAAAATGAATGACGAGAGATTCAGCAGCAGCGTCGGCGGGGATCTATACGAACGCAGACGGCATTCATCATGTTTTGCAGAGCCACGGGGTTATCGGGTGGACCGAGTAATGACCGCCATGATGCTGTGATTTGATCCGAGGTGTTTTTTTTTTTTTTATGATTATTCACAAAGCTCAGCTGTGAGGTTCACAAGCAACAGAGCGAGCAGGAAAAGCTCAAAGGGTTGAAGGATCGTTCATCATTGTTCTTGTTGCTATGCGACTCACTAATTAGCCTTAGCTAGCTAACCCGAAGAAACAAAGGAGGAGGGGAGTCAGGTTGTTAAAAATAAAAATGGATAAGAGGAAGTAAAGTAATTGCCCTTCTTGCTCCTGAAGGTTGAGGAGCTTCCCCCTGAATGCCAGGTCTGAGTCTGAATCTGACCTTTGTTACCTCAGAAAAGAGTCTGAAGTTTTCTTACACGTCAGCTTGGTCTAAAGATTTCTACATGAAAGAAATAAAAGAAATAAGCAAGAGGCAGAAAGATTTTAAAAAGTATTCACATGGAAATATCACAACTCCTCCCTTCAGGCCTCCTTCTGTATGCACATTTTCAATAAGTGCACAAGTAAGGTAAGGGCCAATTCAGAACGAGTCAGGCACTGCACCGAAAGCCCGTTTATTTCAGCAGGGGCAGGTGAGTTTTGGCATTTGAAGCTTGATTAAAGACTTTAAAAAATCACAGCATGAAAATAAATGGTACAAACGCTGCCATAAATAACAGTTTTCTTTATAAGAACAAACAATAGTAGAGCTACATGTCTTCCAAATCCTCCCTGCCGACTCTTCGGCGAACATCCTCCCCAGAAAACAGCCTTCATCTGGGCAGTGAGAGCCGGTTAACTCCCTCTGTTTTGTGACAACGATGAACTAACTAATGTGGTAGTAAGTAATCTCTTTGGAGACTTATATAAGTGAATATCTTTGAATTTATGTTGAAAATCCAGTCAGTCCTCCCTGCTGACTCTTCGGCGAACGCTCCCCCCAGAAAACAGCCTCCGTCTGGGCAGTGAGAGCCGGGTGAGTCCCTCTGTTTATCTACAGTGACAAAGTGATGATATTGAGCAACCCACATTGTTATAACAAACTACAGTGAGGTGTTAGTAGGTAGTGTCTTTGCCAATTTATATTGGAAACTCCGAAAATTGAGAACTGTCCCGGTCAATTCTCCCTGCCGACTCTTTGGCGAACACTCCCCCAGAAAACAGCCTCTGTCTGGGCAGTGAGAGTCGGTTAACTCCCTCTGTTTTGTGATGATGATGATGATGATAATCTCTTTGGCGACTTATATAAGTGAACATCTTTGAATTTATGTTGAAAAGTCGGGGCAACCCAGTCAGTCCTCCCTGCTGACTCTTCGGCGAACGTTACCCCAGAAAACAGCCTCTGTCTGGGCAGTGAGAGCTTGGTGAGTCCCTCTGTTTATTGATGGTGATGATGCGATGATAAACTCACAATGTCTGGTGGGTCAGGATCTCCCTCACTACACAATCTGACAGACTCTGAGGAAACCCGTCAAAATAAAATCATAGATATCACTGTAATGATTTATATTTCTGGTTCTGGTTATTGATGGCAACAACAAAGAGCAAACATCAGATTTCCATCCACTAGAACGTGAAGATGACGTGCTCGGTTACTTCCAAAATAAGGGTCATTACGTGGGCTATTTGAGCATGTGCTTTCATGTGAGTACATGTGAGGAGTTACCACCAGCCACCCTAAAATCCATTTCAGGCTTTCTTCTGTCATTAAGAATGAGGCTCACATACCCAAGGCCACTCAGACAGATCCGTGATTGGTCGACGGTCTTTGTTACCCGCAGCGGTCCATCCCGAGCGCACAAAGGTCAGGCTTGAAAGCTCTCATTGGAAGAAAAAAAAAAAAACTGGAATGATGAAAGAAGGGCAACAGGGAGAAGCTGCAGATTGATGGTCTCCAGTAAGCAGACAGAAAAGAGAGGAATCGTGTCCTGGGGGAGAAAGAGACAAACGTTGAAAGAGTTGTTTGTTGCACTGATTGAAAGGATTGTGGAGTTGACAGAACATTGGGTGCACGAGGTCTGTTTCTGCAGCTTCTGCCGCCTGCAAGTCGCTTTAATGCCTCCTTCCTGTGTGTATCGATTCAAATTATGTGCAAACACAAGAATATGCACGCACAGACACACACATGTATACACGGCAGCTCTTCTCCCTGAATTTGACATGTGTTTTTATTAAAGAAAGCAGCTGCTCGATAGTGCTAAGGAGTAATGGGGATTGACTTTGGCATAATTATACAAACCCCTGCATGAATTTGGTCCTAATGGAAGCTGAACACTTAACCCAGACTAAATGCAGAAGGGCAGATCAATGCTGAGGGGCCTTTTTTTCTTTCACTTGAGCAGCAGCCAGCTCTCTCTCCAAAACAGGACATTTACATATGCAATGCATCTCCTTTAAGATAATCACAGCGAGGCAGGAGCCACGGGCGCCTCGGGGACCAGTCAGGTGGTAATACCTTACAGGGCTTTTGGAAAATGAAGATGCATGTCTCAAAAACCCTTTTGTGAGGGGAGATATACCCAGAGACGTGCGTGCATGCTCGGAAAACATGCAAACACACGCTCCTGCATGCGTGGACGCAACTCATTTCTATGGTAAAGACACTATGAAGCCACTCGTCAGGAGGCCAGAAGCACCATCACCCCTCTCATCGTGTTTAAGGTGCAGGGACAACAGCTGACCGACCCCCTCCACCCTCCCTGCACTCATCTTCAACCAGCAATCAATATCTTTAATCCCCGCCTTGCCCTACATAAGTCGCCCTGCGCCCCAGGTGAGATGGATCTGAAGGTAAATTATTCATCTTTATGTTTTTTCTTTTATTGTACGTTCTGTTTCTACGCTGTGATCCTCGTCCCTGCAGCCTCCGGTCTTATCTCGCGTTCTCGCTCCCACATCATCAAATACTCAAAGAGGAGCGCTGCAGGTACGCCTGTAACGTCATGTTGATGTTTGGTGTGTCCCGTTGAAGTCAGGTGATGTAGTAGAAAGAGCGGTAAAGTCCACGTATGGAGGTGGTTTGGGTGGATGAGTCAAAGAAACATGGGACTGTTTGTGTCCTGTGTGAAACCAAAGGTGAACGTTGACTTACTCAGGTTACATCACATTACCGTAGCTACGTATTCAAACCCAAACACAGAGCCCAAGCTGCTGACTTGAGAGTGAGAACGTCTTACCTGTGGAGAACAAACATCGTCATGAGGTGTATCCAGATGCTTTTTCACCTGGTGGCCATGAAATCACAACGAGGACACGAGGCCTCGCTGGCTTTCCACCTGTAAACACTCCAGGACCTGTATGAAACTGAAGCCGAAGCAAAGATTTATTAAGAATGCCAGATAACGTACAGCGAACACCAGACCTCCATCATATGAAAGAGACGTCTGTACAAAGGAGATCATGTGTGATGTGTTGCTGGGCGTGGCCTCCAGTTTCCCTCTCACCTGCCTGATCACTTCACCACCTGCTCCTCGTCGTCCAATCAACATGCAGCACAAAAGACCGGCCCAGGTTCACCAGATCCTTCAGTCTTCCTCATGGTAACAAACAAGCTCTGTGTTTTTTGGCAGCTTGTGATGGAAATCTTTCAGTTTTCTGATGTTTAGTGTTTAATTGCAACTCTAATTTTACAATATTACCTAAAAAACCTGCAGAAGCACATAAAGTCTCCTGAACAATAGTGGTGTGCGATACTGCATATATTAAGTAAATACCGGCCAGTATCGCCGATACTTTTCAATAAATAAGGTGGATGCGTCATTGAATTGCTAAATCTCAGTTAATTTTCATGACCTTAAGTGTTTTTTATTATTAAATAGTTAAAACCCAAGACAGAACTCGGACAAAGTTTAGAATTAAATAGAAAATGCTCACAAACCAGTAAACCAATTAAAACAAACAAGTACTGTTGAGAAAGTACTCTCTCCGTTTCTGTAGCTCCGTGTTTTCTTTTGGATGTTTTTATATCTTTATATAAATTGGTGTTTCCACTACACTTGACTAGCTTTTTACAAATCCCATATTTGGCTGTCGTCTCGTTTTTGGTTTGAGTCACGTCACGTGACGGCACAAAGAGGTGGAGGTGGAGGTGGAGCAAAGTGTGCCCGCTCTGTGCTGACACAGGAGCAACGAGTCCGGTGACCTGGATGTTTCCTCTTTGCCCAAACAAGAGCAGAACTTAAAGTAAAGAATTGATCTCACCAGGCTAGTATCGATCCGATACCGACTTGGTATCGATAATATCGATATTTGGATCGATCCGCCCACCACTCCTGAATAAACCGCTTCTTCACTTGGTTCCTTAAGGAGCTAATGTGTATTATGGGTGCGACGGTTCAAACTGAGCTCTGTATGTAAATATGTTTGAGTGTGGATGCAGATACTGCAGGCTTCCTGGTGTGCGATGTTGTGATGGGGGATGCAGAGAGGGTGAAGTGTGAATTGGAGGAGGGGTGGATGAAGGCGGGTGAAGGTGGTATTGGGATGGGGGTGGGGGTGGGGGGGGGGTGCAGGCTGGAGAAGCTCATTCATCAAGTCATTACGGGAGGTGGCTCCTGTGGTATTTCAGCCTGTCCATCAGTGGAGGAGGAGGAGGATGGGGAGCGAGTCCCAGAGGAGGACCGGAGCTCGGCCGTCCTTCCTCCATCCTACACCCCCATCGCTTCTCCACCCCTCTTCCTCCCTCGCGGACGCCCCTGCCCCGCTTCTCCTCTGACAGCTCACCTTCTGACTGCTATTACTCCCCCTTCTTCCTCTCCTCCATCACACTGTCTTCCACTTTATCTGCCACCTCTATTACATCTCTCTCTCTCTCTCTCTCTCCGTCCTCCCTCCACATTCTCAGCACTTCCCTCGCTCTCTTCCTTTTTACATTTCTCCCGGGAGGCAGCCCTTGACTCTCAGATGTCCCTCGCATGCCAAAAATTACTATTGACATTTCAATTCACTGGGTTTTTCCTCTCTCTCGCTGCTCTCTGCTGATGCCTTATAGCAGGAGGACATTTACATGTCAATGGGCGAGACAAAGGAGAGGTAGAGTGTGCCCGCTGCCGTGTCCTCCACACAGTGGCTGTAACACTGAATTTGTGGCTTCTGTGGTGATGAAGAGTCTTTGGCTTTGTGTGCCGGATCTCTGCATTAGTAAATGGAGTTTTAAATATATAAATAGAGTTAAGATGGTTTACAGCACTTGGATTAAAGTATCATCGGCACTTTCTTGATGAATACTCGCAATTTGTGGCTTTACTCGACGTGTCAGTAAACCACAGTCAGCAAAACGTCAAACTCAAATAACTTTAACATTAAAGGTGTGTGCAGGCCAAGCGGTAACCACAAAGTCAAAAACTGCAGTTCCTCTAACGTCCACTTGAGGCTGGCTCCAGAAGTGAGTCAGTCTCCATAAGTCCCCATGTTTCACAGCAGAAATAAACATGTTTACAGCCTGGTACAAAAAACAGTTTTGGTCTCTGTAGCTAATTTCCCCGTTCATGACAACTGTACTGAGGGTGAATTTATATACAACTCACCTGTTCACATTATATTAAGGCTTAAAGTTATGCAGGATTAAGAGCGTGGACGCTTTGATTGACAGGTGGGCGTGGTTACAGATGGCTTCATTCAGCTCCACGTCTTTGCCAGGAGTCGGCATTGGCAAGACTGGCAAGAGGGCGGCTCTTGACGTGACGTCACAGAGACCACGTCCATGTTTTACACTGTCTGTAGTTCTGTGAAACGATTGCATTGTTTGTTATTGGTCTTCCTATAAACTGGTCTTCAGAGAAACTTTATTAAAAACGTGATAATTGACTTTTACTGGTCAGAAAGGAAACAGGACGAGCTGCGTATTTTTAGCATTTCATCTCACTAACGTAAAAACGACGTCGTGCTAATGGGAAGATATTCTCATTATCAGGGTTTAGAGGAAAGCAACGTGAACGAAGTCTCATGATTTTTGATACAAATAAAAATAATACTGCGGGGAGCATAAATATAGCTGAACTTAATTAACAGTTTGAAGAACACACTTGGATTGTGCATCATTGTACACAGCCTGGTACAAAAAACTGTTTTGGTCTCTCGGACTCTTAGATCTGCTGATGTTTTACGTCTTTACCGATTTTTAGATTAGCCGGGTGACGTCACGGATATTCGAGTCCGTCATTGGTCGACATTTAACACAAACTGAGCAAAGTTGAACATGGGGACTTATGGAGACTGACTCAGTTCTGGATCACACAGGAGACACTTTGTAACGTCTGCTGACTGTTTCTGTTTGTGATTTTTTAAAATAGTACGTCACGTCGACTTGTTTCCGTCATTAGAGCAAACTGTTGCGCTGATACTTTTTATATTCCGTCATTAGAGCAAACTGTTGCGCTGATACTTTTTATATTTTCATTTTTTTATACATTTTTCAAACATTTATTGTCGCTGAAAGTCACTGGGACCAAACTGCGTTTGCTTTTGTCTGATTTGATTCCTCTTGTGATTCTGCAGCAATAACACTGTGTACTGTGCCGAGCAAAGTCATTAATAGTGGATTTTCTAATCAATGGCTGCAGCTCTGTCTTGTTTGTCAAATCAATGTTATGCTCTGATGCTGCTTTTATTTTATCCGACGTGTCCCCTGCTGTACTTTTCTCCTCAGACTCAGCAAAGAGAAAAGGTTTCTTTATTTCACACGCTGAGATTTTAAAAAGGGGGAAATATGTCGCTCTGTGAAATTATTCTGCCGATATCTGAGGAACATAAATTATTCTGTGCTGTGAATAAACGGCCTGAGATGACTCCAGACTTCATCGCTGACCCAGAAACGAGCTTCACTCACAAGCAGAGAATATTTTCACAGGAAAATACCAACATTACGTCATGAGCAGAAACGACGGTCGACCTATATTCCAAAGACTCAAATCAAATTATGAATGCTGGAGATCAAAGTGGTGTCGCCTCGTCTTCTGAGTTTAGAAAACAAGTCTGTCAGTCTTGTTTTTATTAAAAAAATACTAAAATAACCTTTTAAATGTTCATTTATACCAAATTTGAAAACAAATTCTGGACTCAAACTAAAGAAAATGATGTTGTTTAATTAAAGTTGGCTTCATGTTAAAGGCAGGAAGACTGCAGCTTGATTTAACATGAAAAGATTTCATGGGCGCAAAAGAAAACTCGAGATGTTTGCAAGCAGAAAAACTGTTTTCATCTCACAAAGAATTTATTTATCTTCTTCTTCTTCTTTCCTAAAACATGTGAGCTGAAATATTAGATGATTTTTTTCAAGAAGGGGACGTTTCCAAAGTTTAAAAAACCCTGAAGGTCTTTTACTGAAATACTGAGACTCTGCTCTTAAACAGACGAAACCATGAAGTGAATCCAGGTAAAAGCTTTATTGATTTCTTTAATCGACACTGAACACAAAGCAGGAGGAAGCACGGCACAGAAAGGAGGCTTCTGCTAAACATCAGGACGAAGACCATGACAGGAGATTTCTTGGAAAAGGCGCCTGATAGTAAAAGTCTTGCAGCTCGTGAGGATTTATTACGGCTGCCATGTTCTGCTTGCTCTCTTAAATTAGAAGACCAGAGGTCGGTATCTTTTACCTGATTACAGCTGCTACACATGCTGCAACCAAAACTCCTGTTGATCCACACTGACCTGTGATCAGCTGAACGGTGTCTCTGTCAGTCGTACGTCTGTTCTCATACTATGTAACTTTGGGCTCCGGGTCGAGAGAAGTACGTAACGCTTTACGGCACTAAGTCACACAGCAGCAACTATTTCACTGATTCTGGTGAAACTGGATCATATTTTATGGAGGAAATGTTTTCTGGTTTTCCCTCTGATGTCCTCCGGCTGCTCCGCCTCAACTCTCTGTGATTTACAGAGTTTATGATGGACAGTGAAGTAAACTGCTGACAGCTGTAGCTGCTGTTAGCTCAGTTCAGTTCAGTTAGCTCAGAGCGACGGGTACCCGTCGCTCTGAGCTCACCGCCAAGCTGACGAACTGAGTGTTTGTACCAACAGGCGTTATGGACTACCAGGAAGAAGAAGAGGAGGTAACCAGGCTCAGCAGCTTCTATGGACATGATGGCAGAGGAGAAGAGAGTGAAGAGGACGCTGACGGAGGAAGCTAAGAAGAGAAAAGGAGAGAGTGAGCGAGCAAGAAGCCGCCGGACAAGAGTAAATGTGGGACTGACTTTTAGTGGTTGGTGAGAGCTTGGTAAAATAAAACGCTCAAGCCGAACTGAGTGTTTGTACCAACAGGCGTTATGGACTACCAGGAAGAAGAAGAGGAGGTAACCAGGCTCAGCAGCTTCTATGGACATGATGGCAGAGGAGAAGAGAGTGAAGAGGACGCTGACGGAGGAAGCTAAGAAGAGAAAAGGAGAGAGTGAGCGAGCAAGAAGCCGCCGGACAAGAGTAAATGTGGGACTGACTTTTAGTGGTTGGTGAGAGCTTGGTGAAATAAAAGGCTGAAAGACAGACGCCGAGCTGGGCTGACTGCTGCTGGACTAGGCAGTGATATCAGCTGCTGCTGTAACATATAGATGATAAACATAACATAAGTTAAAAAAACAGAAGTGCCAAAATAAATAAAGTTTTAATTGTTCTGTAAAAGATCTGTTTGCTATTAAGTTTCATCATCAGCCGCCTTGATGTAATCATGTTCCATTCAGCGAGTCCAGCAGCAGCAGGTAGCTCCGTTTTATCAGCCGTCTAATCCCAGAGGCTGCACCTGACGGAGGGCAGAGTAATCTCCAGGACAGGACGCTTCAAGAGGAGACAACACACACATTATATGAGAGAGCAGCTGGCAGGATGAAGATGAGGCAGAGGAGGAAACGAGGGGAGGAAAGGAAACGAGGGGAGCGCTTCAGCGGGAGGGAATTACAGAAATAGATTTGAATGGAGCGGGGGAGAGGCGGGGAGGCGGGGAAAGGTAAAGAAAAGGTGAGAGCGAGAGGAGATGTGTGGAGTGTATGCACGGTGTTATCTGCCCGTAAAGCAGATGTGCTTTATCTGCCGGGAAACAGGAGGCCGCTCCGACAAAAGCCTCTTTTCACAGGTGAAGCCCCGGTCTTTACTTACAAGACTCTTACTGCCAGTTTGGACTTTTTGAGATTGAACCTGAAATGGAGATTTCACACACACACACACACACACACACACACACACACACAGAAAGCAGACCTCTTCCTCTGACAGACTCTGCTTAATTTTGCACACCGTCCCTCCGGGCTGAGACGCTCTCGGGGATGCAAGGCTGCAGATTTGTCATTTTAAAGCGCGGGTCAAACGGCCTCTCTGGCTATTGATTGGCTTGTCCCCCTCTATTACTCCTGTGTTATGTATTGCACCCTTTATCAGAGCTGCGACAGCCACAAACACATTAAACTTGAGCAGCTTCGATCCGCCATAAAGCGCCACGGCGTGCCGGTCGGCGTGCCTCGCCGGGGTGGGGGTGGGTGGGATGATGAGCTACCGATCAAGGACACAGCGGCAATGTTCTCGCTGTTCTGTTTTCTGGAGTTACGACCCAAAGTCACAGAGTCGTGGCCGGAGTGAGAATCTACAGCTCCCCTGACTCCGCACAGCCTCACCTCATCACACGAGGTCACTCGATCCTCCTCTTGAGGAAAAAAAGAAGTGCTGGTGTGCAGACGACAAGAAAACTTGGTCATGAGCTTCGTGTCTGGAAAGGCCCCAAAATGTTTAATTCAGATGTTGATCCATGTGTTCACAGGAACATTTTAAACATTTGTTCAGCCTTCATGTCTGTGAAGTGCTTAAAAAACGCAGTTCCTCTAACGTCCACTTGAGGCTGGCTCCAGAAGTGAGTCAGTCTCCATAAGTCCCCATGTTCAAAACTTCACAGCAGAAATAAACATGTTTACAGTCTGGTACAAAAAACAGTTTTGGTCTCTGTAGCTAATTTCCCCGTTCATGACAACTGTACTGAGGGTGAATTTATATACAACTCACCTGTTCACATTATATTAAGGCTTAAAGTTATGCAGGGTTAAGAGCGTGGACCCTTTGATTGACAGGTGGGTGTGGTTACAGGTGGCTTCATTCAGCTCCACGTCTTTGCCAGGAGTCGGCATTGGCAAGACCGCCAAGAGGGCGTCACAGAGACCACGTCCATGTTTTACACTGTCTATAGTTCTGTGAAATGATTGCATTGTTTGTTATTGGTCTTCAGAGAAACTTTATTAAAAACGTGATAATTTACTTTTACCGGTCAGAAAGGAAACAGGACGAGCTGCGTATTTTTAGCTTTTCATCTCACTAACGTGAAAACGGCGTCGTGCTGATGGGAAGATATTCTCATTATCAGGGTTTAGCCGAGGGAGGAAAGCAACGAGAACGAAGTCTCATGATTTTTGATACAAATAAAAATAATATTGCGGGGAGCATAAATATAGCTGAACTTAATTAACAGTTTGAAGAACACACTTTGATTGTGCATCATTACACCATTCTTCTTCTGATTGTGTGATGGAATATGTGAAACTGATCTAGTAATTTTCACATAAAACAAAGAAACGCTCGTGACGAGTTGTAAAAGTAAATGTTAGAAGTGCTTTAAAGTTTCAGCTGACAGGTGAATAGAGCCGTAACCGACAGAATAAAGTCACAGTCTCGGTTTTTATGTTAAAATCAAAAGTGTTGCTCCATCTCTCCTTCGTTTCCTCTCGTGTCTGTGTGGGCGAGGGAATCCCACAAAGACAGAAAACATCCACTTGTGTTTCGTGAAATAACTGCTCCTGATGTGAGGAACTGCATCGCCGCTCTCCTTTTGTGGACGCGAGCAGATGGCCGCCGCGGCGGAGTTCACACCAGCAGATTAAACACAACTTGGACGCCGTCCAGCGAAGACAGTTGCCAACCCTTCACTCAGATCCCTCAGCTAAAATAAATTCCTTTATCTCACAGGAAGGTGTTTAAAACCCTCCAGTTCAGCTCACCTCACCAGCTCGCCACACAAGATTTATATATATGCACCAACTATTTCACTGATTCTGGTGAAACTGGATCATATTTTATGGAGGAAATGTTTTCTGGTTTTCCCTCTGATGTCCTCCGGCTGCTCCGCCTCAACTCTCTGTGATTTACAGAGTTTATGATGGACAGTGAAGTAAACTGCTGACAGCTGTAGCTGCTGTTAGCTCATGTATAACTATGACTATAAGCTCACAACACCGGGGGAGTGTTAGTATTTGTACCACTGGCATTTTGAACCAGCAGTAAGAGGAATGGTGACGGGGAGCAGAGGTGGTGTCGTGCCAGAACTGGAGCTGGGCTCAGCAGCCTCTATGGACATAATGGCAGAGGAGAAGAGAGCGAAGAGGACGTTGATGGAGAGAGCTAAGAAGAGAAAAGGAGAGAGCGAGCGAGCAAGAAGCCGCCGGACAAGAGGCCGGCCAGCAACTGTCTGTGATTTACAGATTTCCTGATGGACAGTGAAGTAAACTGCTGACAGCGTAGCTGCGTTAGCTCGTGTTAGCTCAGTTTGTTAGCCGGGCTGCCCGACTGTGAGCTAGAGTGGGGAGTGTTAGTGTTGTACCACAGGCGTCGGACCAGAGGAGGTTTACAGGGAATGCTGATGGGGAGTGGAGCTGGTGTTGTGCCAGAACCGGAGCTAGGCAAGTGGACAGCCCTATGGACATATGGCAGAGGAGAACGAGCGAAGAGGACGTTGATGGAGGAAGCTAAAGAGAAAAAGTGTGAGAAATGACTTTTAGTGGTTGGTTTCAGACCAAATCCTGTGGTAAAATAGAAAGAGAGTAAGTAAAGACCATCCCCGTGCCTGACTAGGCAAAACAATACTCTGAAACTTGTTTTATGTGACATGAGCTTGTATCTTTAATAAAATATCAGTTTGTTTGCAAAGAATTCAATCACAGGTGAATGTGCAGATGTCATCGAAGTCGATCTGGCAGATCTCAGAGTGATACTTTGTTGTTTTGAAACATGTTGTCATGTTTGTGAGTAATTCTCATGAAATTAGAAGCTGATAAAACAATGTGGAAGTTTGGTAAAGAAGGTTGGGTCTCTCCAAGATAAATATCACAGCATTAAAGGTCATTTTTTTTCCTCCAGCCGCGCTGGAGTAAACGGAGACGACGAGCTAAGGATCAATAACTCTGTAACTGGACTGCAGCCTCCCCCTGACTGACCCCGGTGTCGTGTCTGAGAGCGTCCCAGTCTGTCGGTTCACTGTCCAGACTGCACAGGGCCTGTTACATAATGTATGACCGCCGGCGACACGAGCTCTGCTGAATCAGCGGCAGAAAAACGCCGCCACCACGGCTTCTTCTGAGTGAAGCGAGGGCCCACGGCGACCCCGCCGCTAAAGACAGGCAGCCTTGCTGCCCCCACCACCACCACCACCACCACCAAACCCCTGAGAAGAGCACTTGATCACCCAAGTAACCTTTTGCATGAGTGCACTCAATCTGCCACTCACCAGAGAGCCACTGCAGACAGTGGGCATTAGGTGGGATATCGCCCCCGCTGCCCTTTGTTGTTTTTGATGTCCGTCCTCGCCAACTCCACCCGACCCCCTCCTCCTCCCTCCCCACCAACACCACCACCACACCTCCCTCCGTGCCCCTCCGTCCAGGCCTTGGCACCGCTACAGAGAGGCCAGCTGAAACCAGAAAAACCTCCCCCCCAGTAGCCCACTTTCACGCCACACAAGAAAGACTCTGTCACGCGAATTCAGCCAAAACACACACACACACACACACACACACACAACACACGTACACACTGTTTTCTCTTTAATGAAGCCCACGATGAGTGAATCCAGGTTAAAGCCGTCACTGTTAAATCGAAAATGTAATCACAGAGGTGAGACGTTCATAGAGGAGGCACTTTTTTTTTTTTTTAAAGCTCTGACACGAGGGTCCTGAAAATTCAGAAAATACAAGATTAACTCTACTGAGAGCTGCGATATTTTGATTACAGTAGTGTAGATGTGTCTCGCAATTCAGCTTCCTGCTGCACCCAAACACATCAGTAATCTCACTTTAATTTTAGATTTCTCAAATTTCAGACGTCTTCTTGCATCCATCGATCTCTCCGCTTATTCGGGGTGGTAGCAGGTTTACAGGGTGCTCCAGACGTCCTTCAACACATTCCAGCTCCTCCTGGGGGATCCCGAGGCATTCCCAGGTAGATGGGCATATATAGTCCCTCCACGGTTACAACTTCCAAAGGGAGTGCCCAGGAGGCCGGAACCACCTCAGCGGGCTCCTTTCAATGGAAGGAGCAGCAGCTCTACTCCGAACCCCCCAGATGTCCGAGCTTCTGACCCTATCCAGGCGGTGGAGCTTGTACCGTGATCATTCTTGGGTCACTACCAAAGCTCGTGACCAGAGGTAGATGGACTGGAAATCGACCCTCTTCCCCCAGCGGTCCGGACAACGTCCGCGTACTCCAAACCGCCAATCCCATCCACGTCTTCTTGCAATCAAGTCTTTATCGTGTTACTTTCATACAACGGCAGAAATCACAGGTCCATATCAAATCACTCAGCTGTTGGCAGGAGGCCGAACTGCCTGCCAAACTTCCAGCTGAATTTCAGATGTTTGAGAGACCCGCTGACTGAACGGGTTAAAACATAACCCTCAAATTCAAGATGAAATTCACAAATCTAGATGTTTTTGTTTTTGCCTTGTCCCCCTCCAGACTTCTCACAGATGGCACGACTGTCAGCAATATCCTGCAAATGCAAACATACAGCAAAATACAGTTACTGGTTGAGAAACAAATCTCACCGCCGGGTCGTTCAGCAGCTGTCTGATCGTAGCCATGATCTTCATCAGCAGAGGGAGGTTGCTCAGTCAGGAACATGTGTGTGGGTGGACGTCCAGCAATCCAGGAGCAGCAGAAACTGTGGTGTCCAAAGGTTCACTTCAGCCCTCATGTCTCTCACTACAAACTCTTTAGATATATAGACCTGTCTCTCTGGATGCCAGGACTGTCAAGTCTAAATATGTTAGATTCTTTCAAAAAAAGGTTCTTCTGGCCCCTATCCATTAACTCCCCTGTCTCATCCTACCCACATCTCTTCCACCTAACCCAAGCTTCACACACATGACCAGCAGTCTCCTTGGTGAAAGCCATCCATCCTCCCCAAATTTGGATTTTACCACTCTCTATACGACCTCAGGCTGACTACAGGTAACCTTAATATGAAGCGCTGATGAGATGAAGCCCATTAAACTGGATATCATCGTGCACTTTTTCTTTATTCGCTGGAACAATTAACTTTGCATATTTGCTTGTACGAACCTGATTTAACTGCAACGTTCTTTGTTTTAATGCGGCATGAAACCTCCATTGAATGTCGCTCCGTGACCTAACCGTATCCCATCATGCACGTTGTGTAATGTTGCTGTTGACTCTGTCCCTGAACCCTGAGAGCAAAACGGCAAAATAAAGCTCTCGACTACCTGAACTCTGACCCGACGCCCTGAATATCTTTCACCCGGTGTCATCCTAAGTGTCTTGATTTTCCGGCTTCATTTATCGACCTAGCCTTGTAAATGTTTCATTGCAGACACACACATAACTGCCCATATTCACACTGATTACTTCACGCATGTGTCTGCAACTGTCTTTTGAAACAGGCTCATTTTAAACGTTACTCTCCCACCAGCGATACCCGCGCAGAGCGCTAAAGAGGTCAAGCAGCGCTTTAGTTTGTGACCTTCGCTCGTATAGTCGGCGGTGTTCGGGGTCGACCTTTGACTGTGACTAGCGCAGTCCTCGGGTTCAAATGCAGACCGTGACCCAGCCATTGAACTCTCAGAGGGGGGAGTGGCAGCGAAGGGAGGGAGCAGGGCGAGAGGAAAGACTACAGTACCGACTGCTTCTGTTGATGCCAGAGGAGAGGAGGAAGAACTCGTAACGGTTGCATTGTCTGTATATTTAGTGTGTGTGTTTGATACCTGAAAGATTATCAGACTTCCTTAGTACAATTCTCCTCTGTTGCTGACAATTAAGGAAAATTCCTCCTTAATGCTCATCAGAGGTCGATGTCTGTGAGGAATCCTTGCCGAACCTTTCTAGGCGTAAAAGCATGTTTGTATCCAGCACGGATGGCTGCATGTGTTGATGTTGACGGTATATCGTCCTAAATGAAGAAAAAATAACTGCACTTGATAAGAAGGAGTGTTTCCGTGCTTCCATCCTACCAGTTTCCATAACAGTTATCCTGAGCAGGGTCGCAGGGGACGGTGGGGTACCCCCTGGACAAGTTGCCCCTTCATCACAGGGCTCACACATAGAGACAAGCAACCATTCATGCTCACATTCACACCTACCAACTTAGAGTCATCAACCTGAGCGTCTTTGGACTGTGGCGGGAAGTCAAAGTATGCAGAGAAAACCACACACCTGTGGAGAACATGCAAACCTGAGGCCAACAGGATCTGATACGTTTAATTTACCACCTGGGTCACGTGTTTCGTTTCCAACTGCGTCCCAGTGATAATGCCCGTCTGAAATCAGGTTCCAGATTGACACTGTCCTGCTGTCTTGGACACTTTGACGTGTGTATAATGAAGTTACTAACCCGAGGGCGGGGGTAAGAGTTTTCCACAGTCTCTGAACCCACCAGGCCCACATCCATTTTGTTATACTGAGTCATGACACAGGCTGGACAGATTTGCGTGAATGACGGGAACAGGAAGGACAAAGAGGTCGTGCACTGTGTATAAAATAAAAACACACACGCTAGGGGGAACTTTACTATTCTCGTGTCACCACAGCGAGGCGGGTGAACCCAAAACTGTATGTCATTACTGCTGCAAGGGCTTAGAGTCTCCTTTACTGTTCAAACATGCTGAAAGGAAATGAAATAGAGCTCGCAAAGTTCACAGCTATTTATGATAATGTGCATTTTTTATGGTCAGAGGGTTTAAGGGGAGGTCGGCTCAGGTCCACAAGTTTAGTGACACCTGGAAGTTGCTTGATGTCCTCCAGACATATATATCATCAATGTTTGTCTATTTTAACATCGGCATCCTGATTTCCATTTTTACTTTTTGCCTCCGAATCTGTCAGCCATACAGTATCTGACAATCCTAGCATGCCAGTAATATATATATTAAAACAAAGCATGAAATCTGACCCCGGGCCAGATTGGACATTATTGGCTGTACAGTTTGCAGAATGTGTTTTCTTGATTCTTACCCTAACTTTAACCAAAGTGCTTTCGTGGCCTCGACCACCGCTGGACTCAGGATGTTGAACCCCGGCCTATGATATCACAATCCTGCATTTTTTCCACCTCAGCCACGTCCTCATGACTTGCATGCAGGACAAAAATGTGGCTGTTATCACTGGAGGACTTTTCCAGCGGACATAATCCAGACTGCAAATACTTATACTCCCGATAAAAATAAAACTCACAGAATAAATCAGTTAATAATAAAAGATAAAGTCTCTCTAATCTGAATCAGCTTGTTTGAATACAAGGTCACAAATGTTTGTATGATTTAGTTATTGATCTGCGGTGACATGCACAGGGTGAAGCAGAGAAACATGAATCCAGGAGAAATTAACCTTTGTAAATCTTCACTGTGCATGCTCCAAATATCACATCTTGTCCAAACCAAAAGCTTAGAGCGAGAGTAAAGTTTAAAGCATTTTCTGATGTTCTTCCACCATCTCATCTTCATCAAAATACACATTAAGACGCGTCCCCTCCTTATTTTTATGAGTTCAACAGCCACAACAGGCAGAGCTGCTGCTGCAACGCTCGTTCCCACCGGCCATGCACTTTATTACCATAATTAACTCCACAGTGGGGTCTCTAGCTGGTCTTTCTCACTTTCATGCGCGAGCATCCTGAGAGTCTGAGCAGTGTGAACGCAGCGGTTGCTCAGCATATGTGATGATTTATTCATTCTCATTACGAGAAAAACAAACCGGCGTCGAGTTCAGGATGAATATGACAAACCCTCTTCAGTGTTTGTTTCATGAAGGGAAACATCCAGGTTTTGTCTTTTTAACTATGCAAATTTTTTTTAATATATTAACAATGAATCAGATCACTGTGTGAAGATAACACGTGTCGTTTTTTATAGCCTCTTTCAGCTCATGTTTTTGTTCTAAGGCACAGGTCTTAGTTTGGCTTGTATAATTTGTATACAGGTCTGTGCGTTTTTATTTTTGGTTGACAGATTTTGATTTACACTTGAAAAAATATAAAGGCAAAAAACATTTTTGTTTTTGCTCCCATTGTTTCTTGAGCTGAAGTAAAAGATTGTCAGTCCCAGTTTGAAAAAACAAAAGCAAAGATGCCCTCATGGATGCTCTTCCAGTGGACAAAACATGACGAAGTCCCCGAATCCCGGGTCTCTGTCACGTCACGGCTGCTGTTTTGGTCCAAACCCTTGGATCCAAAACTTACCGGAGCGTTTCAGCAGCGTTTAATCCCTCCTTGCCATCCTAACTGTTATATGTTCTTCTAAATGTGCTTCTACGTGTGTAAATATGATTCGTACTTTATTTGTATCTCTTTTGTCTTTTGTTTTTACGACTGGCAGTTGTTCATGGGATGTTTTATTTTGAAAATCCACCGGCTTCTCTGTGTGCTGTTTGTGTCTGGCTTCCTGTCAGCTCGAGCTGCTCTGCCCCACATATCTGTTGCCCCTTTTATTTCCACCCCTGCCCCTCAAACAGCCTTAGTCAGCACTGTACCCATAAATGCAGCTTTAGGATTTTTACATTTCATATATGCAGGAAGCTTCAACGTGAAGATAAATGATCGTTTCACACTCTCCTCTCTAAGAAATCATAATTGCATTTCTAAAAGGTCGGCTGTTGAGGAATTAAGAAAAGCTTTTGTCCTGAACTTAATGAAAAATCCGTCCATTAATGTTTGAAAGGGTTTGAAAAGGCCAACAGTTGTTCACAACCTGCCCCCCAAAAAAAACTAAAATACCCCAAAATTAGAGTCATGAAGTTTTCACACAACAGCGGTATTATTAAATTCCACGAAGGCTTTAAAAGGGAGCAAAGTCCTGCTCGTGCAGCTCGCTGTGCCGCCTATCAGCTCGAAACACACATCCTCTACATGTTTTCATTGGACGCCCTCGCTTCCTCAATCACTCAGTTTTTCATGGACCCCAGCGTCTGCTCGTTGGAGAGTATTCGCCTCCCACCAGAGGTTTAAACTCAATATGTTTTGATGGCAATGTGCAATCCTCCTTTTCCTTCATAAAACACTGTAGTTCCTTTTCATTTAGCTTCTACCTCTCACGTCTGTGCAAACGATAGTAATCTTGACCTTTAGTCCCTCTTCACTGTTATGACTTCCTCCTGACAGCTCAATTACTTGCACATGCATTCATGCTCTCGTGCGTGCATTTCATGTATTTCATGTATTTCAGATGAACATTTTAGGGATCTTTGAATAGATCAAGTGCACAGATCAACAGGAAAATGTTTTGTAAGTGTCAGAGTCTGACTTTTATCCCATTAAAGTGAAACAAAAACAAAAACAGCACTTGACAGATGAACTATTATTTCTCTGCGTCAGCGTGCGCCGTAATTAAGTACATCTATATCAAGAGCGAGTCTTTGCAGAGAGGAAGAAAACAACAAACAGCCAGAAATATGTGACAAGCTTAATTAATTAACAATCAATCAGAAAACAGCGTGTCGTACAGACGAACAGCTCGTTACAGGCGAGGTTATCAAGCTGCAGCAGGCTCAGATCCTCGATCTGCACATGCACAATTTAACCAAATAGGAAACCAGTAGATGCACCAGAAGTCCTCCATCTTCTTTGGTTACTTCAATGAAGGTTGCCAGTTTGATCTTTAGATCTGGCTGACTATCCTCGAATGGGTGTGAGTAAGAAAGTAAAGCATGTAATATATTATCACATCTTCATTAGTGGTTTTTAACCAGAGTAGTATAAAGAGATAAAAATTCTTTGAGTTTAAAAAGTACGCTGCGTTTGCAGAGAAGGCAGCAAACACACAGAAAGTGTTCGACCTGTTTGTGCAGCAAACTTTAGAAAACTTCAGTGTCTACGACAAAGTTTGAAACATTTTACAGGTCAGTTTGTCTATTTTAAATCTGTTTGTTCTTGTCTAATAAACATTTGAAACATGTCTGTAACGGCTACAAAGAACACAGTGTATGAGCTGCAGTCTGCTCCATGGATTAACGATGGCGCCATCTACTGCTGCTCACCTGGAGGTGAAGTTCTTCTTGCATCATTTCAGGTACTTATTTGGTTTACAAGCTTAATTAGCCACAATGTGACTCTTTGCTTAGTTGGCCTGCATTTGTTAAAATGTGTTAGATTGCCTTGGATAATAATACAAAGTAATACAAGTGAAGATATGAGGTTTGGCTGCAGCTTCTGTCTGCTCACTGTTGCATATGAAGTCAGATCCTTCCTGATCTAAACACAGAGCATGCAAAACTCAAAAATAAAGAAACACACACGTCGTTCTAAGTTGCTAAAACTGACGCTGAGTAAGAAATGTTTCATGGTTGTTTTGTGCATCAGTTTATTTGCGTTTTCTTTTAGTTTGAAGGTGTAAATGTAGCAGCCTGTGCAGCAGTGGACCAAATTGCTGAAACTTGGGATTCCCCTCTGAAAATCAAAATGTGTTGCTGAGTTTGTAGCAGCCAGAAATGTGACAGATGAAGGTTTGGCCGTCCTCCACTACCATCAGTGTTTTCAGCCAACGCCGAGCAGCAGAGCTGAGCAGAGACCACACGCACCAGTCGACCTCCAGTGCAGTATGAGGTCATTCCATCATTGGCAGGGACGAGTAAAACTCAAACTGCAGCAGGACTACAGCCCACCTGAACGTCCAGGCAGCTCAAAGCAGCACACTTCCTCACGCCCAACCCCCAAAATAAAGAAACCTGTGCAGAATCTCAACTTCCAGAGAAATGACTGGCCCGACTGGACGAGCGTTTGCCTCCTAGGCCGTCTGAACAAACTGTACAGAACATCTTTCCACAGATGCACCTCGTATATTGTAGCTGTGTTCAAGAACAGAAGTTTAAGTCTTTGAAACCTTGAAGAATAGCAGTATTATTAAATTTATCAATATCAGTAGTGTTTTCTTTGGTAAAGTGCAGATTAGTTTCTGATGTCCTTCAGCTTTAATCAACATGGATATACTGAATCTGATATCAAGACAAGTCTTTACAAAGAAAAGAAAACAGATGAACAGCTCGTTACAGTCGAGGTTATCGAGCTACAACAAAGCACAGCGGCTCTGACGTCACACTCTGGATTATATAATGTGAGTTTTTTCATTCCATACATCCTCTTTTTGTCTTGGAGTGATGCAGATGTTTACAGCGATGACAGGTCGGCAGTTTACCATACCAAGCTTACAGTAGTTGTTTTGATGGCAGGTGTTGTGTATACTTTAATTTCATCTTCTGGATGCTAAAAACAGATTTCACTTTCATCCGTTCTCAGGTTTCAGATTCAGGTCACCACGTGTCCCAATAACTTGTGTGAAGCAGGTGAAGAGGTTTGGATTAAATGTCTGCTGCATCAGTAATTTATTACAACAGAGTCCAAGTGAGGATCTCAGCTACAGGCCGAGCTGTGAGAGTGAAGCAGGCAAAGAATGACAAAGTTTTCCAACAGAAACTGCATTTATGGAAAAGTCTGCTTTGTTTTAGGACAGTTTGAATCCAACCACGTCTCTGATGGATTCATCATATACATGAGTTTTCTCTTTATTGATCTTTGTTTTGTTTCTTCCAACCAAAGCAAACATTGATTTTCTTGGCAGTCCCACTGGGACGCCGAAGCTTTAAAGAATTATTTCACTGTTGAATAATGCAGACAGCAGCAGAGGAGAGGAGGGAGGAAGGCCTGGTAGGCGGGAGTGAAACAAAACCCAAGAGAAACCACAGAAAGGAAATAAAATGGCCAGAAACAAGACTTCCTGTTTAAAGCTTGAGCTGTTCAAATAAAATAATAACTGTAGTTTGAATAAGAAAGCAGAAGTTCTGCATAACATGTTATTATTAAATAGTACAAACCCATTAATCTGATGCTACAGCAGCAACGCTCTTCTTTTGCCAAGTTTTGTACTTTTATGACACATGTTGTATGTTTTTATTGCTAGATGCAGATCTAACTATCCTGGATTCAAAACTGGATTTTTAAAAATTGTTACCTCTGTATGCGTACACATTAATTCTAAGCTGATTCTAATTCTGATCGTCTTCCTAAATCATTTGTGTCAAATTAAATGACTCCAAGAAACACCTGAGGTCAGAGAGTGTGAGAACGCAGAATAAACATAAGTAAAAATGTAAAAAATATAGAAAGATAAAAAAAGGTTTTAAAATATAAACAATATGAAATATATAAAAACAAATATCTGTCTGTAGTGCAAGCTGAGGTCAGTATATGACAACAGAGTGCATAAAGTCCTCTGCAAAGAAGCCTGCACGCTGCCTCGTATGCATGCATCTCTTACGTCTTTTCAACAAGCCTGCTAAATAAATAATCGATGAGTTTTTCCTTCTGCAGTTACACCAGCAATTTCCTGTTCTTTCTCCTTTCTAATAGATGTGTGTCATTAATGAACGATCCATTCAATTTCAACAAATCTTTATATGATCCCCACATGGCCAGTCGGCATAAGTCGGTCAGGGCAGGAAACAGGAAAGATTTAGTCACGACTCACGACGTGTTAGCACGTTTGAGTCTCTCATTCATTTGTCACATTGGAGTATGCACAGTGGTTCGTTCCATATGGATCAGCCTTTTATATCATTTGTTCATGTTTACATTGGCAACAAGAAGGGCTTACAGCGCTGCACTAGTGAACAAAACGAAATGAACGAAACAGACTACAACCAAACAGATTAGTTCAGTTACGTCCCAAGAGTAGTCCATCAGAGTCAGTTAAAAGACTCAACGTACCAACATATTGTCTCAGCAATTTATTGATATTAGACATGTAATTTTTACTTTTGACATACTTCCGTACAAGTTATTAAATGATATATGTTGTACACATACAATCACAAGTCAAAAACAGCACCTAAAATTTGAATACGAAAGGATAAGTGAATAAACCAAAGAGTGCATTGGGGGAGCCAAAAGAGCCGACTCTGTCTTCTTGGTGAGCTTGAAGTCAAATGCATCCGAACTCCTAAAAAAGACCAAATTCCCATACTACGTGCTGACTGACTTTATATGTTGAAAGGCGAGGCGTAGCGAAGTGGGTACGTTTGATTCTGGCCCGGCTAGATTGAAGTGGATGCAAATGTTTACAGCAATGAAAGGTTGGCAGTTGTGATTGCAGTGTGTGTGTGCAGTGTTTTACTGTACTTTATCTCTTATGCTAAAAAACAGATTTCACTTTTCATCCATTCTCATGATTTTAGATCAGGTCCACGCGTTCCAAACAACGTTGAAGCGGTGAAGAGTTTGGATTACAATGTCTGCTGCATCAGTAATTTATTACCTCTAGACAACCACAAAGTTCCAAATGCGGATTCTTCAGCTCCATGGGTTTTCCAGCAGGCCGAGCTGTGAGATGTGAAGCAGCAAAGAATACAAAGTTTCAACACGAAACTGCATTTGATTTCTGCTTGTTTTAGGACAGTTTAAAATCCAACACCGTACTCCTAATTTAATGATATATGTGTTACACATACAAATCACAAGTCAAAAAACAGCACTAAAATTGAATTATGAAATGATAAAAAAGAGATCGTTGTGGGGCCAAACGACCGACTCTTCTTGAGTGAGCTGAGTCAAATTGATCCAACTGTCCTAAAAGCGAACCGACTGACTTTTAATTTGAAAGGCGCGAGTATGCAACAGCGGTTCGTCATACCAGATCAGTCTTTCTTTTCATTTGTCCACGTTTACATCTTTTTTTCAGCCCCAAGAAGGCTACAGCGCTGCACTAGTGGAACAAATGTAAATGAATGAAAATGACTCAAAAAAAGATTAGTTTCAGTTTACTGTCCAAGAGTCAGTGATCCAGAGTCAGTAAAGACTCAAAACTTAGCAACACTATTGGCTACAGCAATTTATTGATATTGACAATGTATTTGTTACTTTTGAATACTTCAGTACAATGTAAGTGATATATGTGTACAAAGACAAATCACCAAGGCAAAACAGCACTAAATTACAAGTCAAGTGAAGTCACTTTAATGTCAATTTGCTGGCCATTACGTACAGGACATACAGAAGAATTAAATTGTGTTTCCCCTGTATCCCAGTGGTAAACAACAATAAAAATGAAATATAAAAGTAGAAAAAAAAGTAAAGTAAAAAAAGTAAAAGATGTAAAAAATATAAAAATATGAAATTTTAGTTTATTTTATACCTTGCATAATTATTTATCATCATGGTCACTTACTTTTGTAATTTTTTTATATTATGGTCGCGACTCTTGCACTAATATTTATTATTTGTATCAAGGTCACTTTTTTGCGATAGTCTTACACTATGGTAATTTAACATTGGAATACTCTTTTTATATATCATGCCCACTTTATCCTCGGTACTTGTGCCTGTTTTGAGGTGTTTATTGTAGTTATAGAGATATTTCTTCTGTCTGTTTTGTGTGTTTGTTTTTCTATTTCTGTAGTGTATGCGACTTTCCTCTGCTGCTGTAAAACAAGTAACTTTCCCCGTGGTGGGATGAAATAATGATATCTAATCTAATCTAATCTAATCTAATCCAATCTAATCTAATCTAATAAAAACAAAAAGTTGTTGGGGTGCAGCCAAAAGAGAGCCGACTTCTTCTTTTGTGAGCTGAGTCAAATGATCCGACTCCCTAAAAAGAACCGAAACTTCCCATGCACTAAGGGGCTGACTTTTACTTTGCAAAGGCGCAGAGTAGCGGAAGTGGTACGTTTGATTTGGGCCCGTCCAGCTGCGGGAACTTCGCTTCGGTTCCTTCAACAACAACAACAACAGAAGAAGATGCACTGGGGCGAAGACGACGATGTAAAGTCTGCGTTAATGTCCGGCAGGTTGTAGTCCCGTTGTCTCAGCGGGTCGTCAGCGTGAGCAGCCCGCTCCGTGTGCGTGGTTAGTCGGTGCTGGAAGCGGACAACGGTCCTCTCTAAACCCGGGACACTGACGCCGCAACTGCCGGTCACTGTGTTAGCCCTCGGTGGGCGGGCTATGCTACGCTAAGTCCGCTAGCAGAACCGAACCGTGAACCGTTGTGTGGTGTGTGTGTGTGTGTGTGTGTGTGTGTGTGTGTTGTGTTGTGTGTGTGGCAGTTAACCGGTAGCGATGTGACCGGCTCTGAACTCTGTCCGAGCTGGCCCGAGTTTGACAGCCACACGGCGGGGTTAAGTTGTGAAGTTTAGCCGCCTGCCTGGAGGCCTGAAGTGTCATTTCATCAACAACTGCCAAATATTAAATTATATTTGATTATTACTGTTTGGACGTGTTTTAGAGTACACCACATACATAATACAAAGGTGTGTTGTTATTATTAGTGGCATTATTCTTCCAAGTACAAGGGCAAAATTGGCAATCTACTAAAAAATCACATAAAACATTTAAAAAAAAACAAGCAAAACTTGACCATATCTAGATCAGTGTTTAGTTTGTCTGTTCTGGGCTACTGTAGAAAAATGGCGGTGGTACCCGCATGGTGGGACCCGCTCTCACTGTTTCACCGTACCTGCGGTGCCAAATCATAACGGTTCCTACTATACCAGAATTTCTACATTCCGGATTACTAAACTTACCGGTGCAGTTTTTTTCCTGTCCCTTCTGCTCTCACGCGTGCTCTCTCCCGTAACAAACCAACACGGCAACTTACTGCAACCGACCTCCACAGCTGCTGATTGGCTGTTTGCCTGTGATGTGACTCCGAGGATAATGATAGGCTTGTTTCCACATGCTGGCTCCCGCCCTCTGTTAGCTGATTGGCTGTTTGTGTGTTTCTAGCCGGCAAGAACGAACTCCTGAAGACAGCTGCCGCTTTCAGAACAAACACAAGATAAGGTCTGTCTCGCATCAGATGCGTGCACGGCTTACAGTCTAAACAAGAGACGGACCACTCCACCGTGGCCAGAGTAGCACCCGGCCCGAGTGGCGAGTCTGCCGCAGCGTGTCGTCAATGGGAACACAAATGTTTTTTCTTCTAATTCTTACTTCACCAGGTATTCTGTTTATCCTGCACCAAACAACATGTATAAGTAATTAATAGTATTTATTAAACTGTACAAATACATTGCAGTTCATAAGATAATAAAAATAATAATAAAAGGCGCAGTATCGCGATAATGGTATAAGTGTCGTGATACATTGTCTGTGTACGCGTTCGTGGGCGATACTTTGTCGGTACGGTATCGGGATACTTTGTCTGTACGGTATCTGAATTTGTCTACTATGGATCGCGATTACTTTGGTCTGGTACTGTATCGCGAACTTGTGGTGGTACGGTTTCGCGATTCTTTGTCTTGGTACGGTTTCGTGATTCTTTGTCTGGTTTCGTGTTCTTGTCTGTCGGTATCTTTGCTGGTAACTGGTAGCGCGATACGTGGTACTGAACGGTGTCGCTACGTTGTCTGGTACGGTATTCGTGCGCTACTTGTCTGGTCGAAGGTATGCGCGATACTTTGTCTGGTAACGGTAGCGCGACTAATTTTTGTCTGGGTACGGTATCGTGATACTTTTGTCTGGTAACGGTATCGCGATACTTATTGTCTGGTACTGTATCGCGATACTTTATATGTACGGTAATCGTGCCGCCTACGTTTGTCTGGTACGGTATTGGATACTTTGTCGTACGGTATCGCGATACTTTGTCTGGTCGGTATCGCGATATATTGGTCTTGGTACGGTATCGCGCGCTACTTTGTCTGGTACGGTTATCGTGATACTTTGTCTGGTTACGGTGCGGTATCGCATACTTTGTCTGGTACGGTTCGCGATACTGTCTGGTACGGTAGCGCAATAAGACTTTGTCTGGTACGGTATCGTGTTACTCATTTTGTATCTAGTATGGAACTACATAACGGTTAAAAATGGTCCATCAACATTATGTTAGCGCTCAAGAGATTCATCAGATTTTCAGTTTAAGAATATTTGGCATTGTTCTCAGTAAACCACAAACATTTGAATTAAGTTGTTGCAATTAGGTTCTACTAAAATATAGTGAATATTCTGTCACTCCATCGTGCACAAATATTATATTATTCACCCTTACTTAAAGCCAGTACATCTGGCTGCAGTTAAGTTCCCTCCGCACCGCTTTGATCCCAATCGTGTGTTTTTCGTTGTTGCAGGGGTCATTGGGAGCTGTCACCACGGACACGAGGACACGCTCACAGTACGGGCCGCGAGCGGCGCACCCCTTCTATGACGCTTTTGCACGGACATTCCGCCAAGAGAGGGGATCAGGCGATGAAACCTCAGCCAGCCAGCCGAAAAACGTCTACGCACACAGGACGACGCACACTGGGACATGTGAAGGCGTGCAGTAAGTGACGAACAGTTTTTAAGCGCGTCGACTCTCTTCACCGCCACCGATGAGATATTCTTGAACAAGTATAGCTTAATTTATCCTGACTATACATGGGAAGGGTTCATACAAAGTCTGACAGGTCAGTCAAGAAGCTTCAGATCTGTAATGAATCGAGCCTTTCTCTCGTGTTGTTAGTTAACACAAGTAACGATTTAGATGTCCCGATAAGGCTTTAAGGAGCCTCATAATTGTTTTGGTTAGGTACCTGAAAGTGCTTGAATTTTTACTCTGAAAAGCTAAAACGAACACTGCAACATCACTGAACCAAGAAGCGTGAAACAGGAGCTAATAACAATCGCGTAAACAGACAGACAGATACACTGACTGTTGTGATAACTGCGCTCTCGCGCATCATGGTCAGCTGATGGATATTAAAACTCACAGTTTCACGTCATGATTGTTAATTGTATTTCTTCCCCATCCGACTTTCTTTTTGAGATGTTTCAAAATCTTAGAGAATAACTCGGTGAGTAATTATTATTACGATAGAACGATGGCTGCAACCTACAGAAATTTATAAACAAGCATTATGCCCTCACATGGACTGGTCCGTTACTTCAGGATTGTTGTGCAACCAAGCTGTAGAGATCACGCTGAGAGGTCCTGTCGAAACAGTAAAAACATCTCATTTATTTTAGAAAGATCACGAATATTTTGTAAATACAATACGGCGCAGAAAGTAACTTACACGTCTTGTTCTCCACTGTGAATTTCCTGCGAGTTTTTCAACATAATATATTGCTCAGAGTTTGCACGGACAAAGCTCGAGGAGCGTTTCAAGGCTTCAGTTGGCAGAGGAGAGAGCTGATTCATCTTTTTCAATCGATAAACAGCATAGAAAAACAGAAGAAGGTAACGCGGCACAAACATTATTAGATCAGCACGCGGTGCTGCTGGTGAGTGGTTGAGGTTGCGGCAGGCAAAGGTCGCTCCTCCGTGAGACACGAAAGAGAATTGACTTGATTGTTGACAGACGCCTTCACGCTTTGCATGAGTTATGTCAGGGAGGCTGCGGTTGCTGATAATATCCTAATACATTATTACTCCCAACAGTAGAAAAACACAACGTACAGGTGTATATACACATGCATGGCAATTTGCATTGAATGTTTTAAAATATTCATCACAGGAACAGCTTCAAGTTCGTTCTTTCAAAATAAAAGCATGCATTTTTAAGCAAAAGAAGTGATAGTTCAATATTCTGCTTTCTTTGAGGTCTAATGAAAGATGAGGCAACATCTTTAATTATTAAATTAAACCTCAGTTCTATTCACAAATCTTTTTGCCAAAACAGACGGAACAGATTCGTCTCAGGAGGTTTTGAGTCTGATATCGTTCACGGATAAACTTCAAAACTGGCTTTCATGATGATCA
>NC_040018.1:30006061-30018768 GCF_000972845.2 Larimichthys crocea | reverse complement strand
GGAGCTAACAGCAGCTAACAAGCTGAGCTAACATGAGCCAACAGCAGCTAACAAACTGAGCTAACATGAGCTAACAGCAGCTAACGAAACTGAGCTAACAGGAGCTAACAGCAGCTAACAAACTGAGTGTTAGTGTTTGTACCACAGGCATTCTGGACCACCAGGAAGAAAAAGAAGAGGAGGTTTACAGGGGAATGCTGATGGGGAGTGGAGCTGGTGTTGTGCCAGAACCGGAGCTAGGCAAGTGGACAGCCTCTATGGACATAATGGCAGAGGAGAAGAGAGCGAAGAGGACGTTGATGGAGGAAGCTAAGAGGAAAAAATGTGCGAGAAATGACTTTTAGTGGTTGGTTTCAGACCAAATCCTGTGGTAAAATAGAGAGAGAGAGAGTAAAGACCAATCCCGTGCCTGACTAGGCAAAACAATATCTCTGAAACTTGTTTTATGTGACATGAGCTTTGTATCTTTAAATAAATATTCAGTTTGTTTGCAAAGAATTCAATCACAGGTCGATCGTTAGATCTCAGAGTGATGATTTTTGAAACATGTTGTCATGTTTGTAGTAATTCTCATGAAATTAGAAGCTGATAAAACAATGTGAAGAAGGTCTGGGTCTCTCCCAGATAAATATCACAGCATTAAAGGCTCGTTTTTTTTCCTCCAGCAGGACGGCTGGAGGTAAACGGAGACGACGAGCTAAAGGATCAATAACTCTGTAAACTGGACTGCAGCCTCCTCCCTGACTGACCCCGGTGTCGTGTCTGAGAGCGTCCCAGTCTGTCGGTTCACTGTCCAGACTGCACAGGGCCTGTTACATAATGTATGACCGCCGGCGACACGAGCTCTGCTGAATCAGCGGCAGAAAAACGCCGCTTCTTCCGAGTGAAGCGAGGGCCCACGGCGACCCCGCCGCTAAAGACAGGCAGCCTGTACTGCCCCCACCACCACCACCACCACCAGCAACCCCCTGAGAAGAGCACTTGATCACCCAAGTAACCTTTTGCATGAGTGCACTCAATCTGCCACTCACCAGAGAGCCACTGCAGACAGTGGGCATTAGGTGGGATTATCGCCCCCGCTGCCCTTTGTTGTTTTTGATGTCCGTCTCTCGCCAACTCCACCCGACCCCCTCCTCCTCCTCCTCCTCACCAACACCACCACCACCACCTCCCTCCGCTGCCCCCTCCGTCCAGGCCTTGGCACTGCTACAGAGAGGCCGAGCTGAAACCAGAAAAACCTCCCCTCCAGTAGCCCACTTTCACAGCCACACAAGAAAGACTCTGTCACGCGAATTCAGCCAAAACACACACACACACACACACTCACACACACACACACACACACACACACACTGTTTTCTCTTTTTAATGAAGCCCACGATGAGGTGAATCCAGGTTAAAGCCGTCACTGTTAAATCGAAAATGTAATCACAGAGGTGAGACGTTCATAGAGGGAGGCACTTTTTTTTATTTAAAGCTCTGACACGAGGGTCCTGAAAATTCAGAAAATACAAGATTAACTCTACTGAGAGCTGCGATATTTTGATTTACAGTAGTGTAGGATGTGTCTCGCAAATTCAGCTTCCTGCTGCACCCAAACACATCAGTAATCTCACTTTAATTTTAGATTTCTCAAATCTTCAGACGTCTTCTTGCATCCATCGATTATCTTCCGCTTATTCGTGGTGGTAGCAGGTTTAACAGGGTGCTCCAGACGTCCTTCAACACATTCCAGCTCCTCCTGGGGGATCCCGAGGCATTCCCAGGGTAGATGGGCTATATAGTCCCTCCAGCGGTTACACTTCCAAAGGGAGGTGCCCAGGAGGCCTGAACCACCTCAGCTGGCTCCTTTCAATGAGAAGGAGCAGCAACTCTACTCCGAATCCCCCAGATGTCCGAGCTTCTGACCCTATCTCTAAGGCTGTGGAGGCTTGTATCCGTGATCTCATTCTTTGGGTCACTACCAAAAGCTCGTGAACGTCCGCGGTACTCCAAACCGCCAATCCATCTCGACGTCTTCTTGCAATCAAGTCTTTATCGTGTTACTTTCATAATCACGGCAGAAATCACAGGTCCAATATCAAATCACTCAGCTGTTGGCAGGAGGCCGAACTGCCTGCCAAACTTCCAGCTGAATTTCAGATGTTTGAGAGACCCTGCTGACTAAACGGGTTTAAACAGAACCCTCAAATTCAAGATGAAATTCACAAATCTATGATGTTTTTGTTTTTGCCTTGTCCCCCTCCAGACTTCTCACAGATGGCACGACTGTCAGCAAATATCTCGCCGAATGCAAACATAGCAGCAAAATACAGTTACTGGTTGAGAAACAAATCTCACCGCCGGGTCCGTTCAGCAGCTGTTCTGATCGTAGCGCATGATCTTCGTCAGCAGATGGAGGTTGCTCAGTTCAGGAACAATATGTGTGTGGGTGGACGTCCAGCAAGTCCAGGAGCAGCAGAAACTGTTGTGTCCAAAGGTTCACTTCAGCTCACTACAAACTCTTTAGATATATAACCCTGTCTCTTCTGGATGCTCAGGACTGTCAAGTCATAAATATGTTAGATTCTTTCAAAATAAAGGTTCTTCTGGCCCCTCCATCCATTAACTCCCCTGTCTCATCCCTACCCACATCTCTTCCCACTTAACCCAAGCTTCACACACATGACCAGCAGTCTCCTCGGTGAAAGCCATCCATCCTCCCCAAATTTGGATTTTACCACTCTCTATACGACCTCAGCTGACTACAGGTCACCTTAATATGAAGCGCTGATGAGATGAAGCCCATTAAACTGGATATCATCGTGCACTTTTCTTTAATTCGCTGGAACATATTAACCTTTGCATATTTGCTTGTACGAACCTGATTTAACTGCAACGTTCTTTGTTTTAATGCGGCATGAAACCTCCATTGAATGTCGCTCCGTGACCTACCGTATCCCATCATGCACGTGGTGTAATGTTGCTGTTTGACTCTGTCCCTGAACCCTGAGAGCAAAACGGCAAAATAAAGCTCTCGACTACCCTGAACTCTGACCGACACCCTGAATATCTTTCACCCGGTGTCATCCTAAGTGTCTTGATTTTCCGGCTTCATTTATCGACTCTAGCCTTGTAAATGTTTCATTGCAGACACACACATAACTGCCCATATTCACACTGATTTACTTCACGCATGTGTCTGCAACTGTCTTTTAAAACAGGCTCATTTTAAAACGTTACTCCCACCAGCGATACCGCGCAGAACGCTAAAGAGGTCAAGCAGCGCTTTAGTTTGTGACCTTCGCTCCTATAGTCGGCGGTGTTCGGGGTCGACCTTTGACTGTGACTAGCGCGGGTCCTCGGGTTCAAATGCAGACCGTGACCCAGCCATTGAACTCTCAGAGGGGGGAGTGGCAGCGAAGGGAGGGAGCAGGGCGAGAGGAACAGACTACAGAACCGACTGCTTCTGTTGATGCCAGAGGAGAGGAGGAAGACGGTTGCATGTCTGTATATTTAGTGTGTGTTTGATACCTGAAAAGATTATCAGACTTCCTTAGTACAACTTCTCCTCTGTTGCAGACAGTTAAAGGAAAATTCCTCCTTAAAACGCTCATCAGAGGTCGATGTCTGTGAGGAATCCTTGCCGAACCTTCCCGGGCGTAGAAGCATGTTTGTATCCAGCACAGATGGCTGCATGTGTTGATGTTGACGGTATATCGTCTCTAAATGAAGAACAAATAACTGCACATGATAAGGAAGGTGTGTTTGCCGTGCTTCCATCCATCCAGTTTCCATAAACAGTTATCCTTAGCAGGGTCGCAGGGGACGGAGCACTGGGCGAGAGGTGGGGTACCCCCTGGACAAGTTGTCCCTTCATCACATAGTGACAAGCAACCATTCATGCTCCCATTCACACCTACCAACTTAGAGTCATCAACCTGAACGTCTTTGGACTGTGGCAGGAAAACCACACACCTGTGGAGAACATGCAAACCTGAGGCCAACAGGATCTGATACGTTTAATTTACCACCTGTGTCACGTGTTTCGTTGCTCTGATTGGTTGTACGTCTTTCCAACTGCGTCCCAGTGATAATGCCCGTCTGAAATCAGGTTCCAGATTGACACTGTCCTGCTGTCTTGGACACTTTGACATGTGTATAATGATGTGACTAACCCGAGGCGGTGGTAAGAGTTTTCCACAGTCTCTGAACCCACCAGGCCCACATCTCATTTTGTTATATCTGAGTCATGAACACAGGCTGGACAGATTTCGGTGAATGACGGGAACAGGAAGGACAAAGAGGTCATGCACTGTGTATAAATAAAAACACACACTGCTAGGTGGAACTTACTATTCTCGTGTCACCACAACGAGGCCGGGTGAACCCAAAACTGTATGTCATTACTGCTGCAAGGGCTTAGAGTCTGCTTTACTGTTCAAACATGCTGAAAGGAAATGAAATAGAGCTCGCAAAGTTCACAGCTTATTTATGATAATGTGCATTTTTATGGTCAGAGAGGTTTAAGGGGAGGTCGGCTCAGGTTCTACAAGTTTAGTGACACCTGGAAGTTGCTTGATGTCCTCCCAGACATATATTATCATCAGTGTTTGTCTATTTATAATATCGGCATCCTGATTTTCCATTTTACTTTTTGCCTCCGAATCTGTCAGCCATACAGTATCCGACAATCCTAGCATGCCATGAATAATATATTATTAAAACAAAGCATGAAATCTGACCCCGGGCCGGACTTTGGACATTATTGGCTGTACAGTTTGCAGAATGTGTTTTCTTGATCTTACCCTAACTTTAACCAAAGTGCTTTCGTGGCCTCGACCACCAGCTGGACTCAGGATGTGAACCCCGGCCTATGATATCACAATCCTGCATTTTTTCCACCTCAGCCACGTCCTCATGACTTGCATGCAGGACAAAAATGTGGCTGTTTTCACTGGAAGAACTGTTTCCAGCGGACATAATCCAGACTGCAAATACTTATACTCCCAATAAAATATATAACTCACAGAATAAATCAGTTAATAATAAAAGATAAAAGTCTCTCTAATCTGAATCAGCTTGTTTGAATACAAGGTCACAAATGTCTGTATGATTTAGTTATTGATCTGCGGTGACATGCACAGGGTGAAACATGAATCCAGGAGAAATTAACCTTTGTAAATCTTCACTGTGCATGCTTCAGATACGTCACATCTTGTCCAAACCAAAAGCTTAGAGCGAGAGTAAAGTTTAAAGCATTTTCTGATGTTCTTCCACCATCTCATCTTCATCAAAATAACACATTAAGACGCGTCTCTCTCCTTATTTTTATGAGTTCAACAGCCACAACAGGCAGAGCTGCTGCCGCAACACTCGTTCCCACCGGCCATCGCACTTTATTACCATAATTAACTTCCATCAGCTGGGGTCTTCTCACTTTCATATCTGCGAGCATCTCTGGAGAGTCTGAGCAGTGTGAACGCAGCAGGTTGCTCAGCATATTGATGATTTATTCATTCTCATTACGAGAAAAACAAACCGGCGTCGAGTTCGGGATGAAATATGACAAACCCTCTTCAGTGTTTGTTTCATGAAGGGAAACATCCAGGTTTGTCTTTTTAAACTATGCAATATTTTTTTTAATATATTAACAATGAATCAGATCACTGTGTAAGATAACACGTGTCTGTTTTAGCCTCTTTCAGCTCATTGTTTTGTTCTAAGGCACAGGTTCAGTCTTAGTTTGATTGTATGATTTGTATACAGGTCTGTGCGTTTTATTTTTGGTTGACAGATTTGATTTACACTTGACAAAAATATAAATGCAAAAAACATTTTTGTTTTTGCTCCCATTTTTCTTGAGCTGAAGTAAAAGATTGTCAGTCCCAGTTTGAAAAAACAAAAGCAAAGATGCCCTCATGGATGCTCTTCCAGTGGACAAAACATGACGAAGTCCCCGAATCCCCGGGTCTCTGTCACGTCACGGCTGCTGTTTTGGTCCAAACCCTTGGACTCCAAAACTTACCGGGAGCGTTTCAGCAGCGTTTATCCCTCCCTTGCCATCCCTAACTTGTTATATGTTCTTCTAAATGTGCTTCTACGTGTGTAAATATGATACGTACTTTATTTGTATCTCTTTTGTCTGTTTTTACGACTGGCAGTTGTTCATGGGATGTTTTATTTTGAAAATCCACCGGCTTCTCTGTGCTGTTTCTGTGTCTGGCTTCCTGTCAGCTCGAGCTGCTCTGCCCCACATATCTGGTGCCCCTTTTTATTTCCACCCCTGCCCCTCAAACAGCCTTAGTGCAGCACTGTACCCATAAATGCAGCTTTAGGATTTTTACATTTTCATATATGCAGGAAGCTTCAACGTGAAGATAAATGATCGTTTCACACTCTCCTCTCTAAGAAATCATAATATGCATTTCTAAAATGTCGGCTGTTGAGGAATTAAGAAAAGCTTTTGTCCTGAACTTAATGAAAAATCCGTCCATTAATGTTCTGAAAGGGTTTGAAAAGGCCAACATGTTGTTCACAACCTGCCCCCCCAAAAAAACTACAAATACCCCCAAAATTAGAGTCATGAAGTTTTCACACAACAGCGGTATTATTAAATTCCACGAAGGCTTTAAAAGGGAGCAAAGTCCTGCTCGTGCAGCTCTGCTGTGCCGCTCTATCAGCTGCGAAACACACATCCTCTACATGTTTTCATTGGACGGCCCTCGCTTCCTCAATCACTCAGTTTTTCATGACCCCAGCGTCTGCTCGTTGGAGAGTATTCGGCCTCCCACCAGAGGTTTAAACTCAATATGTTTTGATGGCAATGTGCAATCCTCCTTTTCCTTTCATAAAAACACTGTAGTTCCTTTTCATTTAGCTTCTACTCTCTCACGTCTCGTGCAAACGATAGTAATCTTGACCTTTAGTCCTCTTCACTGTTATGACTTCCTCCTGACAGCTCAATTACTTGCACATGCATTCATGCTCTCGCTGCGTGCATTTCATGTATTTCATGTATTTCAGATGAACATTTTAGGGATCTTTGAATAGATCAGAGTGGCACAGATCAACAGGAAAATGTTTTGTAAGTGTCAGAGTCTGACTTTTATCCCATTAAAGTGAAACAAAAACAAAAACAGCACTTGACAGATGAACTATTTATTTCTCGCCGTCAGCGTGCGCCGTAATTAAGTACATCTTATATCAAGAGCGAGTCTTTGCAGAGAGGAAGAAAACAACAAACAGCCAAGAAATATGTGACAAGCTTTAATTAATTAACAATCAATCAGAAAACAGCGTGTCGTACAGACGAACAGCTCGTTACAGGCGAGGTTATCAAGCTGCAGCAGGCTCAGATCCTCTGATCTGCACATGCACAATTTAACCAAAATAGGAAACCAGTAGATGCACCAGAAGTCCTCCATCTTCTTTGGTTTACTTCAATGAAAGGTTGCCAGTTTGATCTTTAGATCTGGCTGACTATCCTCGAATGGGTGGTGAGTAAGAAAGTAAAGCATGTAATATATTTATACACATCTTCATTTAGTGTTTGTTTAACCAGAGTAGTATAAAGAGAATAAATCTCTTTGAGTTGTAAAAAGTACGCTGCGTTTGCAGAGAAGGCAGCAAACACACAGAAAGTGTTCAGCCTGTTTGTGCAGCAAACTTTTAGAAAACTTCAGTGTCTACGACAAAGTTTGAAACATTTTACAGGTCAGTTGATCTATTTTAAATCTGTTTGTTCTTTGTCCTAATAAACATTTGAAACATGTCTGTACGGCTACAAAGAACACAGTGTATGAGCTGCAGTCCTGCTCCATGGATTTAACGATGGCGCCATCTACTGCTGCTCACCTGGAGGTGAAGTTCTTCTTCAAATATTTCAGGTACTTATTTGGTTTACAAGCTTAATTAGCCACCAAATGTGACTCTTTGCTTAGTTGGCCTTCATTTGTTAAAATGTGTTTGATTGCCTTGGATAATAATACAAAGTAATACAAGTGAAGATATGAGTTTGGCTGCAGCTCTGTCTGCTCACTTTGCATATGAAGTCAGATCCTTCCTGATCTAAACACAGAGCATGCAAAACTCAAAAAATAAAGAAACACACACGTCGTTCTAACGTTTGACTAAAACTGAGCTGAGTAAGAAATGTTCATGGTTGTTTTGTGCATCAGTTTATTTGCGTTTCTTTTAGTTTGAAGGTGTAAATGTAGCAGCCTGTGCAGCAGTGGACCAAATTGCTCAAACTTGGGATTCCCCTCCTGAAAATCAAAATGTGTTGCTGAGTTCGTTAGCAGCCAGAAATGTGACAGATGAAGGTTTGGCCGTCCTCCACTACCATCAGTGTTTTCAGCCAACGCCGAGCAGCAGAGCTGAGCAGAGACCACACGCACCAGTCGACCTCCAGTGCAGTATGAGGTCATTCCATCATTGGCAGGGACGAGAAAACTCAAACTGCAGCAGGACTACAGCCCACCTGAACGTCCAGGCAGCTCGAAGCAGCAACTTCACTGCCCCAACCTCCTGAAAATATAGAAAACCTGTGCAGAAAGTCTCAACTTCCAGAGAAATGACTGGCCCGACTGGACGAGCGTTTGCCTCCTGAGGCCGTCTGAACAAACTGTACAGACATCTTTCCACAGATGCACCTCGTATATTGTAGCTGTGTTCAAGAACAGAAGTTTAAGTCTTTGAAAACCTTGAAGAATAGCAGTATTATTAATATTATCAATATCAGTAGTGTTTTCTTTGGTAAAGTGCAGATTAGTTCTGATGTCCTTCAGCTTTCTAATCAACATGGATATACTGAATCTGATATCAAGAGCAAGTCTTTACAAAGAGAAAGAAAACAGATGAACAGCTCGTTACAGTCGAGGTTATCGAGCTACAACAAAGCACAGCGGCTCTGACGTCACACTCTGGATTATATAATGTGAGTTTTTCATTTCCATACATCCTCTTTTTTGTCTTGGAGTGATGCAGATGTTTACAGCGATGACAGGTCGGCAGTTTGATCCATACCAAGCTTACAGTAGTTGTTTTGATGGCAGGTGTTGTGTATACTTTAATTTCATCTCTGGATGCTAAAAACAGATTTCACTTTCATCCGTTCTCATGTTTCAGATTCAGGTCACCACGTGTCCAATAACTTGTGTGAAGCAGGTGAAGAGGTTTGGATTAAATGTCTGCTGCATCAGTAATTTATTACAACAGAGTCCAAGTGAGGATCTCAGCTACAGGCCGAGCTGTGAGATGTGAAGCAGGCAAAGAATGACAAAGTTTTCCAACAGAAACTGCATTTATGGAAAAAGTCTGCTTTGTTTTAGGACAGTTTGAAATCCAACACGTCTCTGATGGATTCATCATATACATGAGTTTTCTCTTTATTGATCTTTGTTTTGTTTCTTCCAACCAAAGCAAACATTGATTTTCTTTGCAGTCCCACTGGGACGCCGAAGCTTTAAAGAATTATTTTCACTGTTGAATAATGCAGACAGCAGCAGGAGGAGAAGGAGGAAAGGCCTGTAGGCGGGAGTGAAACAATAACCCAATGAAAACCACAGAAAGGAAATAAAAATGGCCAGAAACAAGACTTCCTGTTTAAAGCTTCAGCCTTCAAAATAAAATATAAACTGTATGTTTAAATAATGAAAGCAGAAGTTCTGCATAACATGTTATTATTAAATAGTACAACCATTAATCTGATGCTACAGCAGCATACTCTCTTCTTTTGCAAGTTTTTGTAACTTTTATGACACATGTTGTATGTTTGTATTGCTAGATGCAGATCTAACTATCCTGGATTCAAAACTGGATTTTTAAAATTGTTACCTCTGTATGCGTACACATTAATTATAAAGCTGATTCTAATTCTGACTCTGATCTTCCTAAATTCATTTGTGTCAAATTAAATGATCTCACAAGAAACCTGAGGTCAGAGAGTGTGAGAACGCAGAATAAACATTAAGTAAAAATGTAAAAAATATAGAAAGATAAAAAAAAGGTTTTAAAATATAAACAATATGAATATATAAACAATATCTTCTGTAGTGCAAGCTGATGTGCAAGTATATGACAACAGAGTGCATAAAGTCCTCTGCAAAGAAGCCTGCACGCCTGCATTATGCATGCATCTCTACGTCTTTTCAAACAAGCCTCTAAATAAATAATCTATGAGTTTTCCTTCCTGCAGTTACACCAGCCAATTTCCTGTCCTTTCTCCTTTCTAATAGAGGTGTGTCATTAATGAACGTATCGTTCAATTTGAACAAATCTTTTATATGAGTAGTCTCAGTGAGTGATTCGTTCATTTTCATGCAGTACATTCCCTCGCCACATGGAAACAGAAATGATTTAGTTCACGACTCAACGACGTGTTCGCAAGTTTGAGTCTCTCATTCATTTGTCACATTTGGAGTATGCACAGCGGTTCGTTCATATGGATCGGCCTTTCATTCATTTGTCATGTTTACATCAGCCACAAGAGGGCTACAGCGCTGCACTAGTGAACAAACTAAATGAACAAAATGACTAAAAAAAAGATTAGTTCAGTTTACCGTCCAAGTGATCCGAGTCAGTTAAAAGACTCAAACTTACCAACACTATTGGCTACAGCAATTTATTGATATTAGACAATGTAATTTTTACTTTTGAATACTTCAGTACAATTTAAATGATATATGTGTACACAAGTCAAAACAGCACTAAATTTGAATTATGAAAGGTATAAGTGATAAAATAAAGAGTCATTGGGGGAGCCAAAAGAGCCGACTCTTCTTCTTGGTGAGCTGAGTCAAATGAACCGACTCCCTAAAAAAGAACCGAACTTCCCATCACTACGTGCTGACTGACTTTTACTTTGAAAGGCGCAGCGTAACGGAAGTGGTACGTTTGATTCTGGCCCGGCCAGATTGAAGTGATGCAAATGTTTACAGCAATGAAAGGTTGGCAGTTTTGATGGCAGGTGTTGTGTGTGCAGTGTTTTACTGTACTTTATCTCTTGATGCTAAAAACAGATTTCACTTTCATCCATTCTCATGTTTTAGATTCAGGTTACCACGCGTCCAACAACTTTGAAGCAGGTGAAGAGGTTTGGATTAAATGTCTGCTGCATCAGTAATTTATTACCTCTTAACAAATCCAACAAAGTCCAAATGAGGATCTCAGCTCCATGGTTTCACAGCAGGCCGAGCTGTGAGATGTGAAGCAGGCAAAGAATTACAAAGTTTTCCAACAGAAACTGCATTTGATTTCTGCTTTGTTTTAGGACAGTTTAAAATCCAACACGTCTCCTAATTTAAATGATATATGTGTACACATACAAATCACAAGTCAAAACAGCACTAAATTTGAATTATGAAATGATAAAACAAAGAGTCATTGGTGGAGCCAAAAGAGCCGACTCTTCTTGAGTGAGCTGAGTCAAATGATCCAACTTCCTAAAAGAGAACCGACTGACTTTTACTTTGAAAGGCGCAGAGTATGCACAGCGGTTCGTTCATACAGATCAGTCTTTCTTTCATTTGTCACGTTTACATCAGCCACAAGAAGGCTACAGCGCTGCACTAGTGAACAAATGAAATGAATGAAATGACTCAAAAAAAGATTATTTCAGTTTACTGTCCAAGAGTAAGTGATCCGAGTCAGTTAAAAGACTCAAACTTACCAACACTATTGGCTACAGCAATTTATTGATATTAGACAATGTGATTTTTACTTTTGAATACTTCAGTACAATTTAAATGATATATGTGTACACATACAAATCACAAGTCAAAACAGCACTAAATTTGAATTACGAAAGGTATAAGTGATAAAACAAAGAGTCATTGGGGAGCCAAAAGAGCCGACTCTTCTTCTTGGTGAGCTGAGTCAAATGATCCGACTCCCTAAAAAAGAACCAAACTTCCCATCACTACGTGCTGACTGACTTTTATTTTGAAAGGCGCAGCGTAGCGGAAGTGGTACGTTTGATTCTGGCCCGGCTAGATTGAAGTGATGCAAATGTTTACAGCAATGAAAGGTTGGCAGTTTTGATGGCAGGTGTTGTGTGTGCAGTGTTTTACTGTACTTTATCTCTTGATGCTAAAAACAGATTTCACTTTCATCCATTCTCATGTTTTAGATTCAGGTTACCACGCGTCTAATAACTTTGAAGCAGGTGAAGAGGTTTGGATTAAATGTCTGCTGCATCAGTAATTTATTACCTCTTAACAAATCCAACAGAGTCCAAGTGAGGATCTCAGCTACATGGTTTCAAAGCAGTCCGAGCTGTTAGATGTGAAGCAGGCAAAGAATTACAAAGTTTTCCAACAGAAACTGTATTTGATTTCCACTCTGCTGTATTATGGAAAAAGTGTGCTCTGTTTTAGGACAGTTTAAAATCCAACACGTCTCGTAATTTAAATGATATATGTGTACACATACAAATCACAAGTCAAAACAGCACTAAATTTGAATTATGAAAAACAAAAATGATAAAACAAAGAGTCATTGGTGGAGCCAAAAGAGCCGACTCTTCTTGAGTGAGCTGAGTCAAATGATCCAACTTCCTAAAAGAGAACCGAACTTCCCATCACTACTGGCTGACTGACTTTTACTTTGAAAGGCGCAGAGTATGCACAGCGGTTCGTTCATACAGATCAGTCTTTCTTTCATTTGTCACGTTTACATCAGCCACAAGAAGGCTACAGCGCTGCACTAGTGAACAAATGAAATGAATG
>NC_040018.1:29975293-30006051 GCF_000972845.2 Larimichthys crocea | reverse complement strand
GCCCATCTGTTAGCTGATTGGCTGTTTGTGTGTTTCTGCCGGCAAGAACGAACTCCATGAAGACAGCTCCGCTTCAGAACAAACAACAAGATAAAGTTCTGTCTCGCTCAGATGCGTGCACGGCTTACAGTCATAAACAAGAGACGACACACTCACCGTGGCAGAAGCACCCGGCCCGAGTGGCGAGTCTGCCGCAGCGTCGTCGTCAATGGCAACACAAATTTTTTTCTGTCTAATTCTTACTTCACCAGTATTCTGTTTATCATGCACCAAACAACATTATAAGTAATTAATAAGTATTTATAACTTGTACAAATACATTGCAGTTCATAAGAATAATAAAAATAATAATAAAAGGCGCAGTATCGCGATAATGGTATAGTGTCGTGATACATTGTCTGGTACGGTATCGCGATACTTTGTCTGGTACGGTATCGTGATACTTTGTCTGGTACGGTATCGTGATAATTTGTCTACTATGGTATCGCGATACTTTGTCTGGTACGGTATCGCGATACTTTGTGTGGTACGGTTTCGCGATTCTTTGTCTGGTACGGTTTCGTGATTCTTTGTCTGGTACGGTTTCGTGATTCTTTGTCTGGTACGGTATCGCGATACTTTGTCTGGTACGGTATCGTGCGCTACTTTGTCTGGTACGGTATCGTGCGCTACTTTGTCTGGTACGGTATCGCGATACTTTGTCTGGTACGGTATCGCGCGCTACTTTGTCTGGTACGGTATCGTGATACTTTGTCTGGTACGGTATCGCGATACTTTGTCTGGTACGGTATCGTGGTTACTCATTTTGGTATCTAGTACGCGCTACTTTGTCTGGTACGGTATCGTGATACTTTGTCTGGTACGGTGCGGTATCGCGATACTTTGTCTGGTACGGTATCGCGATACTTTGTCTGGTACGGTATCGTGGTTACTCATTTTGGTATCTAGTATGGAGACTACAATAACGGTTAAAAAATGTCCATCACATTATGTTAGCGCTCACAGAGATGTCATCAGATGTTCAGTTTACAGAATATTTGGCATTTTGCTCAGTAAACCACAAACATTTGATTAAAGTTGTTGCAATGAGGTTTCTACTAAAATATAGTGAATAAATTCTGTCACTCCATCGTGCACAAATATTAATTATTCACCTTACTTAAACCAGTACATCTGCTGTCAGTTTAAGCTTCCCTCCGCACCGCTTTGATCCCAATCTGTGTTTTTCTGTTTGTTGCAGGGTCATGGGAGCTGTCACCACGGACACGGAGGACACTCCCACAGTCACGGGCCGCGAGCGGCGCACCCCTTCATGACGCCTTTTCACGGACAGTTCGCCAAGAGCGGGGATCAGGCGATGAACCTCAGTCAGCAGCCGAAGAAACGCTCGCACATGGACGACAGCAGCAGCTGGGACATCGTGAAGGCGTCGCAGTAAGTGGACGAACAGTTTAAGCTGCTCTAATCTCTCCTTTAGACGTCACCGATGAGATCATTCTTGAACATTATAGCTTAATTTATCCTGACTATACATGGCAGGGTTCATACAAAGTCTTGAAAGTCAGTCAAGAAGCTTCAGATCTGTAATGAATCGAGCCTTTCTCCTCGTGTGTTCGTTAACAAGTAACGATTTAGATGTCCTGATAAAGGCTTCAAGAGCCTCATCATTTTTAGGTTTAGGAACCTTGAAAGTGCTTGAATTTTACTCTTGAAAAGCTAAACGAACACTGCGACATCACTGCAAAGAAGCTTGAAACAGGAGCTAATAAACACGCCGTGAACAGACAGACAGATGAACTTGACTGTCTGTGATAATCCCTCGCTGCACAGGTCAGCTGATGGATTTAAAACTCACAGTTCACGTCATGATTTTATTTGTATTTCTTCCCCCATCCGACTTCTTTTTAGAGATGTTTCAAAATCTTAGAGAATAACTCGGTGAGTAAAATTATTATTACCGATGAAACGATGCTGCAACCTACAGAAAGTTTTAATAAACAAGCATTTCCCTCACATGGACTGTGTCGTTACTCAGGATGTTGTGCAACCAGCTGTAGATGAATCACGCTGAGAGTCTGTCGAACAGTAAAACAACTCTTGTTATATTTTAGAAAGATCAGAATATGTTTGTAACTACACGTCTTGTTTCTTCACTGTGAATTTCCGGCAGAGTTTTATCAACATATATATTTGCTCATGAGTTGCACGACAAAGCTCGAGGAGCGTTTCAAGGCTTCAGTTGGCAGTCAGAGAGAGATGATTCATCTTTTTCAATCGATAACAGCAATAAAAAACAGAAGAAGTAACGTCGGCACAAACATTATTTAAGATCAGCACGCGGCTGCTCGCTGAGTGAGTGGGTTGAGGTGCGGCAGGGCAAAGGTCGCTCCTCCCGTGAGACAAAGAAAGAAATGTGACGTGATTGTTGACAGACGCCTTCACGCTTTGCATGAGTTATGTCAGGAGGCTGCAGGTGCTGATAATATAATATTACATTATTACTCCAACAGTATAAAAACAAACAACGTACAGTGTGTATATACACATGCATGCAAGTTTGCATTTGAATGTTTTAAAATATTTCATCCAGGAACAGCTTCAAAGTTCGTTCTTTCAAAATAAAAGCATGCATTTTTAAGCAAAAGAAGTTATAGTTCAATATTCTGCTTTCTTTTAGGTCTAATGAAAAGAATGAGGCACATCATTTAATTATTTAAATTAACCTCAGTTCTATTCAACAAATCTTTTTGCCAAACAGACGTGAACAGATTCGTCTCAGGAGGTTTTGAGTCTGATATCGTTCACGGATAAACTTCAAACTGGCTTTCATGATGATCATAATATCACCGTGATCATGTTTAAAGTCTTCTGTATCTGATCTCTAAGATCTTCTCTGATATCAGTTTGTCAGCGCTGTGCAGCTTAAACATCAGTCATCGTAACTTGTGTGTGTTTCTCTGCGTGACCCCGGCAGGTTCGGCATCCTCGAGCGCTGTAAGGAGCTGGTGGAAGCGGGATACGACGTCAGGCAGCCCGACAAGGAGAACGTCACCCTGCTGCACTGGGCGGCCATCAACAACCGCTCAGAGCTGGTCAAGTAAGCTGAGTCATCAGATAATATGACACGATCATATAAACTCACCGTGTTTAAACACAGAGGCTTATCTGTCGTATCCGCAGATCATTCTTGGATTTTGATTGGTTAGTTTGGCTGAAATAAGTCGATAAAGTGGATTTGATGTTAAAAACAAACAGTCTGTTCTCGTTTCTTCTCATGTTTATTTTCTGAAGCGTCTTAGATGAAAACACCCAGAGAGCAAACAGAGCTGACCCGACGCTCTGATATGAAATGTTCTGACTCTGATTGGTTCTCTGCTGTTTCCTCACAGGTATTACATTTCTAAAGGAGCGATCGTTGACCAGCTCGGAGGAGACCTGAACTCGACTCCTCTTCACTGGGCCATAAGGTGACTGAAAGAGCGTTAAAGGGATTCACTGATAGACTTTAGAAATTTCTGGGAATTAACTGATTTAAAGAAACTGTGTCATATCCAAACATAAATCTAAACATTTAGTTTTGTCACAAGCAGACGTGCAAAATAAAACAATTAAAAAAACATTTCAACAGATTTATTTGTAAGTAGAACTTTTTTATTGAACAGTATTACGTAGTCCACCAGTTTAAAACAGTCTCTGTGTGCTTTGGGCTCTACAGTGTGGTCCAGGTACAGAAATCACCTGTGCAGGTAGGGGGCGTGGCCTCAACAGCCCTGCAGTAAGCAGTGTGCTATGTGCATGTGATAGCAGATATTCAAGTGGACCTGCATGAAATCTGGTTGTTTCAGTTGGGATTATGCTAAAATATATTTTACACAACTATATTTAAGTTCCTGTTTAAAAAGCCAACCTTCAATTTGGTAAATTCCCGGTTTATTCCCATAAATGTTCCTGTTAATTCCCATAAAAAGTTTCCCTAGTTCTGATACCTGAACCTATCGATCTCCACTGCAGGTCAGGTCACATTTGGACAGGACTGAGGGCGACGATGTTCTTTGTTTTCAGTGTTTCTGCAGGATTTAGTGACTCGACCTCGGAAACAAAATGAAGAGGCTGGAACTTTGTGTTCTTATGAATAATTTTATCATACATTAATGGTTATGACACATTTCCTATGATATGTTTTTAAATATAAAGCAATATTTATGCTAAAGAGAGATCAGAGGGCGTAGCGTTACTTATTAACTATTCTCACGTATTCTGAGTTGACACCTTTTTATTTACTGACTCTCTCTCTCTCTTAGAGACGCAGCTTAAACCAGAGCAGGCTGCTCCAATGAATATTTTAGAGCCTTCGCGGTCCCGTAAATTGAGCGAGTTGCGGTTGATTTCTGCAACATGTTTTGAGTTTTGTTTTGAGGAGGAACTTTGCAGCAGTTGGCTCGTGGTCTGGTGTTAAAACCGCAGATGAGCACTCAGTAACTATAGACTGTGTCCTCACACAGAAAACCACCAAACTATTTGTTTAACACGCTTCAGTTGCACGAAAGTGAAAGTAAAAAAAAACTGCTTTTGGTTCATGAAGAAACTGTATCAGGGCGAGTAATTAACAATTAAAAAGCATCGAGCGCTCCCTCCATAATGCTGTCTGTGGCTTTTGTCCGTGATGAGGCAGGGCCACCTCCCCATGGTGATCCAGCTGATGAGATACGGAGCCGATCCCGCCGTCGCAGACGGAGAAGGTTACCGCGCTCTCCACCTCGCCATCCTCTTCCAGCACATGGCCATAGCGGCTTATCTCATGGCTAAGGGACAGGTCAGACACACACACACACACACAAAGGTCTGTTAGTGTATTTTATTTTCCTGGTTAACTCCTCTCCTCTTTTTGCCGACAGGAAGTCGATGGACCCGACTGCAACGGACAGACGCCGCTGATGTTGGCAGCTCAGAAGATCATTGGGTGAGTAAATGTGAACAAAGTGTTTTTCTTTTCCTGGGTTACATCTTTTTATTTCCTCTTTGCCAATATCAAGTGTACTCAGATCAGAAACGATGTGCATGATGCGTGAAGAAAGCTTTCTTCATGTTAGAAACATATCAGAAACAGTTCTTCAGACGTAAAAACAGGCCGACAGGATGAGATTTAAATCCCAGTTTGACGTATCAGGAGTCTCAGAGATTACATCAACGTTCTTCTGTTCCAGACCTGAACCCACCAACTTCCTAATCAAGAACAACGCCTCAGTGAGCGCCGTGGACAAAGTGAACAGGAACACTCCGCTGCACTGCGCCGTGCTGGCAGGAAACGTAGACGCCGCCCACATCCTGCTGGAGGCCGGGGCCAGCGTGGACGCAGAAAACATCAACGTGAGCTTCACCGAACTCAACCTGAAGTGTTTGTTTGTTTTCAGTCCTGCTGTCACACTGAGCGACACATGACATGACAGAAAGATGGAAACACGTTGCTGTGCATCTGTGACCGTCTGGCATCAACAGTGATGTCTCAGATTTCATTTGAAATACTTCTTCCTCTTCGTCTCCTCCTTCAGGGTCAAACGCCCATCGATCTGGCCCATCAGGTGCACAGTCCGCTGCTCGTCCACATGCTCAACCACATCAAGCAGGAGAGGATCCGCTCCAGCTCGCGCTGCCTGCGGCTCATCAACAGATACAGGGTACACGTCACAGTAAAGACTTCAAACTTCTGCTCACACATAAAATAAAAAATCAGCAGTGATCTCTGGACTCATCCTCCTGTTTGTGTCTTCCAGGTCTTTCTGCAGTTCTTGCTCTGCACCGCCGTGTTCGGAAGCGTGGGCGCCATCGTCGACATGAACTCGGAGTCCTGGTTGCTCAAAGGAATCCTGCTGGCCTGCGTGATCGGTGTGATCAATGTGGCCTCGAGGTGAGGAACCGAGCTGCTCGGAGCTGAATGTGAACATGAGAGTTCAAACACATCATTCTGCGTTGTGTCCAAACAGGAACTTCCCCGGTCCGGCCTTTCAGTCTCTCCTACCTGCGACGGCTCTCATGGCTTCAGTCTTCTGGATGCTCGTCACCTGGTGCCTCTGGTTCCTGCCAGATATCCTTTAGTGAGGGTTTGTCTTTGTCCCTGTGATCCGTATCCGGTAGCAGCTGATTGTCCTGTTTAAGATTTCTGGTCTGTTTCTTAACCTTTGACCCCCCACATGGACCCAGCGCCACAGTTCAGGTCTTGTTCACTTTCAACGCCATCACTCTGCTCTACTACTACCTCCGCACATGCCGGACCGACCCGGGCTTCGTCAAGGCAACCGAAGAAGAGAAGAAAATGGTGAGAGAGACATTAAATATCCTGCATGTAAATGTCTCGCGCGCACAGAGGAGCTGACTCTGTCGGTGTGTGTTGTCAGAACGTGTTGGTGTTGGCTGAAGCCGGCTGCCTGGACCCCAGAATATTCTGCACGTCATGCATGGTGAGATTTGAACACAGAACCTTCAACAGCTGTTCCAATCGACACAGACGGCGTTAACCTGTTACTGTTCCTCTGTGCACAGACAAAGAAACCAATGAGAACAAACCACTGCTTCTCCTGTGACGCCTGCGTGGCCAAGCAGGACCACCACTCCGTCTGGACCAACAGCTGCATCGGTGAGTAACAAGTGACGGCAGCTGCCAGACGACACAAGAACGTTAAAGTCCTCAGAATGTTTCATCTGCATCAGAATACACGTTGAGTAGTTCATGAGATTACGAGGAAAATGCAACGAAATAAACAAGTCTAAATTCCACCGTGTTCCGGCTACGCTGGCAGGAAGTCAGGCAGCGAGAGAATCTGCACAATTTTCAAAATAAAATGCCCTCTGCACACTCCAGAAACACGTTATCCACGTTAAACCATACGTGACCAAATGCTCCTCTGAAACCAGCTCGGTGGAGTTTGAAGCCACGTGGAGAACCGATCAAATTTAAGTGTCGTGGCCGGGAGAATTTTAGGTTTTAAAAATGTTTGGTTAATTTAAGTCAGGATGTGATAAGTAGTTTTCTGTTACATATACAAAGAGTACAATAACTCATTGTTATTTTGACTTGTTGCAGGTGCGAGGAATCACCACTACTTCATCCTCTTCCTGTTCTCCCTCATGCTGATGGGAGCCTGGATGTTTTACGGTTGTCTCAAGTGTGAGTGACTCGACGTTGCGTTGCAACAACAGCGTCTGACTCAGTTTTTTTTATATTCACACTGGATTCACATCCTGTGCTGTGTTTGTGTTCAGACTGGACCATTCACTGTGTGCTGCATTACGAGGAGCAGGGCCTGTGGGGCGTCGTCTCCGGCCTGGTCAGCTGCTCCCCCTGGGTGCTCGCCATCTTCCTGCTGGCCTTCTATCACACCTGCTGGTCCGGCTTGGTCCTGGTGCTGCAGCTGTACCAGGTGAACAGGCCAAACCTGTCGATCCTGTTGCATTCTGCTGCGTCTGTACAAACGAGTGTTTTCTGTCTCCGTGCGGTGACTGACTGGCGTGTTTCCTTTGTGTCGGAGCAGATCGCCTTCCTTGGACTGACCACGGCCGAGCGGACGAGCCTGACACTCCACCAGAGGAAACTCCGACAATCCGTCTCCCTGAGACAGAATCCATACAAGTGAGTCTGCGTTCTTAGTTTCTTTAAACTATTCTCACTGTCTTTGGCCACTGCACACCTCTGCACATCAGTGCAGCTCCGTAATGTCGTGCCCTTTACTTCAGTCGGTCAATCAATATTTAATGTCTTTAGTTAATGTTGTAATTATGATGCAGGAGGACGTCCTGTGCATTAATGAACGTCTCATTGAACATTATCCCCGATTTATGACCGATCCCACCGCGCCAAACGTGATATTAGTCTCTTAAATCACATTGAACACGTGTAAGCCGACGTTTAAACACCTAACGGGATGTTTGCCAGCTGCACCTGCATCTGAAAACGTATCTGCTCGTCCTCAGCACAAATCCGACCTCGGATGGATGAGGCCGCGATGTGAGGTCGCATCTGGAAAATTCAGTAACGGGAAACATGAGCTACTTCTCACAATTCATTCTGCAGTAAATTATGCATTCGGCTAAAAGGACAGTCGGTCCTGTCGGGAACTCACACAGCTTTGTTGTGATGATTGAAAAGCTGTGATCTAATATGCAGCCGTTGGAAATGAGGAGTTTGATACGTCCGGTTAGAAATGTTTATTTATAGAGCACCATTCAAACTCAAGGCAGGGGCGCAGGAATACGTTAAAAACGAGACATTAATAGGCAGAAATAGTTTGTTGAGAAATGAACTGCTGGAGCTCTGCATGGGAAATGAATTCCATCAGGCATTCATGATTCAGATTTTTACTTTTCCTGTGAATGAAATTATTTTATGTGGAGAAAAGTGACAAAAAGCTCAAATTTGTGGAAATATTTGTGAGGATTAGACACTTAAAAACAAATAATGCTGCTCGATTTAGGGTTGCAAAGGGGCAGACAATTTCTGGAAAGATTTCATGGGCATTTTGGAAAAATCCCAAATTGGAAACTCCACGGGAATTATGGAAATTTATGGGAATTAACAAAAAATTGGGGGTAATTTAAACAAACTGTATCATATCCAAACATAAGATGAAATCTGGTTGTTTTAATCTGAAGATTATGTTAAAATATATTTTCACCAACTATATTTAAGTTCCTGTTAAAGGGGCAGTCTTCAATTTTTTAAATTCCTGTTAATTCCCATGGAAAGTTTCCAACTTTCAACTCACACCCCAAAAGAAACATAAAAGAAAAGTTGTGGATATTTGGTGAAGTCCTAATTTGACTTCCTTGATTCCGTCTCTTGAAAATACATATTGTGAATTTGCAAACATAAATACACACAAACTATTCGCTGCCACACCATCTAAAAAAATAAAGAAGAAAGTTTAAATACAAAAGGTTTGACGGCGGTGGCGAGTCCTGAATCTTGTTCAATCGTCTCCCTGCAGTCTGGGCGTGGTACGGAACCTGGTTTCCTTCTTCCAGCTGCGTTGTTGCGGCCTCTTCAAACCAGCCATCATCGACTGGACGCAGCAGTTCCCGCCCGGCCGTGACCAACCCATGTTCGGGCACATGGACCTGGTCTGACCTCCCGACCCCTCGGCTCACTCAGGGTCAAGGGTCAGACTCTTACAGCGGTTCTGGACCAGAAGCACAAAGTGTATTTATTTATTTTTTTAACGGGTTGGCGCCTTGTGAAGAGAGAGATCACTATATTCGAGGACGGGGAAACACAAAGTGTAGATATTGTTTAAAAAAAAAAAAAAAAAAAAAAAAAAAACTGCTGCTGCCTTATACTTGACCGATGTTGGTGAGTTAAAACTCACAAACGTTTAAACCTGGGTGAGGTTAACGAACCTCTCGAGGCCTAAATTGTAATTGAAGTTTTGCGATGTTTTTTTTATGAACACATCAAACCTATTTTTATCATCTGTTCCGGGAAACAAAAAAGATCTTTGTACGTGTAAACAGTTGGTTTTATGACTTTTGTAAGAGTTGCATGTGTTTATTAATGAATGACCACTATAGTACTTCAATAAAGCAATGTTGTGCCTGTCTTTTTAACTGGCTTTGTGTGAATCAAGGGTCTCTACATATGGGGGGGTCATTATTATTAATGACCGATGAGTTATTTATGCCACATTATTTTAAATGTACCATTTATTTACGTGGCAGCAGCCCTGCGTGTCATTCAGCCTCTTTTGTCACGTTGATTTTGTTTCACTTTATTTTTTATTTATATAGCACCAAGTCACAACAGAAGCTATCTCATAACACTTTCCATATAGATCAGGACTGGAGTTTATAATACTGTCTACAGAGACCCAACAGTTCCCACCAGGAGGCAGAAAGCTCGAGCAGAACCCGGGTCAAAGAAAGACAAAGATATCTGTAACTGGAAATCATCGGTTGGGTTGTATCTTACGTTTCCTAGTGTAAATACAAATTAAAAATGAATAATTTAGCTCTGTCTTCTGGGTGTATTGACAGGAAACTGGTTGAAATTCATCAGGCTCTGAGTTTTTCAGCTCTCGGAGTCTTTCTGCCCCCAGCTGGCCGATAGATGAAGTCGTGCAGCTTTAAAACACCTGCAGGAAGTATCACCATCTGCTCTTCATCCAGCTGCTCGAGGCTGAAAACTATGATGATTGTGCATTTAGAAGACAAGTTTCATTTGTCCTCCTGTGCTGCTTCTGTCCGGTCTGAATTCAGACAAAGAAGACGCTGATGATTAGTAGAAAACTTGTGCACTCGGTCTGTGCGTTGTTCCTAAATCTTGTCTTCAGTCTAAAGCATCCTGGCTAAAGATTATTATAATATTATTACTATTGTGTCACAGCTTTTTATTGAGGTATTTGATATGTTACATTAGAAACTTGTACCATCAGGTTTCATAGCGTCCTCTGTTGTTGGACTTGTGCTCTGTGAATGTTTCCCTCTGTTCTGAGTCATCCCTACAGAAACGTCTCTGCACGGCTGCTCGCAGAAATGAACAAACTCCATTTGTTAATCACTCGCTGCCTTGATTGTTCTAATTAATTAGTGTGCAGAATTATTTATGAATGCAAATAAGATTCCATTAATAATTAACTTGAACTAAATGAGGCACCGCTAACTGTCTGACAGCAGGAAGCAGGAACAGTGACAGACTCATAAGCAGGGCTGGTTACGTCTTTTTGCAGTTCCACCATCGAAACTATAATTAGTAACACAAATAAACTGATGATCTAAAATAAGTGATAGTCTAAAATTAAGTAATTCAGCTTTTTTCTGCATGTGAGGTGCAAAGACTGTCTTTAAATGCTGTTTCCTCTCTCCCTTTCTTTATAAACGTGTATTTTTTTTGTAAATAAACCCCATTCATACATGCAAAGGTAGCAAAATTGTTTTATTTTGTAATCAGAATGAACAATTATAAGTATTATGCAACATTTAGTCCAATTTTAAAGATAGAATCGTGACTTTTAAGTACAGTTCGACATCCGTCATGCTCTACAAACGTCGTCCAGTGTTAAGGTAAAAGCTGAGTCTCCATGGAAACAGCTGCCGTGCGACACAGTGAATGTGAAGTCTTTAAAACCAGTGTTCACTCTCGTTACTCCAACATGGCGGCGTTCCCCAGTCCAAATCCTTTTGGACCGAAGTTTTTGGCATAACAAACTGAAGAGAGAGAGAGAGAGAGAGTCAGAAACAAGGCTGGGTTAATTTTCTGCATTTTCTCTGTGTGTGTGTACTTCTGATTGAAGCTACTTTTGAGGACACCAGGTTGATTATTTACTCGTTAAAGTGGGGACCGTTTGTCCAAATGGGGACCAAAGGCAGATTTTGGGCTCTGCTGTTAATTTGCTTGATTGCCTGCAGGGCTGCAGAATAAATTAGGAGCCGAATCAGCAGCATTGAACACACCTGAGCCCTGTTTGCCCCATGCATAAAGCCAGAGCAGCAGGCAGTCCTGGGGCGTACGTCTTTACCCGACACACCTTTTGCTTTGTGGCATTTGTTTGCTTACAGCACAACATTCATGCAGCACGTTGTTATTCAGTTTATTTGTGTGTCTCCCCTTTTTGTTGCATTCGAGCTGGGCTGTAGCGGCGGTTAAGGTTTGGGTTACGCAAGTAGTGGTTAGTTCAAGTACTGGAGGCTATATAAAATATACAAATGTGTTTGTGTGAGCATTCATACCTTTGCAGTACAGCTCCCCGTCCTTGTCTGTCACTGTGGTCGACTCCAGACTTTTACCACACAGGGCACAGCGGAAACAGGTTTTATGCCAGGGCTGCACACAAACATGCAAAGTTATTGAACAACAGTAAAACAGAACAGTCTAAAGCTTGAATTGTTCAAAGTTCAATCAAACTGGACTTCAAGTGTGAGGTGAAGGTTGCAAATCATGACTGAAAGCTGTTTATTATTAACCAGGGTTTGTAACCGTTTCTCAGTAAATGCATCACACGTTTCGCTGCTGTCTTTTTGCATCTGGTGCATTTTGTTTTTCATGCCGCTGCCTGAGAACGCCACAGTGGAACACATCTGCTCGGTTACATTTAAACAAACATGAAGTGAATCCTGTGAATCTGGACAGCCGGCGTCTAGAGATCAAAACACACTTTAGTTTGACGTGAATTTCTGGAAATGTAATGAGACCAGATCTTTGAAGGAAAGGTCACATGGTCCTTGAATGGTCTTGGGTTCTTGAATGTCCACTGTTCTTGCTCTGTGTTACACAGTCAGGCAGACTGCTTGTTTTTTAGGTATTTTGTTGTTTGTCCAATTTGGAGGTCAGAATGTTTCAGTTATTTTTGATTGGATTGCACATGACGTATCTTCCTTTTGCTCTATGAACATCTTGACAGTGTCATCGTCAACAACGTGAAAACATCCATGATAAATGCCTGGAAATTAAAGGTATAATAAAGTGAAGGACGGTCCCTCCTTACCTTTCCTGCTCCCATCACCTTCTCCGCTGCGTAGACGGCTTTGGAGCAGCGAGAGCAGCGATCTGAACCTCCAAACTTCTGGGAAAACTTATTGGCATTGGAGTTTGAAGAAGCTGGTTGTGGTTTAGAGCTAGACAAAAAAGAAGAAGGAAAAAAAACATTGTCTGGTCAAAACATTTTTAAAAATATATATGACGTGTTTCTGTAGCTGCTTTATTATACTGGAGAACAGTGACATTGGCATTTAATATATGAAGGTTGACTTCATCCAAAAGAGATGCCAGTAAAAACATCAAAATCTCAAAATCTCAGTATATAGAGCTCAATACCACTAAGTGAGCAAATCTGTTGTGATGGTGTCTCTAACTGTCGTGTGAAGACGTACTCTTGAGGCTGCAGGTCCAAGTTCTGTCCAGGAGGGTCAGAGCTCAGGGCTCCAGCTCCTTGCCCGTACCCGTAGCCCTTTGGCCCATATTTCTTGCCGTAACAGGACTTGCAGTAAATCTCAGACTCGTGCGCTGCGACCGTGGTGCTGTCCAGACCCTTTCTGCAGCTCACTGCATGAAAGAAACATGTTTACACATTTAAAGCACTTACTGTCTGACTATGAGACTGGGTGAAGTGGTTTTAGTTTGTCCAGACTGGGAGATGTCACGGTGGAGTCCTGGAGGGTAAATAAAGCTCACACCTAGCCGGTTTTATCAGTCAACAGGGGCATTACACAGTCAGATGTCCTGTGTTTCTAAAAAAAGGAGGAGTGTGAGGTGACTGCTGGAGTAAAGATGAACACTTAGCAGATGGATGAGCTTATCGCAGATGCCTTCCAGAGCTCCCGCTGGAACAATCCAACTCAGCGTCCAACCAACTGGAGGCTGAGAACAGTAAACACACACGAGGTGTTTGACTAATCCAGCGAGCTGCATGGAAACCAAGAGAATGGTTTTCATGCAGTGAGCTGGTATCTGGTTATAACTTTGGCTGGATCACAACGGGACCACGACTGAAATTCAGGTCAGGGCGTCCGGCCAAAACAGAAGAAGAGGAGCAGCCACACCCAGAGAGCAGCAAATTCAACAGCTCGAGGAGAACATTTGGCATTTTATGGTGAAAATCTGTGACTGATGAGAGGATGGGGTCAGTGCTGGCTAAACTGTGAAACAAAGAACAGCAGGAGGAGGATGAGCCGAGAAAAGATGAAATGAGGCAAGACAAAAGACAAAGAATGAAGGAAGGAGGCAAGTTAGAAAGCAAGAAAAGGGAGAAATTGAGTAAGAATAAAAAAACAGAAGAAGAAGCAAAAAGAAAAAGTACCGAAGGAAAAACAACAAGACAGAAAGAGAAAGAAGAGAGACAGGATGAACAACAATAAAATGAAGGAAATGTTAAATCAAAGCGCTCTCTGTCTCAGACATCCCATCACAGTGAAGAGAGGAAGGAAGCTCACTGCAGATGAAGCAGGTCTTATGGAAGCTCCTCCCGTTACACTGGATCTCCTCTGCATGGTACACCGACTTCTCACAGGCCGCACACTTGGCACCCCCGCCCCAGTTCGGCATCTTAGGAAAAAACAAAAAGACTTTAACTAATAATGAATTATTTATTTTTTAATCAAGCATAGATTACTGACCCTTTTTAAATGTCAAAAATGTCCCCCGTAATCGTGTTTTAGAGTTTTAATGTACGGCTGAGACAAAGTTACTTACTTTATTTGACTAACAGGCCAAATATTGGTATATTAGTAATTAGAAAACAGAGGATTTGTTTTCTGTTAATTTACTAAACAATTAATGATTTTAGCTGTGATGTAATATAAGATGTAATGTAACTCATCTCTAATAGTTTCAAATGAAGATCTAAGAGGTGTTTTGTTCATTTGTTATTTTTCATTTGATGAATGATAATAAAAAACGTTTGAGCACTGAAAGGAAGAAAAATCCGACATCCATCCTAAAAGTTTAAAATAAACGAGCGAGGCGACACAGATCGATATTTAATGAAGAGTTAAACTCAGTTATGTTTGAGGGAATCCTAACGTAGGTTCTTTCACCTGGTTTTCTCACATTCTTCTAGAAGCACATGAAGATTCGAAGAAGCGACCTAATGAAGGGATCAGTGATCGAACCCTAAAACCTCTGTCTGATGTCTCTAAACACTGAAACCAGTCAACAGTGTTACTCATATTTCCTCTTGATGGTTTCGTCTCACTTTGACTCATCACATTTGATTCTGTCGGTGCTGCCCTTTGTGCTGCCTGGTATTTTCTCTTGACATTCCAGTTTGCACTCATATCAGAAGCTGCTGCACAGCCACCTCACAGGACTGGTATGTGATGTTCCAGGAATAGAGGCTTTACCGAGACAACAGACAGACAAAAGCAAAGCCGCCTCTTTCCATCAAACGCTGCTGGAAATTTGTGGATTTTCTGATCTGATCTCTGATCCTGAGAAAAATCTGAAATCTCACATGGAACTGACCCCTGATGTTTATGTAATTATCAAAAAACATCTGTAATTCTAAAAACAAAAATAAGTAAAAAAACTGAATCACCCAAGTGTTGTTAATAAACCAAGAAGCTTTAAGACAGAGGAAACCGGTCCTTACCTTGAGTCCAACCCTTGTGCTTCAGCTCTAACGTGGCATTGAAATGCTCGGGGGCGGCTTAAGTACCGTCCATCTCTCCATCACCACCGGCCGCCGGTGACGCCTCAATGAAACTATCCTCCTAAAATAACTTGTGACTGACCCTCCATCACAGGCTGAACATCAGCCACTCGAACATTTGTTCTGGACTCACAAAACTCTGACTGACAGCTGCACTCCACGCGGTATGTTAGAGGATTATGAACATAAACGACGGGAACTCGAAGCATGCAACAGACAATCTGAATATGAGCACAGGTTTGAGAGAACAACACACCAGAAGACAAAATAACTCACAGAAGAGAGGACATGCTGCTACCTAAAGCAAAATGGTTTATCAATGTGAAGACGTTTCATGCCACATTCAAATCATCCGTTGAAGGTTATCGTAGGGAACTGGGCTCTTCTCATCCAAGAGGCTTCTTCAGATCAATTTGAGTTGCAGACAACAACATCGTGAACGTCTACAGATAACCTTCAACCACGAGAAGTTTCACAAACATTCAGATCAAACTGTTCAGAAACTAAATTTGTGCAGCCAAATGTGAAAAACCAGCCTGGCACCAGACGTCTGAATGACGGGAACCTTCTTCAACTCTAGAGTTCAAGTTCAAGACTTCAAGAGAGCTCTACTGTCATCGTCTCATATCAGCTGCTGAGTCATTAAGAGATAATACAAATGTTTTGTGTGGAAAGACGTTCCACTCACATTTACCAGCAGGCTCAGTGTCTGCAAAGCAACTATTAATGTTTCTCAATTAATGCTGACCATCTAATCATGGAGCACATGTGTAATTAATGCTAACTTTTCTATAGTTTAATCATCCTGAATTAATCACTACAGGCTCAGCCAACATTTTAAATATTCCTGCTGTGGAGAACACTTTGAACCTGAGCCGACAGAACGATGAGCTGAGACTGGGCTCAGTAAAGACGAGGTGAGCTGCATCTTTCATTTTGTCATTTGATGAGTTGTTATTATTAAAGCTGCTTTAAGTGCCAGCTCAGCTCGGTGGCCCTCGTAGTATCAGCACACGAGCAGAAGTCCAACAGTAGATCAGCGATTTCAAAGGTCAAGAGAAGTTTATATGCTCATAAATGAGAAGCCTATTAAGAATGTATGATTGTTAAACATATAAAATACATGACACACACAGATAATTATTATTATTACTTATAATAAGGATCCTTTAAATAGGAAGGAAAACTCATCTCTGATGCAAATCACTCATTTGTTTAAGATTTAAATGAACCAGTATCTGTAATTGTTGATGTGAGATGAAAACACAGACACAAGGTTCATAAAAACATGTATTAAAATTCAATTAACACTTTACATGAAGCAGGACGTCAGCACTGACGGTAATTTATAAATTAAACTTATCAAAAAAAAGTCTGATTAGTCTTAAAATGAATCACAAATATTCACATATTCTCAACATTTCCATTTTTTCAAACAGGGGTAACAGTACATGTACATGTGCAAAAGTCCTTCCACTAATAAAATGATCAAAGTTTCCAATCAGACTCAGTCAAACGTCCGTCGGACTCTTTTTTTTCTTTATAGTATTGATGCGATATTTGCTGCTAATTTGAAGAGAGGAAATGAAACGCTCACATTTGCAGAAGTAACAAACAAACAAACAAATTAAAAAAAAGAACTTTGCTCCCGGGAAAACAGATTCTACCAGCACGGCGATGACGATAGTGTTCATGAGTAGCTGGTTTGAAATCGAATTCCCACGCGTGACCGCCGGGTCACAGCCGAAGTCTGCACGGCAGCTACTGTTAGAGACGGCTGTGACCGTGAAACGTTCAGAGGTAAATGAATAATGGAGAACGCTGAACAGAAAATAAAGACACCCACCCACCAAACAGACACACACACACACAGACATCAGAGGAGGAGGAGGAGGAGGGGGTGTTCCCTTCAGGAGTCCTCAGTGGCCACGTCCAGCTTCCTCTGAGGGATGTAAACAGTTTTGGTGGCGAGGTGTCCGCCGGTGGTTACCATGGCAGCCAGAGGGGAGAGGGGGACCGGCGTGTGGAAGAAGCTGTGCTGGGGGAGGCCCGTCCCTTTGGGGGTGGTCATCAGAGGCTGGACGACAGGAAAGATCTTTAATTAACAATCTTAGACAAATGAACTACGTTCTATCAAAGAAACTCAAGATCTCAGCAAGAACAACCAAAACCAACAGCACTCCTACACACCCGGGTCTGTTCTGGTTGTGGTTTGTGTATCAGACCTTTTAAAAAGTATCAGACTGGGCTTGGTTCACATGCCAGATGTTAAAGATGGAGAAGATCTGACAGATCCAGGCTGCCCCAATGAGTCCTTTAAACACTGTGCAGAGCTCATATCTTAAAGAGCTCATAGCACCTTACTACCCCTCTAGAACCCTGAGCTCTCTGAACTCAGGGTTCCTCGTGGTTCCTCGTGGTTCCTCGTGGTTCCTCGTGGTTCCTCATGGTTCCTCTGGTCTCCAAGAAGTTTCAGCTATCAAGCTCCTAAATAGTCGTCACAAGACGTTCCTGAACTATCTGCTGCTATAGTCCTATAGACTGCACATTCATCTATTAATGCATGTTAACTGGCTACAAATACTACTGATATTATTATTACTACTTCTACAAATAGTCACATTTCTTTTTCATTTATAGCTGCGGGTATCATTGTTGCAGTGTTTAGAGGAAGCAAGGTGTGTCTGAGTGTTTGCTCGTAGTGGGAACTGTTGGGTCTGTAAATATCGTGCCACTTTCTCAGACCTGACAGATGTCATGTTGAGTGTGTAGTAACAGTGTCTGCGGTTGTTTTTACCTGTTGCAGACTGATCAGGGCCACCTGTTGCCCGGATAAAGACTGCTGGATGGGCACGGGCGACACGGGTTTTAAGAAGACCATGCCTCTCTGCTGCAGAGTCAGCGGGCTGGACAGGGCGTGGGCACACTCTGGAGTCTGGGGCGCGGCGAAGCCGTTTCCTGGGCTGGAGCCTGAGATGAGGCCCAGGTTCTGCAGGGTGAAGTTGAGGATGGCGGGGCTGGGGCTGTGGAGGCGGTGGGCCTGCTGGGCGGTGAGCGGCGAGGCAGCAGCGGCTGGTTTGTGAAGTCGGAGGCTGGTGGGTGTGATCTCCTGGGCTAGGGAAGGTCTGGAGCCTGTTGAAGACGCAGAATAAACTAAATGTAGTCATGTGACCTCAAAATCTACATTTCCTGACATTTAGTGACATATTTACCTGCGGTTGGTGTTTGGTAGATGTTGTAGGTGGGAGTTGAGGCCTTGCTGCTTTCTCTCCCTGAACACTGAGCTTCTTTGTAGCCGATGAGGGACTGCTGAGAGATCGGGATCAGGTATCCAGCCGGTACTAAAGTCTGAGTGAGCAGAGAAATAAACGTCACACTTACTGAACCTCAACAAAAGCTCACGCGTCGGTGTACGCTCTGTCTGTGTTTACCTCAGAGTGGAGTTGTCCTGGCGTGAGGGGTACCGCTCGGACCGGTGTTAATCCCGCCTCGCTGTCAGAGCTCGCCATCTTGTCCTCTCTGTCCAGGAAGGTCTCCAGGCTCTGCTCTAGCGTCTGATTGGCTACGGCGCCGCCGGGGGTGTTGACGAACTCGGGGTCCAGGTGGAGGGCGCGGGGCGAGGGTCGGCTCGAGAGCTGAGCGCCTCGACGGGCCTTCAGACGGGCCTGCAGGATCTCACACAGCTTCGGAGAGGTGTCCTACAGGAAGCAGGGCGCGGAAACATTGTACGTCAGACATAAATGACAACACGAGAAGTGCTTAAATGTTTAACGTGTACAAACGGTACCTTAAAGTTCGGGTCTGTCCTCCTGGCTTTAGAGGGGCTGCTCTCTGAGGCCGAATCTGGATGCAGCCGTTTAAGCGCCTGGGGGCTGCCCTCTGACGCCCTGGAGGCCGGCTGGCTCTTGGCCGCATACTGGCCCGTCGTCGGGCTCTGCCCCGTCTTGTCCTCGAAGGTCATGGAGCGCACGGCGAGGCTGGTCGGCTGCGGCCTGGCCAGAGGGTTCGGCCTCGGGGACGAAGGCTGCAAATACACGGCGTAGGGCCCGCCGCCCTGCTGCTGAGGTAACAACACGGGGATCAGGGACGAGCACTGTGCGGGGATGTATGCGACGGAGCCCGCGGGGAGGGCGCCCAGCGGGGTGTGGGGGGTGAGGTGGACAGTAGTGTTGACTCCGGGCTCCTGGGTCGGAGTTAGTAACAGTGCCTGAGGCCGTTCCATTAAGCCAGAGGAGATCCGCTCGAGCCTCGCAGCCTCGGAAGAAGCAGAAGAAGAAGCAGAAGCAGCAGCAGCAGCAGCAGCAGCAGCAGGCTTTGGATGTTCAGCTCCAGTCCTGGAAGAGAAGCAGGACTTTCATTTAACACTCGATGACTTTATTTAACGAACTTTAAACCAGTTTTACACGAAGACAAACTTACCCTGATTCCTGGTCAAGTTCGATCTTACAAATAGCAGCAAGTTGAGCCATTTTGTTCGGGAAGTCAGAGTTCGATGACTCGTCTGAAGACAAAAGAGGAAAAGATTGAACAAGCGTACACACACACACACACGCCGCATTATAGTCCGAACAAACATCATCTCCACTCACTGAGCGAACTCTTGACGGGACTGCTGGGGGCCGAGTTGATCTTTCGCCGGTCGTCCTGAATGCTCCTGGCCAGCTTTATGAGCGAGGGGTGCCGGGTGAAGCCACGCTTAGTCCTCGGCGATGAAAAGAGGTTTTTGGCACAGTTGTCTACAGACGTGCGCGTCTCCAGTACACTTCTCTTCTTGGGCGGGCACTCGGATGTGGATTTCTCCAAGTCTGAAACCAGAGCTTCGTGTTTAGAAACTAGGAGATGATGAGGATGAATGCATAAACGGGGGAAAAGAGGTCTGGCGATACCTTTGACTTGTGGGAATTCTTTGGGGCCGATCCACTCGAACGCCGGTTTCCTCCCCCTCTCTTCGGTCACGTGGACTTTCTCGATGAGCTTCAGGCTCCGCAGCACGTTGGCGATATCGTACAGCCGGCGCACTTTGGCTGCAAACACACGAGCAAACGGCAAAGTTTACCTACTGCCGACACAGAGACCTTTTTAAAAGATTTTAATCGCTGCACGATGCAACAAAGTTTCACAACAGGAAGAGAAACCACAAACAGAGATATTAGATTTTGTCTGTATGTGCATGTGTCTTCAGGCCTTCAGCACAGTTAAAATCTGGCACTGCATCGTCTATGGAATTACATGTGAATAACTCTGGACGTCTTGAAAGGAAAAGCTACATTTCCACCACAAGGTCAGCTCAACTCGACTTATTCGTTCGAGCACCCGGTACTTTTTTTGGTACCGTCTCGTTCGAGGTCCCAAGTGAGTGCAACCGACACTGGCAGTCTGCAAAACCCTGTACTCACTCTTGAACTTGTTCTTGTCTTGATCGGCGCCCTGGTCCTCTCCGATCAGGATCTTGGCGGCCACGTCCAGGCTGACCACGCGAGGATTCGACACCAGGAAGAGCATCACAAACTTCTGGCTCATCACCCTCAGAGATTTGTCTTTCCGACTGTTAACGGAAGCTGGGAGAAAAAAAAAAAAAAGTCAGATTACTGTGCCATAAAAATCAAGAAATAAAAACTTCATCTCCAGCTTCTCACCTGCTTTGAACTCCACTCCTGGAAGCTCCACAAAGAAGAGCTCCTTCTGTCCCTCCCCGTTCTCCAGGTGCACCACCACCTCCTCGTTCTCCTTCTCTTCCCCGTCGAAGTGCCGGATCTGCTGCATCTGCTGGCCGTACTTGTGCTCCTCGCCCACCTGCTTCAAAATGGCCAGAGTCTGGGCCAGGTTGGTGCGGCCGTGCCACGTGTAGCGGTTCTTGGCCGATCGGCTCACCATGTGGAGACTCTCCAGCACATTCATGATGTCGTAGATGCGCCGCCGTTCTACATCTGTTAAAAGAGTAATGAAAGCAACCATCAGCTGGCAGATACATGACATTTACTGTGATCTTGACGGGTGGGCATTGATAACAAAAAGACATACTGAGCTCAGTGGCCACATCATCCAGGCAGATGTCGTTGTTGAGGTCAGGGTTCGGGTTATCGGGGTAGCGGGCGAGGAATTTATGACAGAGCAAACCCAGACTCTTCTCTTTCCTGCTGATCATTTTCTCAGACTCTTCTCCATTTTCAGCGTCCTGTGATAAGAAATAAATCCCCGTGAACACCTCGACTCATCAGAAAGTGTCTTTTACTGTTAAAGCTGAGTTTTCCCCCCCCGTACCTGTGTCGAGTCGACGCCTTCCCGCCCGTCGTTATCCATGCACAGCTCCTTCTCTCGGTTCCTGATGTCGGGACTGGCCGCGCTGATGAGCATCTTGAGGTTGGACGTCGGCGTCCAGGGATCGACGGAGCCCGCTTCCCTTCCTTTTTTAGGTGTAGTGAGGGGACCCATGGTTGGCCGCTGGCTCTCCGGAGTATTCGCAGGAAGCTGGGGTGCTACAAAGCCATCATCCTATCCAAGAAACACGAGATAAGCATTAAAAACACAAGCCCATTCATTCTACACACACAAATAACAACACTTAGATTACTTTACTTTAACCTTTGAGATTCAAGCACTGTACTAATACTTTCCACCTTAGCACAAGAATTTAATTAAGCATTAAAACCTCTCATATTTTTATTTCTACGGTCACTTTCTATTCTTTAAATATAGTTTTTGTTCAGATGTTTAGCACGGGTTAACTTCTTAACACAGTTATATATTCATCTTCTATGCAAATGTTTAATTTTTTAACTTTTAGAGTTTAAAATGTTACATTTTTCTGCACATATTTAAATTTAGATCTATCTCAGGTTAATTTTTAACACGTGGTTACTGTGTTATAAGTTAATTAATAAGTTAATAAGTTAATGTATGTTCGCATGCTGCTACTAGATGCTTTAATTTCCTTCGGTCTGCCTAATATGTGGCTATATTGAGCTCAGGGGCACTGAAAATATTTATTTATTTATTAGTTAACATGCATTACAGATTAATATACACATAATATGCTGTTAACAGGGCAAAAAGCAGTTATTCATTCATACTAGCTGACATTTGTGTCATTTTTAAACTGCATTTGTTGCGTTTTAACTCGTTTTAAAGCTTAAAAAAACTGCATTTGTTGCGTTTTAACTCGTTTTAAAGCTTAAAAATATTCTGTATTTATAAATATGTCTGATTTAATCCTGGATTATCACAGCAAAGTACTTTCTTACCGCTTTCTGAGTGAAATACACTCATCAGATGTCGACTTTTGTACACAAGCCTCGCAGCAATAATTAAATAATACATGTATAATTGATTTTAATCGCTGCCTGTTGTTAAAATCAGTTTAAATCTAATATTGGCGGTAACTGACGTGTGTTCCGTCGAATCGCCGGGCACCAACGGACGCGGCGGTCCCGCCCCCTTTTTCGATCGGAGCCAGCCAATCAGGAGCGTCGCGCGGCGGAAGTGGAGCGAGCGTCCCGCGCAGGTAAACAGTTTTTTGAAAAATCCTTTGGCGCGGAACGTCCGGTACCGAACACCGGAGACTTTCTTTAACCTTTAACACGTCTGCGATAACGTATGACCCGTAAATACACGGTGACGGTTTGATTTGAAACGTGACACCGTTAAAAAAAAACGAGTTTTCATGTCCTCGTGACGTTACCGTTAGCCGAGCGCGAGCTTGAGCGCCCCGCCGTCTGATACGTTTTTTAACGGGGATAAAAAACACCGTAAAACCGGTAAAACCGGATCATAAAGACAGCTGGATTAACGTTAATTTAACGGCTAGCAAAGTGATTTAAAAAAAAAAAGAGGAGGCGGTAACCGAGCGGCACCGAAACCAGAACTTCAGTTAGTCTGAGCTACATTAAAACACATGTGGACTCACCGGAATGTGAAGAAGCAGCCTCCGTTCAGCAGAACCGTTTCATCGTTCAGGTTCGGACAGGCTGTGTTGTAGATACCAGCTGCTCCACGTCCAAAAAAGACAAAAAGACAAGTCCGAGCGATGAGACGTGGATTTAAAAACACAAACCGAGTTTAAATCTTAAAAAACACAAATTAAATACGAGAAAAACAGAGTCCGAGGCTCGGTTCTGTCTGAGTGAGCGGTGGTCTCTTGGTAAACTTTACTACAGTACTGAAAAGTTTACTCTGTCTGTGTGTGTGTGTGAGTGAGTGACCACCAGCTTCTTTTTTTGGGCCCGCCCAGTCCGAGCATGCGCGCTCATGTCAGCCCCGAGCCAAACACCAACCCCGCACCTCCTCCTCCCTGCGGGGCGAGGCGGGACTGCTGCGTCCACGTACTGAACATCTGCAGTCCAGATTCACACTGTGATGAACTGTAAGGACAGACATGTGCTGCTGGACACCAGTCATTCATATACATACATACTCCAAAGCTTTACTTAAGTAAAAGTACTAATATTACACTGTAACAGATTACTACAGATATAAACCTTTGAACACTCCAAATACTGCAACATAGACTTCATATCATATGTGATATGTGTTAATATAAACCTTATTGATATTATCTATCATATTTATATTCACAGTATAGTATTTATAGTATGTATATCTTGTATAGTCAAGTATTTATTAGGCATATATTATACATACATACATATCATAATACATGACATACATACATAATACACATTATATACATACATATAATATTAGATGTAGATATGTAATATGTATAGGGTATAGATATAGTATATGTTGTGTTATATAATGTGTGTGTGGTGTGTGTGGTGTAATATAGTAATATATATATAGATTATAATATATATATATATATATACATATATATATAAACAAATACAAAAATACAACCACACACAATATACTATATATATATATATATAGTATAGTATAGTATAATATATGCCTAATAAATACTGACTATACAAGATACATACTATATATATATATATATTTATATATATATATATATATATATATATATATATATAATATATATATCAGTGTTTCAGTGAGGATGCGACGTCAACCCGATTCATGCGACTGAGAATAGTTTCCTTGCGATCCTCATGACAGGATTATACAGTTTGTATTTTGTCTCAATTTACAGCTTTTTGACATTATCTGTAGAAATATTTTAAATTAATGTCGCAGACACACAGAAATCTACATCAAAGACTTAATACTACACATACATCACTCTCCAGCGAGCCATCTATCGATCTATCTATCTATGATGACGGTGCTGGGACAAACAAGTCTCGCTGTCAGTTTAGACAGCTGTCATTATAAGCAGATTAGACCCACATTAAACCCACAATCATTTCTTGTTAACGGCCTTTGTGTGGTTTGCGTAAACTCTGCTGATTTGATTATTGGTCAGTTCTGCATATATGTAAGCCGCTGACAGGAAATATTGAAGCAGCAGCACAGAAGAAGAATGAGAACTGTAGGGGCATGACTGAACCACATGTTCCCACATGTTCAAGGTTCATTGTAGTTTATCACCTGCAAGCTTTGGGTGCAGGTCTAGTTATAGATCATTTTGTGGCCCAAAACAGTGAAGCTGTTGTACTTAAGCATGGGAGCATGCAGTGGCAGCATACAGAATAGAATAGATACTTTATTGACCCTCGTTGGGGAACACAGAGGGCTCATGGACAGCAAATGTGGCAAGATGGTGGAGTGGTGGACACCCTGGGAGCAGTAGGGATTCGGACCTTGCTCAAGGAGGTGAACTGGCACCTCACAGCTACCAGTCCACCTCCACACATCCATGACCATGCTGGACTTGAACCAGTTGCCAAGCCGAGTCCTCTTGGACTCATCTCATAGTTTATGTGTCTATTGGAAGTCACGACTGAAAAAGCCACTTTAAGTCACTTTAACAGGTTTCTGCTTCAAACTAACATACAAGTTGTTATAATAAAGATTCAACCAGTTTTTGATTCTCAGGTTATGAGAATCTCTTTTAAGATGTTTATTCTCCGGAAGAAAGGTGCAAGATTTGTGTTTTTAACTCAGGTGGAAATCTGGACCTAAATAAACTTATTAGGAACTTTTAAAGTTTGCAGTGCAGATGAACGGCCCCTGCACCAATGCTACAGTAAGGTACTGTAGAGGTTCAACAAATCTAAATCTGTTTAGTTTAACATACAATCCTTCACATCGGAGAGGCTGCGACCATCCTGTGTTATTAATAATTAAAAAAACAGCTGCATATTATTTTATTTCTGTTGATTGATCTAATTTATTTTAATTTTCCACTGATTCCCATCAGCCAGTCACTCCACATCGTATCAATCTAATAAATCAGAGCATGTTTAAGGTTTAATAACTAAATGATTGAACAAAATAAATCCATGCATGTTAATGAGGATCAGATGAACCTGACCAATGTTATCTGATAGATATTTGATGGATTTGTTTCTGGGCTCCATCCTCTGCTCCTCCTCCTCTCTCTCCTCCTCCTCCTCCTCCTCCCTCGCTCCTCCTCATCACTGTCACGTCTCTGTTTCGTCGCTGAGGTGACGGTAGAGGACCTCCTCACTGGGAGCGCCATGGAAACCGACGGGCGCCTTCAAGGATGTTGAGGAGCGAGGAGCGGAGCCTGAAGTACCCAGTGACGTAATGTTACGGATGTAAGACGGAGCGAGTGGGACCCTGATGCTGCATTAAAGTGCTCCTCGTAGATCAGAGCACCCGTCTGATTCATACTGTTTATTATTAAAAGATTGATCCAGCCTGTCGCAGAAAACAGGACTAACTGAGGCAAACACAGATTGTAATTACAGTGTTTACACTGTTTGTATGTTTAAGTGCTGCTGGAGAACTGACAGACCCAGCATGTCTGTTCCTCAATTTACATATGAAATTTGCTCCAATAACAACAATAAAACTTTTTCTTATACAGAACGAGGTCACAACGTGCTTTGCAAGATTAAATCACTCAAACAGCCTGGTAGAAAGACATGAGAAGTAGAAAAAATACAATAAATTTCAAATGTTGTGAAATGTCTAAAGTGACTTTATATACAACTGCACCTTGACAGGTGTTGACAGTTCCCTACAGGTGGCAACCTCAACTCCACCCAACCAATTTTGGATTAGGGTGTCATGGATACTACGTCCATGTCATACGTCCAACATGGTAAACTCCAAGTCATTCTAAGACAAAAACATGCAGTGAGTCTTATATTTCAGAATGAAAACACAGTTATGAATATTATATTACATTTCTGCCATGATCAATAAAAAGAGCCACCTAAATCTGACATGCTTGTTGAGCCGCATTTTGTAATAAACGTCCAAAATGTAATAACTTTTTTCATTTCATTTTGTAATAAGCCGCATTTTGTAATAAACTGCCCCAACGCATTTGTAATAAATTTTGCCGCATTATGTAATAAGTTATTACTATTTTGACAAGGTTATTACAAAATGCAAAAAAATCTGCAATTACATAATATTCTCTGTTTAATGCAACCTTTGAAAGTGTACTGATAGTAATTGCCAAGTACTGCTACTAGGCTAATACAGTGATACTAATAATAGGCCTAGCTTTTACAAATACTTTAAAGTAAAATAAAATACAATTAACAAACAAATAAACTATGCTTTAGAGTTGTTATTACATAATGCACCATGTTATTACATTTCCTAGAAAATAAAAAAGTTGCAAGTGCATTTGGTAATAATCTTGTCAAATCAAAATGTAATAACTTATACATAATGCGGCAAAATTATAGTACAAAATGCAACTGCGCTCAACAATTGCTGGAGCTTTTACACAACATTGTTGTCGTATTTCCACAGCCCGTGAACGCAGCGCTCCCAGCCGGAGGATCGGACAGCGCTGCGCACGAGGCAGAGAGGGACCATCTCCACGGGAAGGGACGAAACAAAGACACAGTGCGAGGTGAGCATCTTTGTGTCTCTCCTCACACACACACACCACACACTCTCATGTTTGTTTGCACACGCAGTTTATTTGTTGTTGTGTATCTGTGAACAGTTTGCAGAGAGCTGAGAGCTGCGAGCGGCTGCAGCCTGTGAGGTCTCACGTCCTCTCCTGTAGGGATGCGCAGCAGCTCATGCAACTTCAAGTGTTATCATAAACTACAAGACGTGCAGAGTGACCCACCAAAGTTACTAATAACTGTTTTTCTTTTGGAATGGTTGCAAAGCTCGCACCTGCAGCAATCAGCCGGCGTCTTACTGAGACACAAACTCTGATTTTCACTGTTTCAAACATGCATTCGATGCATGCTGCACCTCGAACACTTTATAAAGTCAAGTTTCTGAGGCAGGGTGGTGCAGTGGTTAGCTCTGTGCTCCTGCTGGGTTCGAACCAGCATCCAAAGACACGCAGGTTAATTGGTGACTAAACTGCCCAAGGCTGAGTGTGTGTAGCTCATCAGATGTGGCTGGTATTTGGTCTTTATGATGCTGCATCTCTCTTTTTTTTAGACACTGCTTTACTCTGTTTTCTTCCCAACACAAGCACCTGTTCAGTGTCATGGATACCACACTTGACCCTCAGCTGTGAGCTCATTTCACATTTTTATGCTTTCTTTTTTTTTTTGATATCGCGTGGATGCTCCTGTAAAACTGACATCCGCACATTTGCTGCATATAAACTGAAACCTTGCCCACCTTTTTTTTCCTTCCCTTCCCTCTCCTTCAGTGCGCGACGGATTGAATCACAGCCCCATTGCAAGAGATCACGATGATCACACCTCCTTCAAGATCAAATCTCCACGGCAGTGGCGGTGTGTGATGGTTTTGGGAGAGAGAACCGTCCCCGGTTGTCTCGGGTTCCCGTTCTCTGGCCTGATGCCACTTCAGGGCGCCCCCCTAGGACCAAGAGCTGCAAAGCAGAAACCAGCATGACTGACACGAGGCGTGCGGCTGAGGTTGCATCCTCCCAGAGATCGGGGGTCACTTTTTTCATGGAGCAAAGTTGATGGACAAACAGGTTTTTCCTATTTTTTGCATAGACGTTTAATGCACCACAACCAGGAACCGAGTGGGAAGAGGACTTTAAATACCTTATTCCCTGCTGTAAAGGCTGGATATTAGCTGTGGGAGAGCCCTGAGTACTCACTCACCCACTTATGGGAGATGGAGGGAGGACAGAGGCTAGTCCACAACAGCATACGAGGAGGAAGCAGGTGCTGCACTGCTTGGAGACCAGAAAGGGTGAGTGATCCTGACCGATTCTCTTTACCTACCGTATCTGCTCTGTGTTGTGTGGAGGCTTAGGGGCTGAGTGAGTGGACAAGCATGCTTTGAATGTAGACAGTTTTGTGGACAGGTTGATCAACACGCAATCTAACAGTTGTCACTTTATTTGGTAAAAACATACAGTTCCTATAAAGTAAAAACTTGTTTTAAGGTTTTCATAACATCTCCAGAGCTCTGAAAAGTCTTTGAAAGTTTACACATAGATCCACAATCTGACCTTTTTTGGTGCCTTTACTTCGTCGCCTGACCTAGTCTGCCTTCATCAGGAAACCAACTTGGGTCTCTAACTGGATTGATTCAAAGCCAGAGTGTCGGTGAAGCACGAAGGCGTCTGTGAAGTCTTCTTTGATGCTTGTGGTTGTGTGAATTACTTCAGCGGCCTACGTTAAGATTGATGGAGTACTTGATACCGTGACTCATTTACCCCATCCCCCGTTTCAGCTTTGCTCGCATTTTCTACACGACGTTGACGCGGTGCCGCCATTGAACGCAAAAACCCATCACAGCTCCCTCTGTTTGACTCACGAGGAGTAGTACACAGTGGCGCACTGGAGAAAAAATCGACCATCAGACACACCAGAAATGTCCAATATCTGAAAACCTGGCAACCTCTTCTAGAGCGGAGCCGGAGGGGCGGACTTTTGGGAGATGGCGATGATCGTTGGGTGTGGACACCAACGCTGCAGAATCTAAATGATGTCTGTGTTGATTCAGAGCCCATTAGACTTCATTTTAATGTGGTTACCAGATTGGATTTCTTCTGCTCGCCCTGCGGTGATTCAGCTTTCAAGCCCTCCTTAGCAAAAACAGGACAGATCCTCTCATCCATGCACCGTTCAGGGCCTGCTGAAGGTTGAATCGGAGCTGATGAGGATAAACCAGGACACAGCAGGCTGTTGGAGGACTGCTAAAAGTCGGTTCTGTTGCAAATAGTGTGGAGATTGTTGGACTTTACTCCCTCTGGTGTTGGTGCGGCCTGGGATCAGATTTAGAAAGAAGGTTTATTCCTATTCTGTGTTCTCCCCCCCACCAGTCTCTCCCCCCATGTAAATTATTGATTTTGACAGGTGTGTTTAAATTAGTCACTTGGGATATGTAGACCATAATTTAATTGATGACACCAAAGTCCCAGCTGCTGTTTTCCAATTTTTCCACACTGCAAGACCCTCTCCTGGATGCTAGCGACCCACAGAGCAGGAAAAGACTTGTTCTGTCCGGTGGTTGGTTTCAGCTAGAAACTGAATGTTTTAAAAAAATCCCAATGCCCGAACGACACGTCTAGATTTCAATTAGAAACCCTCCGTTGCAGCTGCAAAGGCACGGCAGCTCATCAATCGCAGACCAGAAAAGGCCAGCGCCCAGCGCTCTCCAGGGAAGAGAGGTTGTGCTAACTGAGCCCAACGCTCACCTCCCCTTCAATGGACATCAAGCCGACTTAAATAAATTGAAAGCACCAAGGAGTAATGTGGACACACGGGCTCTTATTGTTGGAGAATTACCTGAGCTTCGATGCACCGAGGTTCAATGTCCCCCGACAATTACCCAGACTGCGTGAGTTCAAGATGCTATATGTGTACTTTGCCCCAGTGGGGAGGTATTGGATTTGTCCCCTTTTCAGATTCACTCCCAGCTCTGTAATCATTAATGCATTGAGCATCATGGACCTACATGGGCGAGCAGAGAGTAAGAATAGGGCTGTATTTATTGAGGTGAATGAAGCAGAAACCCAGACTCTTTCTGCAATCAGAAACCTGTATATTTGTAGTCAGTGGGTATTCATTGAACCCGATTCCAGGTGGAGGTCTTCAGTGTATGAATGTATGACTGCAGACAAGAAAGGATTAAGATTGTACAGTAGGTCTTACTGGCAGATGAGAATGGGACGTTGTAACCTTTTCAGAACCTTTTACCAACACTGAACAAACCATGAAAAGACGGACTTTGGGTGTTTCAGTGCCGTAACAATTCAGAATTTTGACAGTCGAATCAGATTTGGGCTGTTAAAGAGATTCAGCTAGACTTCCCTTATTTTTTCACTTCAGTTTCTCTCTTTCTCTGTTTTCTGTGATGTGAAAACCTCAGAGCATCATTTCCACCACAGTCAAAGAAAGTAAAACTGTGGGCTCCTGCTCATAGTGAAGTTAGAAGATGTGAGGGGTGCACCATGGAGTGTCGGGCTGCTGCTGCTACAGTGGGTGACGTAGTAGAAGACGTTGTACCATCGTCTGGTTCAAACCTTCAATGACGCTCATCGCGGAGAAAGTAATAAAAGTTACTCTAAAAACAGTGTTTCTCAACTGGGGCTGGCTTCGGGACCCAACCAGCAACCCCTAAAGGACAAGCCGTGACCCCAAATTTTGGAAAAATTATCTCTCGTCC
>NC_040018.1:29939904-29975283 GCF_000972845.2 Larimichthys crocea | reverse complement strand
GGGCAGATATGAGTTTGGCATCTGTAGTTTAATTTGTAAAGTGCTGCACCAAAGCACAGCGCCATTAGGCACAATGTTCCGCTGTGGTTACCTTGATTAAATGATGTGCAACAAACACCAGGCTGCTGAGAAATAACCACACAAACATCTATGCGCATCAAACTGTTCACTTCTAAAAGAGTACTCTCCTAGTGAAGCCAATTAAAAGTTCAACCTCTGCTTTCCCTCCATCTCCATCTCTCTCTCTCTGAGCTTTCCTTTTAAAGTGCCAGGAAAATGTGGTATTCCATTTTAAAATGGTGTTTGACTGCAGTCATTTCTGTTCAGTGTCTGAGGACAACTTCTGATCTGAATGGTCATGTAAACAGGTTAATCATAGCATACTGGTGCTTCAGGTAGCTTGAAGAAAAAAGTTTTCATTGGCAGTAGCGGTGTCATTGCAAGACTGAACATCACAGTTCAGTGTTTCCCCGAGAATTTCTTTCAGCAGCAGTGCTGCTGTGTCCGTGAGGATGCGACGTCGACCCGTATTCATGCGACTGAGAATAGTTTCCTTGCGATCCTCATAGACAGGATTATACATGTTGGTATTTTGTCTCAATTTACAGATTTTGACATTTATCTGTAGAAAATATTTTTTAAATTTAATGTTGCAGACACACAGAAATCTCCTTACAACTTTTTATTTCAGTTTTAAGTCAGAAGACTTAATGACACAGCATACATCCAGCCTGTGAGCATTTGAATCTATCTATCTATCTATCTATCTATCTATCTATCTATCTATCTATCTATCTATCTATCTATCTATCTATCTATCTCAGGCCTGCTGGATGTTCAGTCTGTTTGTTGGACGAGGTGCTGGGACAAACAAATCTCCACTGTCCAGTTTAGACAGCTGTCATTATAAGCAGATTAGACAGTAAACCCACAATCATTTCTTAGTTAACGGCCTTTGTGTGGTTTGCGGTAAACTCGGCTTGATTTGATTATTTGGTCAGTTCTGCAATAATGTAGAGCCGCTGACAGGAAATATTGAAGCAGCAGCACAGAAGAAGAGATGAGAACTGTAGGGTAATTGACTGAACCACATGTTCCCACATGTTCAAGGTTCATTGTAGTTTATCACCTGCAAGCTTTGGGTGCAGGTCCTATGTTACTAGATCATTTTGTGGCCCAAAACAGTGAAGCTGTTGTACTTAAGCATGGAGCATGCAGTTGGCAGCATACAGAATAGAATAGATACTTTATTATTCCCTCGTTGGGGAACACAGAGGGCTCATGGACATGCAAATGTGGCAAGATGGTGGAGTGGTGGACACCCTGGGAGCAGTAAGGGATTCGGTACCTTGCTCAAGGAGGTGAACTTGCACCTCTATAGCTACCAGTCCACCCTCCACACATCCATGGACCATGCTGGACTTGAACCAGTTGCCAAGCCGAGTCCTCTGTGGACTTCATCTCATAGTTTATGTGTCTATTTGGAAGTCACTGACTGAAAAAGCCACTTTAAGGTCACTTTGAACAAGGTTCACTGCTTCAAACTAACATACAAGTTGTAATAATAAAGATTCAACCACGTTTTTGATTCTCAGATTATTAAGAATCTCTTTTATAGATGTTTATTCTCCTGAAGAAAGGTGCAAGATTTGTGTTTTTAACTTCAGGTGGAAATCTGGACCTAAATAAAGTTATTAGGAACTTCTTAAAGTTTGCAGCTGCAGATGAACGGCCCCTGCACAATGCTCATGTTAGTAGGTACTGTAGAGGTTCAACAAATCTAAATCTGTTTAGTTTAACATCACAATCCTTCACATCGGAGAGGCTGCGACCATCCTGTGTTTATTAATAATTAAAAAAACAGCTGCATATTATTTTATTTCTGTTGATTGACTCTAATTTATTTTAATTTTCCACTGATTCCCATCAGCCAGTCACTCCACAGTCGTATCAATCTAAATCAAATCAGAGCATGTGTTTAAGGTTTAATTAACTAAATGATTGAACAAAATAAATCCATGCATGTTAATGAGGATCAGATGAACCTGACCAATGTTATCTGATAGATAATTTGATGGATTTGTTTCTGGGCTCCAGCTCAGCTCAGCTGGAGAGGCTCCTTCCTCCTCCTCCTCCTCCTCCTCCTGCTCCTGCTCCTCCTCATCACTGTCACGTCTCTGTTTCGTCGCTAGGTGACGGTAGAGGACCTCCTCACTGGGAGTCGCCATGGAAACCGACGGGCGCCTTCAAGGATGTTGAGGAGAGAGGAGCGGAGCCTGAAGTACCCAGTGACGTAATGTTACGGATGTAAGACGGAGCGAGTGGGACCCTGATGCTGCATTAAAGTGCTCCTCGTAGATCAGAGCACCCAGTCTGATTCATACTGTTTATTATTAAAAGATTGACCCAGTCTGTCTGCAGTAAACCAGACTAACTGAGGCAGATGTGTAACTTCATCACAGTGTTTTACACTGTTTGTATGTTTAAGTGCTGCTGGAGAACTGACAGACCCAGCATGTCTGTTCCTCAATTTACAATATGAAATTTGCTCCAATAACAACAATAAAACCTTTTTCTTATACAGAACGAGGTCACAACGTGCTTTGCAAGATTTAAATCACTCAAACAGCCTGGTAAAAGACATAAATTGAAGGTTTAATGAATAAATAAACAATTTAAACGACTCGTATGAAGGATTTAGAGGCATCTAGCGGTGTAGTTGTGGATTGCAACTACATTTAATCACCCTCCGGTCCCAAGTGTGACGGAGAAACTTCCACCAAGCTGTGGCTGTAAGATGAAGCCAGTGCAGTTCCTCTAACGTCCACTTGAGGCTGGCTCCAGAAGTGAGTCAGTCTCCATAAGTCCCCATGTCCAAATGTCCAACTTCACAGCAGAAATAAACATGTTTACAGCCTGGTACAAAAAACAGTTTTGGTCTCTGTAGCTAATTTCCCCGTTCATGACAACTGTACTGAGGGTGAATTTATATACAACTCACCTTGACAGGTGTTGACAGTGTCCTTACAGGTGGCAACCTCAACTCCACCCAAACCCAATTTTGGATTAGGGTGATCATGGATACTACGTCCATGTCTATACGTCCAACATGGTGAACTCCAAGTCATTCTAAGACAAAACATGCAGTGAGTCTTATATTTTCAGAATGAAAACACAGTTATGAATATTATATTACATTTCTGCCATGATCAATAAAAAGAGCCACCTAAATCTGACATGCTTGTTGAGCCGCATTTTGTAATAAACGTCCAAAATGTAATAACTTTTTAATTTCATTTTGTAATAAACTGCCCCAACGCATTTTGTAATAAATTTTGCCGCATTATGTAATAAGTTATTACATTTTGACAAGATTATTACCAAATGCAAAAAAATCTGCAATTCACATAATATTCTCTGTTAATGCAACCTTTGAATAGTGTACTGATAGTAATTGCTAAGTACTGCTACTAGGCTAATACAGTGATACTAATAATAGGCCTAGCTTTTACAAATACTTTAAAGTAAAATAAAATACAATTAACAAACAAATAAACTATGCTTTAGAATTGTTATTACACAATGCACCATGTTATTACATTTCCTAGAAAATAAAAAAGTTGCAAGTGCATTTGGTAATAACCTTGTCAAAATGTAATAACTTATTACATAATGCGGCAAAATTTATTACAAAATGCGTTGGGGCAGTTTATTACAAAATGCACCGTTATTACAAAATGCGGCTCAACAATGCTGGACCTTTTACACAACATTGTTGTCGTATATTTCCCACAGCCCGTGAACGCAGCAGCTCCCAGCCGGAGGATCGGACAGCGCTGCGCACGAGGCAGAGAGGGACCATCTCCACCGGGAAGGGACAGAAACAAGACAAGTGCGAGGTGAGCATCTTTGTGTCTCTCCTCACACACACACACACACACACTCTCATGTTTGTTTGCACACGCAGTTTATTTGTTGTTGTGTATCTGTGAACAGTTTGCAGAGAGCTGAGAGCTGCAGAGCGGCTGCAGCCTGTGAGGTCTCTCTCCTGTAGGGATGCTGCAGCAGCTCATGCAACCTTCAAGTGTTTATCATAAACTACAAGACGTGCAGAGTGACCCACACAAAGTTCACTAAATAACTGTTTTTTTTTTTCTGTGAATGGTGCAAAGCTCGCACCTGCAGCAATCAGCCGGCGTCTCACTGAGACACAAACTCTGATTTTCACTGTTTCAAACATGCATTCGATGCATGCTGCACCTCGAAGCATTTCCACACTTTAAAAGTCAAGTTTCTGAGGCAGGGTGGTGCAGTGGTTAGCTCTGTCTCCTGCTGGGTTCGAACCAGCATCCAAAGACACGCAGGTTAATTGGTGACTAAACTGCCCATAAGGCTTGAGTGTGTGTGTAGCTCATCAGATGTGGCTGTATTTAGTCTTTATGATGCTGCATCTCTCTTTTTTTAGACACTTGCTTTACTCTGTTTTCTTTCCCAACACAAGCACCTGTTCAGTGTCAGGATACCACACTTGACCCTCGAGCTGTGAGCTCATTTCACATTTTTATGCTTTCTTTTTTTTTTTTTGGATATCCGTGGATGCTCCCTGTAAAACTGACGTCCGCACATTTTGCTGCAGATAAACTGAAACCTTGCCCACCTTTTTCTTTTTTTTCCTTCTTCCCTCTCCTTCAGTGGCAGACGGATTGAATCACAGCCCTGCAGAGAGGATCACGATGATCACATCCTCCTTCAAGATCAAATCTCCACGGCAGTGGCGGTGGTGATGGTTTTGGGAGAGAGAACCGTCCCGGTTGTCTCGGGTTCCCGTTCTCTGGCCTGATGCTCACTTCAGGGCCGGCCCCTCAGGACCAAGAGCTGCAAAGAGAAACCAGCATGACTGACACGAGGCGTGCGGCTGAGGTTGCATCCTCCCAGAGATCGGGTGTCACTTTTTTCATGGAGCAAAGTTGATGGACAAACAGGTTTTTCCTATTTTTTGCATAGACGTTTAATGCACCACAACCAGGAACCGAGTGGGAAGAGGACTTGAATACCTTATTCCCTGCTGTAAAGGCTGGATATCTAGCTGTGGGAGAGCCCTGAGTACTCACTCACTCACTTATGGGAAGATGGAGGGAGGAGCAGAGGCTAGTCCACAACAGCATACGAGGAGGAAGCAGGTGCTGCACTGCTTGGAGGACCAGAAAAGGGTGAGTCACTGACCGATCCTCTTTACCTACCGGATCTGCTCTGTGTTGTGTGACGGCTTAGGAGGCTGAGTGAGTGGACGAGCATGCTTTGAATGTAGACGGTTGAGTCGGGACAGGTTGATCAACACGCAAATCTAACTGTTGTCACTTTATTTGGTAAAAACAACACATACAGACCAGTTCCTATGAAGTAAAAACTTGTTTTAAGGTTTCATAACATGTCCAGAGCTCTAAAAGTCTTTGAAAGTTTACACATAGATCCACAATCTGACCTTGTTTTGGTGCCTTTACTTCGTCATGGCGCGTTGTGACCTAGTCTGACCTTCATCAGGAAAACCAACTTGGGTGTCTAACTGGATTGATTCAAAGCCAGAGTGTCGGTGAAAGCACGAAGGCGTCTGTGAAGTCTTCTTTGATGCTTTGTGGTTGTGTAGAATTACTTCAGCGGCCTACGTTAAGATTGATGGAGTACCGTGACTCATTTACCCCCATCCACCGTTTCAGCTTCGCTCTGCATTTTCTACACGACGGTTGACGCGGTGCCGCCATTGAACGCAAAAACCTCACAGCTCCCCCTTGTTTGACTCACGACGAGGGAGTACACAGTGGCGCGCTGGAGAAAAATCGACCATCAGATACACTCAGAAATGTCAATATCTGAAAACCTGGCAACTCTTCTTAGAGCGGAGCCGGAGGGGCGGACTTTTGGGAGATGATCGATTGGGTTGTGGACACCAACGCTGCAGAATCTAAATATATGTCTGTGTTGATTCAGAGCCCATTAGACTTCATTTTAATGTGGTTACAGATTGGATTTCTTCTGCTCGCCCTGCGGTGATTCAGCTTTCAAAGCCCTCCTTAGCAAAAACAGGACAGATCCTCTGCATCCATGCACCGTTCAGGGCCTGCTGAAGGTTGAATCGGAGCTGATGAGGATAACAAGGACACAGCAGGCATGTTGGAGGACTGCTAAAAGTCTGGTTCTGTTACAAATAGTGTGGAGATTTGTTGGACTTTACTCCCTCCTGGTGTTGGTGCGCCTGGGATCAGATTTAGAAAGAAGGTTTATTCCTATTCCTGTGTTCTTCCCCCCCACCAGTCTCCCCCCCTGTAAATTATTGATTTGATCAGGTGTGTTAAATTAGTCACTTGGGATTATGTAGAACATGAATATTAATTGATGCCACCAAAGTCCCAGCTGCTGTTTTCCAATTTTCCACACTGCAGAGCCTCTCTCTGGATGCTCAGCGACCCACCGAGCAGGAAAAGGACTTTTCTGTCCGGTGGTTGGTTTCAGCTAGAAACTGAATGTTTAAAAAAATCCCAATGCCCGACGACACGTCTTAGATTTCATTAGAAACCCTCCGCTGCAGCTGCAAAAACGCGGCAGCGGCGGCGGCGGCATCATCAATCGGAGACCAGACAAGGCCAGACGCCCAGCGCTCTCCAGGGAAGAGAGGTTGTGCTAGACTGAGCCAACGCTCACCTCCCCTCTTCAATGGACATCAGCCGACTTAAATAAATTGAAAGCACCAAGGAGTAATGTGGACACACGGGCTCTTATTGTTGGAGAATTACCTGAGGCTTCGATGCACCGAGGTTCAATGTCCCCCGACAATTACCCAGACTGCGTGAGTTCAAGATGCTATATGTGATACTCGCCCCAGTGGGAGGTAATTGGATTTCGTCCCCTTTTCAGATTCACTCCCAGCTCTGTATATTAATGTTCATTGAGCAATCATGGACCTACATGGGCGAGCAGAGAGTAAGAATCAGGGATGTATTGTATTGAGGTGAATGAAGCAGAACCACAGACTCTTCTGCAATCAGAAACCTGTATATTTGTAGTCATTGGGTATTCATTGAACCACGATTCCAGGTGGAGGTCTTCAGTGTTATGAATTGTATGACTGCAGACAAGAAAGGATTAAGATTGTACAGTAGGTCTTACTGGCAGATGAGAATGGGACGTTTGTAACCTTTTCAGAACCTTTTACCAACACTGAACAAACCATGAAAAGAACAGGGACTTTGGGTGTTTCAGTGCCGTAACCAATACAGAATTTTGACAGTCGAATCAGATTTGGGTGTTAAAGAAGATTCAGCTAGATGTTCCCTTATTTTTCACTTCAGTTTCTCTCTTTCTCTGTTATCTGTGATGTGAAAACATCAGAACATCATTCCACGCACAGTCAAAGAAAGTAAAACTGTGCGTCCTGCTCATAGTGAAGTTAGAAGATGTGAGGGGTGCACCATGGAGTGTCGGGCTGCTGCTGCACAGTGGGTGACAGTAGAAGACGTTGTACCATCGTCTGGTTCAAACCTTCAATGACGCTCATCGCCGGAGAAGTATAAAAGTTACTCTAAAATGAAGCCATTTATTTTGAAAAATATAATCAGATGATCAAGATGTTTACAGAAGTGCAAAGAGACACGAGTCAAGACTTCCAACATTGTAGTCAGCTCATTTGGAAACCTCAAGAACGTTCTTAGTTTTCTTAAAGGTGTTCGTCTGACCATTTACTACACATTCATCATTTTGGTTTCGTGCATTGCATCTCTTCTCTATCACGTTAATTTGTGTGAGCCAGCGTGAAATTCGGTTGGAAAGAAGCCTGCAAGCTCCAGGTCCAGACAAGGCATGCGTAATTCATTGGCGCTCAGTCAAAGACGCGAGCTGATCTTTGATTAACAATGTCTAAACAACATATCGGACAGTTGGCGTATCCCTGCCTCCCATACCACCCGGTTCTTGAGAAAAAACGCTAATGAAACACTGAATTCTGTGTTGATGTTTTGATTTATACCCCGATGTGGGTACCGCACAGATTTACAGCACTAATGTTGAACACATGTTGACATAACCCTGTGTTTCTCTCGGTCAAAACTACCTACATGTTTTGTGGGAAAGCAGTGCTCACAGAAGCAAAAGCCGGCTTCGTTGATGCTGAGAAAGGGCCGTAAAGACTGAATTTGACAGCAGATCTCAGCCCCTTCCGCTCGCATCTGACGGAGATGGCAAAGGGCATTCACAAGGTGACAGAGCGCATTCGGTAATGGAATCTATTATTGATTCAACCCATTGAGGATGAAAGGGAGTTTGACACTAATTGCTCAATCAGAACCGCTGGAAATTATGTATTTATTTCCACTAGTCGTTTCTGCCTGCTCGTTAAGAGCCGTTTGATACGGTTGGGTGGGGTTCTGTCGGATAATGAGGTGTTTACAATGGTTGTGTGTGTGCTGCAGTCATTCTCTAACGGCCTCATAATTAGCTAAGAGACACAGATGAGTGGGAAACCTTACACGGCTTTGTTTATTTCCCCTTTGCAAGATGGACTTAATCCTGAACCTCAGGATACGTTTGATACGCCGTGAGCTTTAGAGGTTTCTTCCCATGGCTGCCAGGCTCCGGTGACTTCCAGCGTTGGAGGACTCGTGGATGGCATTTTTTAAAACAATCTTAATAAAGTGTTATTAGGTTTGTTTTGTTGGCTAAACACAGAAACCCAGTCACCCTTTTCCTTCGCTACGTTCTCCACCTCCTCCATGTGGATCTCACGGTGTGTATAATCCCTCCAGCAAGAGATTCTCAGGGCTCCCTGTTGGTTGAGCTTGAAATACCTCCACAGGGTCACAACAAGAGGCTGGACCACCATAACTAGCACCCTATTTTCTAATCTCCTTCTGGTTGTTTGAGCTCTGCACCATGTTTCAGAGGACAGACGGCCAGAGAATGGAGCTCATTTCAGCCTCAATCTTTGGCTTGTTGTCCATGAAACAGCTGGAAGTATGAGATCAGTCGCAGATCAGGTTCTAATTAGTGCAGTTGCTTTAATAACCTGCTTTATATGGACTGTGCTGTTTGACAGGTTAGTGCATTTGGTATGTAAAATGATCCTTCCTCCTCAGGTAATCCCTTCATGCTACAAGAATTTAAGGTGTTCATGCGTTGATTCCAACTGTCGTGTCAAATTAAGAGTGCTTGTAGAGATTATGAAGGCAGCAACAACAAAATTTTGCTGCTTTCTCTACAGCGTGGACATTTAGCCAGACATATGGGCAAGGTCACCGTGGCCGTACCCTCCCAGAGCGGCCAACCTGTTCATTAGGACTGCAAACATCTGTGCACCGGGCAACCGACTCGGATTGCTGCAGTGCGCGCTTACGGTTACGTCTTAAGCAAGCTGACAGAACGCGAAGTGTCCTGCATACCTTTGTCATTTTTTTGTTTGAGCCTGAAGACGTTTGCTTTCGAACTCGGGGCTAGATTCCAGCTCCAAGTCAGAGTCGCCTTGAATCATCTGTCCACTGTCACGTTGGTCCATTGCCTAGATATAGAGGGCGTCTTGAGAGGGGTGACAATTTGTCTTTGACGGGGGTTTGATTGATTGTCTGTGCCAGCCACTCTGCACCGCTGGTATCTGGAACTAATTGAATGTAATATCAGAGAGATAGGATAGCACGGTGACAAACGAGCGGCCTTGTGCGATTATTTAGACCCTATTGTAGACATTATCCCCCCTTTAACAGTTGCTCCTTTCCAGCCACCCCCTGACTGTGTCCCTCAGATAAGTGATTACCATCTTTAGTGATCATGGTGGCTGCCTCTAATTATCTTATTTTAGCTCAGGTTCTCTGTGGCTGAAGCAGATATGAAGCATTTTCTTTAACAGATTCTAAGTTAACTAAAAAGAATCGGCAGCTTCTGGCACTTTGTGATAGTGAAAATCTTTATGTAGCAGAGATGAGGACTCTTTCAGTCGCCGTGGATAAGCTTTTCTTGCAAACCAAGGCAGCTGCAGAGGAGAGACAGGGGATTTATTTTGGTGAAGGACTGTGTTTGCCCAGTCATGCAGCACTGACGAGCGCTGGGGCTCAGGGGTTTGGATTGGGGAATGGTAGTGGGGAGGGGTGGTGGTGGTGGTGGTCAGAGGGTGGAGGTGGGACCAGGCATGTAGCACCGAGGCTGAGGGTTGGGGGAGGAGGATGCTGCACTCAGGAAGCTGCTTGGCCCTCAAGAGCCATCTGGCCCCTCACCCTCTCCCCAGCGCCCTGAGGGAGGGTGAAGGACAGGTGGCAGGGGCTGGTGGGACGGCCTGGACTTCAGCTAACGGGGCGACACGATTGGTTAGAAAGACGGACCCCTCACATACCAAATGCCTGCTCAGCTTCATGTCAGGAAGGACATCTTACATGACCCTGGAAAGACATGGTTTGCCATCAGTCTGTGCTTTAGTGTCAGGATATTGACACTAATTTGTCGTACGAAGATTTCAAAGTAGTTTGAGGAGAGACCACACGCTGCACAGCAGCTGCCTTCAATATATGACAATTTAACAAAATAAAAGATAAAGTAAGTGTTATCTAATTTAATCTAAGATGAAATAACTGATTGAAATTCAAGTGTACACATAAAAAGCTGCACATTTCCCCCCCTCATTTTAATTGCATGAGCACTTTTTCTTTTAATTTTTGCCCTAAGCCTCCATTAATTTTCTTCCCTGCTGGAAAAAAGACGAGCGACGAAGTTATTCTGTTCTGTGAGGCGGCGACAGTACAACGTTCAGCCCGGATATGAGCTGCACAAATCCACAATATATATATCCACATTTTCACAGAGTGTGACAGCTCGAGCTGGAGAAATAGTGTGGTCAGTAACACACACACACACACACCCCAGCAGGGTGTGTGATGGTCCGGCTGTCCTGACTCGCACAACATTGTAATCCCCTGTCTGGGGGTCAGTGGCCAGGATCTGGTTCAGTCTGGTTCAGGGGAGGTGCTCTGCTGACGGAACAGGTGCTTCAGCTCGCTCCCGTGGCGATGGGATTTCCTCTGTCCGTATTCAAACACGGAGAACACACACATTATTTCTTCCACCGGTAATGATTTTAGCAGGTGGCCGTGAATCGGGAACAGTCTTTATGAATTAAGGACTCCTATGTGAATAAATGAAGTTATAATTAACGCTGAGAAGCTGTCATATCAGGGGAGAGCTTTATTTTAAATAAGACATAAACGCTGCCACCACTCTCCCTGTTTTAATTATTTTTCCCTCTCTGAGTGGTTATTTTGATGGGTTCTTGCCAGTGGATATATTTCTTATTATTAGATATTCATTTGTTTTCATAAAAAATAAAACGAATCCACGTGCAGCACCTGTTAGGATCGCTTCAGGGCCACGGGGTGGATGTGATTGGAATAGAGTGAGATTAAAAAAAAACGCAGCATAGCATCGTTCGTTGCTGCCGGCACGTGCAGAAGCAACAGCGCCTTCAGATCAGCGTGCACGATCGTGGAAGTGGAGCTCTTCTTTGCCTCGGTGGCTTAATGTGCGTCCACTTCAGCCTTTTGTTCTAGAAAGACAGTTATCTTGTGTCTGCAGTGTGTGTGTGTGTGTGTGTGTGTGTGTGTGTTTAAAGAGCGGTTGTCCATGTTATTTCTCCAATCCCTCCGCTCTCATCTTCATCCTGGGGAATACAGTTGGAATTGAATTTTACACACCAGGAATTTTCCAAGTGATAAGGAGGCATGCGTTTTTTTTTTTTAATCTGAGTGTGGAGCTAAAGGTTCTTCATGTTCCTCCAGACAACCCCACCCCCATACACACACACACACACACACACTCCACAGCCTCTCAACCTCAGCCTACCTCCATCACAGAGCCCATAGTGTACGTTTGGAGAGGGTTTCAAATAAGAGTGTAGCAGGAGGCTGTGGACAAAGGACGAGCTTTCTTTCTCTGCTCCAGCCTCAGAAATAGAGATTTCCTCCATGTCTTGTCCGGTTGAAATATTGCCGGACACTGTTCGCCCGCAGGGCAACGGGAAAAAACACAATTGCCACACTGTGATGAAGAACAGTGGATACTCTGGGAACACGCGGCCTTGTTTTTAAATTCTCCTAAGGCCTGTTTTCACAAGGATAATGATATTTTTTTCTTTCTAGAGCTATTCAGTTCACCTTTTTCCCTCCCCTGAGAATGCGAGAGCATGGCACCATCTGGGTTCATATTAGACCACAGACCAAAGCAAAGACATAAACCCAGACTCCACACAGACAACAATGTGTGCTTACAAGTGGTAATTGGGTGCGTCTTTACGAAATCAAACCCCATCCATTGTCCTACCTGTGTTTGTATTTAGCTTTCACGAGATAATTTGACTGAATTTATTTGGGATCGTACGGAGGGATTAGACCTCGATGCTCGTTTTTATCTTCCTCAATAAATAATAGTGTTTTATTCATGGAACAGATTTTCCACCAGTGTCTCTCCCAGCGTGTAATCCGCTGAACATGAAGTGATGAATCAGACAATGATTTCCTGTCTCCACTACCTTCCCCCAGCCCTTCCCTCTCCACCTTCCCAGACGCCGCTGTTGCTTTTTCTTTTTTTGCATTTTAATGCGCTCTCTCTAGTCAACGACGCGCTGCAAGGGAGTCGGGCTGTGAAGGATAAATAGCTTCTGCCGCATGCAGAGGTGGGAAGTAGCTAATTATGGCTGCTTGTTTCTGTACTCGAGGAATGATGTTTGCGGCTTCGAGGTGTTTTTCTTGCTACAGTACAGTACGTACCACTGAGAATGTTTTATTCGAAACTGTCATATCACTTGAATGGTTTGATAATTGGGGGGAATTTTTTTTAGCTGCTCTAGATGTGCAGGTGATCCTGAAACAAAAACAACACGAGTTACAAATCACCCAACAAATGTCCAAAAAATGAAATGCAAACGGAGCCTTCACGGCTGCACTTCATGTTTTTATAAATGGGTATTTAGGCAACCTCAACAAAAAATATATTAACTTACATTCACCAGCAGTAGCTTGATTTTTCTGGCCACCTGGGGGCAGCAGAAACAAGTAACGAACACGACCTCGACATATCACCTTTTACGCTGTTAGCAAACTGTTGCTTAGTTACACGTCCAAACAGTTTCAGAGGAACATGATCTTTTATTTCTCTGGCCATGAATCCACAAATGTAAAGGTGCTTTCACACCTGTACTTCAGTTTATTTGGTCTGGATCGTTTCCTCCTTTGTAGTTTTAGGGCTGATATCGCACTGATTTTTTATTTTTTTTTACAAAGAAACCAAGAAGAGTCAACATTAAAACATAGACTGACATTGATTGGACAGTTTTCTTCGTCGGGGACTCAAATTCAAGTTTTTCAGTCTCTTTAACGTTGTTTTTGCTCTCTACCGACTGCTGAGGGAAATATCTGGCTCTTTAACTGTTAAATACTGCACTGTGTTCACCAGTTAGAGGTTTTTCGCCGCCTGCTGTGGGTGAAAACGACGCTATGAGAGGTCTGATGAGCTATGAGCTGAATTATTCTCTGTAGTTCATCACCTTTTCGTATTGTCACACTGTTTCCACATTGTCTTTTGATACATTAATGGATTCTAGTTGCTTTTTTCATTATTCAGAAATGATGAACGCAATGACAGATTTTAATATTTTAACCTTATTTAACAGGACAGGTCGAGTCGAGATGAAAAATCCTGGCCACGGCGGGCGGCTGCACAAAATCAAATGTTTCAAGGTCTGCCTCAGTGTTGTTGTTGTTGTTCACCGCCGTGATTACTGTCAGCAAATAAGGCAAAGCTGTCTCTGATGAATACGTGGGAATGTGATGCTCTTTGTGGTTTAAGTAGATGAGTGGGTGCTTACATGAAAAATGTGCAGGATACTACATCTACTTGAAGCTGTGAGAGCAATTAGTGCATTTATTTAATCCTAGGTTTACCTACCATGACTAGAAAACTTGAGATAGTAATGACCCTTTTAATTATAGACATATAATCTATGTCTACTCTGAACATGCACAGAATGTTAATGATTGTGCAGTCTGTCTTAAAGACATGCGCTGCTGTCTGCAGGTACTTTAAATAAATCGGCGGTCGTACAGATGTTTACTATTTGTACCACAGTGGGGCTGGATCTGGAGTTTCTTCTCTCAGGAGACCGTATCATGTCCCCCCGATGGCGGCTGGATGCTGCCTCAGCATTATTTTGGCGGGTAGTGCCGCAGTCACGGCGCTCTGCTGTAACTGAGCTATTCAATTCCTGCGAGGGCAGTAAGCCTGGTGTTGGAACAGATGCTTTTCATGTGTTTCAGTCCATAACTAATACACAATCAATGCAAATAAAAGGCAGCTCGGGTGACAGGCGGGGCAGGGTTTCCGTTTCAGGAGGAAAGGGAAGCTCAAGGATAATTACGAGCACAATTTAAAATGCAGTTAAGATGTTGAATTGTTAAATATTCCTGCCCGACTGAATGAATCCTCACAGAAATATAGATCGTGAACAAATTGTGCTTTTAGAGTCACTAATGAGGCTGTTTTTAATCCAATTTATTCCTCAGCCAACTAATAATGAAGCTCTAAGGTTTCAGCATCTTGTTTTCAGACATAAACTGCAATCACTTAGATAATTATTGATATCTTATTATAATTTAATGATGTTTTGGAAATGGGGTTACAAAGGGGCAGAAAGTTAAACCGGGGAATTTTGGAAATATTCCAAATATGAAACTCTATGGGATTTATGTGAATTAACTGTAAATTGTGGGTAATTTAAACAAACATTAAAAAAACATTTCAGCAGATTTATTTGTAAGTAGAACAAGTTTTGATTATTTTATTCAACAATATTATGTAGTCCACCAGCTCAAATGTGTGTTTTCAGTAGTCTCTGTGTGCTCTGGGCTCTAAAGTGTGGTCCAGGTACAGAAATCACCTGTGCAGGTAGGGGGCGTGGCCTCAATAGCCCTGCACTAAGCAGTGTGCTATGTGCATGTGATAGCAGATATTCAAGTGGACCTGCATGAAATCTGGTTGTTTTAGTCGAGATTAATCTAAAATATATTTTCACCAACTATATTTAAATTCACTGTTAAAGGGCCAACCTTCAATTTAAATGTAAATTCACGGTTTATTCCTGTTAATTCCCATGGAACGTTTCCAACTTACCAACCCTATTTTGAAATGATTACATAGATACATGGAGAGTCGCGTCAGAGCAACATTTCTCGGTAACAGACTACAGAAGCATCTTGAGATGAGACGCAACACGTGACAGCACTGTAATAACTAGAGCTGTGATGTGTTTCCTCTTTTCATTAGGTTGCTTTCTATTTGTAGGTTGAATTGTCTGAAGTGCAAAGAGGTTTTGGACTTGTATTGTTTGCCACCTGTGTTCGAAACCACGTGTGACAGATGCTCCCAAAATAACCCGACATCCAGTTTATAATTAACACGTAGAAGATAAAAAATGAAACTTGTTTCCCTGGAAATGATTTTTCAGGTGTTAAGTGGTGAGAGCTGGCTGTGCTATAGTAGTTTGAATGACGTCGGCTGCAAAAACACGTCGAGTTTAAATGTATTGGGGCCAGACTTTGATCGTATTCGTATATAAATTGCAAACTAAATAGAAATTGATTGCAGGAGAGAACCCGAAGATGCAGGAGGGAGAATTCACCCCCACAGGTAAAGATTTTGTAACATGATCCTCGATGCAGACTGTTCATGGATAATCCTACCATTGATCGACAGCTTGACGGGGAGGAGACCGGGACACGTTACTTCTTCATTTAGGCATTGGTGTTGCATCGTGATGTATGCAGCTCACAATCGATTAAAAAAACTCCTCAGACGTAGTCTGGATAATCCAGAATGTCTTGCTGAAAGCGTAGCTTCTGTTGCTAATTAGTCGACGGCCTTGTTTGAGGTGAAATGAGGCCAGTCTGTTGCGAGGGTCAGACCAGGACACAGACGGGGGGTGTACTGAAGCTTTGGAATTCAGAGGTCAGCCTGCATTGGATAATATGACATCTCTGTGCACATTTTACACACACTGACCTCTATGCCAGACACACACACTCTCACCAGGGTCACCATGAGGCTGTATCCCTGTCCAGGCCACCTACCTCCCACCGCCCTCCTCCTCCTCCACAGCAAACCCCCCATTCTAGTATCACTTACAAACATAATCAATACAGGCTCTCTGCTGTTATTGATCCAGAAACGGTGTGTACACAGCTGCTGAACCCAGACTGTGGCCTCCTGCCTGGAATCAAGGACCCAGAAAAAGACACTTGATCACCTGCACCTGGTTCTCCTCAGCCATCCCCGAGATGTGTCGAGCCCGGGGAGATCAAGGGTGAATACGGGCATCAATTAATTAGGGTTTGTTTGGAAATTCATTTGTCGCATGTCAGTGACTCTCTTTCACGAAATAATGAAGTGTGCTCTTGACTTGTAAAGACCGATGAGTAACTTGGAGTACAGTCCTTTTTGATTAGCTATCAAACCATTAAGGATGGTTGGAATACCTTCACCTTTCTTGCCTCAAGTCGTGTATAAAGTCTAATTTAAGCCAACTGTGATGATGTATGCTCTAGAGACACTTTCATTAGGTGTGCGCTACATCACTTAAAATGTACATCTGTGTCTTCTGCCAAGAACATCTCTGTTTCTTTGGAGAGAGTCCAACCAATTAAAAAAAATACAGATTATTTGGTACGGACACCAAGTCTGCTGCAGTCTGTCCGATTAAATGAGCTGCTGATGAGGCCATTGGATTTTTGTGCGCATGCCAAAGATATAAAATGATGTAGATGGGTTATGAGTGCCGCACTTAATTAAGGGCTTCCGACTTTGCTGGGAACCTTTTTTTTGTCATTTTCTGCCAGTTAATGACTTTAATGTGTTGCCTTGATTAGAGGCAGAATGCACCATTCGTTCTTGTCACAGTAGTGGATGTGGCTCTAACCACTGTTGGCTAGTAGAGTGTACTTACATAGCGTCTTTCTGGTCGTCCGACTGCTTAAGGCGCTTTCAGACTACATATCTCAGTCACCCATTCATACACTGACGACATTGCCAGGCAAGGTGCCAAATGCTCAACGGTTTGGGAGCTAATCATTCTCACACATTCACACACCGATGGCGCAGCCTTCGGGAGCAATTTGGGGTTCAGTATCTTGCCCAAGGACACTTCGACTTTCAGACTGGAAGGGGTTTGAATCATCTGATTCAGAAGACAACACGCTCTACCTGTAGTTCTGCAAAGACAAACATAAATGTCTTTGGTGATATACCGTACACAGGGAAGGGTATTACAGGTAAGCGTAGGTCGTAAAAGCTTCCAGAAGAGCCAGCATGTACAATCCCAAACTGTAACGAGTTGTGGAGTCCTGCACATCAAACAACCTGAGCGGTTTGTCCAACTTGCTGTCGGGATGTTGAGCGTTCATTCAACCCATGCTCTGCTACAAACCCAGATTTGCTCATATTTGGGCAGTGTGTACAGAATCATAAAAAGCTTCAAAGTAAACTTTTCTAATGAGGTTTGGTCCAAAGAAATCAATCTGTCGGCATGATTGCATCTCGCTTTGATTGATGCTTGCCCCGAAGGCTCGGTAGTAGGAGTGAATATTGCCTGGAGCATCTGAAGGCAGCTTTGCCCATAATGACAGCAGACTGTAACTGCATCCTGGGAATTCAATTACCTTTAATTTTACCATCCCCACTTCGACATATTACCCTCTGTCAGAGCCAATCAGTATAATCAAATCAAATCAAATATGATGTGTTGGCCTCTGATTGATTCCTGCATGGAATAGGGTGGCCGCCTTGGCCGTGATTAAATTGTTGCAATAACCTGCAAGGACTGGAAGTTCTCACTATTTCAGATGTGGCATTAACGTTCATTTAATCAGAGGACCTGAGGTGATGCGATATTGCAGCAGCCTCATGCTTTTGATAGATTAGAAATGATTCCAGGATTAGTGGAAATGATGAGGTCTTGTAGGGGGTTTTGGTCGGATTAACGGCGGCTGCATTCACATTTTAAACACAGAGTTTGAGGTGTTGCAGGGAAAAGATACATCACTGACATCCACACAGAGAAAACACCCCAGAGACTGGAGTTCAATCCCTACATCAGCACTTTGTTTCTCCGTTCACCACCCCTTCTTTCATCTCTCACTACTTTGGTTTCTTTCTTAAATGAATCATGAGGAAATAGAATAAGTTCAAGGGCAATTAGTTGCCTTAGAATAACGATTATTCTGTCTGAAAGGCAACCACATGGGTTCAAGGATAACAACTCCTCGTAAAAGAGTCTGGAAGCCTGAAAGAGACAATACCCAGTGAAACAGCTTGTACCTTCTTTTCAAAAGGATCCTAGCAGAGATTCTCGTTCAGCATTCAGTGAGTCTCATTTAATGTCAGAGGTTTGGAGAATGTTTCACCCAGTGTTCATTTTAATATCTTTCCTGCCTTGTTATCATTTCCTACCTGATGCGTGAACTGTTGAAATTGCACATTGCTGCATCAATACCAACAATTTCACTACATCTAAACGCAGCAGCCTCTCAGATAGAAAGAAGGTGGAAGGGTTTTTTTAACGTGGCAACCCAATGCAGTGGCTTCCAAACAAATACACACAAGTGCACATTCCAGTCATTTTTTTTATGCAAATGTTGTAATCTTACTGTTTACCTCTCAGTTGGCCAAGAGCTTCCTGTGATAACCTCACATTACTGGACTGGACATGCTAAATGAATCCCACACTGTATCTTTGGATAAAAGGCGTCAGCTAATTGACTAAATAAAACGTAAACAGTGTTTGTTGCTTCTCAGAAGCCTTTAAAACTCAAAATGCTACATGCAAACTGGCCGTACTGGTTTGTATTTCTTTTTAACACTGGTACCCACAATGCAGTCCCTCGACCTCCAACGTTTGGTGCTAGCTTTATTTGATTTCCACAGCGGCGTTAGGTCAGGATGATTTGTCTCACATCACCTCATATTGTTACTGTAATGCTGTGATCAGATTAAAGTGGCAAACAAGACTCTTCCATCACAAACCACACGTATGTGTGTGTGTGTGTGTGTGTGTGTGTTGAGGTGGTAGTTCCCATCATCTCTGAAGGCAGAGGTTGCTTGTGTAAGCACTACAGCAGGGGTCACCCAGCATGAGGCTCAAGGACATCACAGTAATGTAATCTTAGCTGTTGATAGGACTCTAAGGGAGGGTATGATAGCCGAAGAGTGGGAAAGCACTGTAACCTGATAGTGGCTACTTGTATACACCACAAGGCACGCGTACACACACACACAAACACACACACCGAGAAAAGCATCTTTTCCTTTATCTGTATTATCGGTGCTTTGAACAACCTTCCAATCATCTCATTAGAAAACACTTTAGTGAAGCTATAAATGCTTTAAGCCTTTAACCTTTCATTCTGATTAGACATTCAGAGGTTACAGGAGTGTGTGTGTACGTCTGTCTGTGTGTGTGTGTTCATCTAAACAGTGATCATAGTCAGGAGGGGTCGATAAAGAGCGGATAAGGCCTCCGATCAATACCCATCAGAGTTCCGCTGATCAAATATTTATCCAGGAAGAGAGAGGAGAATAGACTCCTTGTCTGTCTGTGTCTTGTCTGTCTCTCAGCCTGTTGATTGAATTTTCTTTTCCGGGTCTGGCCTCTCTGTCTTCGTAATAGGAGTCGACCTCAGCAGCCCTGAGTGCCTGTTGATACTGAGGAAGGAGGTTTTGGACTCCATCTGACTTGTAGTGTTCAGGTACAGCGCTGTGACTCGGCCCGTGTTTTTGTGTCACCGAAGACTGAGGTCACAAAAAGTTGAAAATGTTAATCTTTCGAGGAGATGCATCCTGGACTGCGCTCGCTGCCAAACCGCAAAGAAGCAACCAACGAGTGACAAGACATCCTGGAAAAACAATCTGTCGTCTCTTTCATTGTGGTCGCTCGCTTTCTTTCCATCTCTGTCCAACTCTCGACTTCCTCTCTTCTGTCTGAGTGTGCTTAAACATTCAAAGAGTCTGAAGGTGGAATGCGTCCGATATGGAAATTTGTGACAGCTGCCAGTCAGATCCGCAATGATTGGGGCCGGGGCAATGCAGGTTTTTCCATTCATTTGAGTGGCGGTAGTGCATCCACAGGGTGTCCACCAAGAACACAGTGACCTGTGTTTGAATGCGGCCTTAGATCTTCTAGTTTCATTTACTTTAACTTTAAAACCCACTACAGTCTCTGAAAGATGTCGACGTACCTCCGGAGTGGAAGAGGTTAATTACTTCTTTGGCCTTTTTGTGCCTTTATTCGATCGGACAGGTGAAGATTGATGAGACAAATGGCAGAGGGAGTAACTAAGGACTTTATTTTTGTGTATAAAACGCGTACTAAAGGGAAAATTAGCGTTGGCAAACTTCTTGTTGGTTGGCATTGTTTCACGTTCTTGCCCATCCGTTGTGAACCTGCTCTAAAAAGGACTTGGACAGTGTGGCGACGGTTTGACACGCGTGTGAATTTAGAGAGCGTATCTTCACCTTCAGCCCTAATTAATTAGTATTAACTTACCCCGTGTAACGCTCCACTGCTCTGTTATTCAGCCTTCTGCAGCATTGTTTTGGCAGGCGGAGGCGAACACATTAACAACTCCTCCTCAAACAAGATTCATCCAAAACGCACATGATAACAGCGTGTAAAAACATGTTAATTTATTGGCTGTTGGGAACCTTGTCTCCCTATCTCCCTTGTCTCCCTCGCTGGGGGGCGGGATTACTCCAAAATGTGAGAATGGGAATGTCGGGGCGAAGCGATTACAGGGCCGGTTGTGCGTTAATAGGTGTGTTTATTCGCGTTTCCATCCACCCTTTCGTCATCTCCGGCAGGTTTAATGCTGTTTGAGTTGTCAGGTTCAGCGGGGTTAATTCACCGCTTGTGTTTTCTCTTCCCATTAAGCTTCTCCTTCCAGCTGTTTCAGCTATTGGCAGGCGGTCTCTTAACACTCTTACATCAGCCCTCCCTGGCTCACTGAACTGTGGATCTGGCAAAAGCAAGCAGGGGAGGGGAGGAGGTGCTGCAGGAGAGCAGGAGGTGATGCCAGTTGGCTGAAGCGGCGAGAAAGCGAAGGTTTTTTTTTTTTCTGCTAAAGAGACCCCCTGTAGCTGCGGTGATAACAGAACGATAGCGTGCGACTCGGGAGGCAGAGGAGCCGTGTACCTTGATGCAGTGTCGAGCGGGAGATAAGACGCACTCTGACACATAAAAGCAACACGTCTGGAGATGTGTGTGTGCGTTTGAAGTGGTCGAGTAGGGCGACAGCAGCAGTGCAGAACATACAGACTTGAACTGTGTACAAAAGCAGCAGGGGATGGTGTGTGTGTGTGTGTGTGTGTGTGTGTGTGTCAAGCTCAAGTTTTCTACTCGTCCTTCACTGCGCTTCATTCTTCATCAGCAAATGAATCGCCTTGATCTTAACGAGGCTAAGATTAAAAAACCATAAGAGCACGAGTTAAGAGCTCAGCTGATGATTTCTGAGCTGGTGTTATCGACCAATATCGACTTATTGCAGCTATCATCAAAAATGTTTTATAGGCTGTATTTTACTTTCAGATCTTTGTTTATTATGTGGTTGCACACGTGTAGGTGAATGTCTTTTTAGTCATTCTTTATGTGCTTTTTTATTTTCTGTCAACTGTCAATGGACTTAAGTGGCATCTATTGTAGCCAAGCGACAACCTCCGTGGCTGTGAAGTGCCAAAAACTGCAGTTCCTCTAACATCTAACGCCTGCTGAGAGCTGTAACTTTGTACAAAGAAAGACGGCTTGTAAATGAAAGAAAGCTCTGATCTCATCGTTGGTGACTCACGGTTTATTGGCTGCTAAAAAGACCCCACAACATTCATCTCACTGCATAATATAATAAACAGTTTTGTTCACATTATATTAAGGTTTAAAGTTATGCAGGATTAAGAGCGTGGACGCTTTGATTGACAGGTGGGTGTGGTTACAGGTGGCTTATTTGAGCATCATTCAGCACACCTTAGGTCCATCGATGATCCACGTCTTTAGTCAGGTGGCGGAAGAAGCAGGAGGATCCACCACGCTGAGGTTCTTAAGAAACCCGTCACGGATACGACGTCTGTTCTTTCTAGTGTCAGTGGTTGTAGCTGCTGATTGCATCCCCTTCTTCCTTAGCATGAAGGAGAAACGACAGCGGCTGTGAAACACACAAAACATGAGGTGATTATACGATAATGAAAAACCTAGTTGTGCATGTTATATTGTGCAAACAGAGCCGCCTTAATCTGACACATCTTTTAAATGCAGTATCATTCAGGCTGTCAGTGAAACGTTTGGCCTAAAGGGAACCAAATGAATATTAAAGCAGATTATGAGAAGCGTTGCTAATTAACTTATGGAATGTTGTTGTGATCTAATACAGTTTGGTCTCTGCGGTGTGAAGGATGATGTGGATGACTGTTTCGGTATTTAGTCTCACACACTGCCTCTTCATTACTCCTCTACCTGCTCTTTTCTCTGCATCATCCTCTTTGCCTGCAGAGCTGTGAATCCTGCCGGTAACTCCTGTAAGAATCCTCCTCCGTCTGTCTGTTTCCCTCTGTAAATCTTTCAGTTTGAAGTTTCACCGATGATGATGATTATAGTAGCTTGAATTTGTATTTTCCAGTTGACACAAATTGTTGCGGTAGGCCGTAAAGCAGGAATAGTCTTTGTTTGTAATTGTAAGCTGAAAAGATACATAAAAATGACAAATATAGCAAATAATATACAGTGCAAGGGGAGGCAGACAACCTGAATGGGCTTATTTAAAGCTTCCACCTGAAGTTTAAATGAAAAAACAGACAATATTGACTGTGTAATGTGATAAATAAATAATAACGTCAGTTTAAAGGCAGAAAATTCAGTGTCAGATCAACGTTTCTTTGAATTCCAGCTTGCAGGATGCAACAATAATATGGAGGAGAAATGAACCTGCCAAACCGTGCAAAGTGTGACTCTATTATAGCTTTTGATATTAAAATCTGCAGCTGTAATTGAAACCCACCTTTCCATTAGTTTCTTTTTTCGCTCTGTTCCAAGGCCGGATCGTATCAGTCTGTTGTACTACATTAGTCTCTCTGTGGAGGGTAATTTTCTATCGTCACAGCCCCAGAAATGACATTTCTAGCTGCGAAGATGTGGATCCTTTGTAATTCTGCCAATCAGGCAAAACTTATTTTCCACACAGCAGGTGTGCTGCATTACACCACAACAGGAAGGGAACATTCGTTTTCACCCCGACTACAGTGATGAATCTGTGCGCTGCAGAGATTCATGAAGAAACCTTCGAGTTCCTGTCTGTTCGGAGCGCTTTATCAAGGTCAGCTCAGGCTCCGCGGCACCTGCCAAAAAAACTGAAGACTTTGCCTCATCCAGAATGCAAATGAGGCTGTTTGGGTGTTCGCACATCTTAATTTAGACTACAGTAAGCACTTTTGACTAAAGGTTAACTCAGATTTGGAAGGCGAGCATGCAGGCAGCTGAGTTTCAGCCGTCTTTGAGTGATGCAGTATTCACAGTGTGTTTGTGTGCATGCATATATGTGTGTGTGTGTGTGTGTGTGTGACAGAGAAGAAAAAGCTCATTTATCACAACACGTTCTGGAACCTTCTAGGGGTCAGCCCCGCTGTCCAAGTCTCCTCTAATGAAGAACCCAGCCGAGCCAATCAGAGCTCGCTTCCAATGAGGCGGCCCCAACGGCCGGCCAATCAAACGCTGGAGGTTCAGCGGAGCGACGGGCAGAATTGATGAGAGGAGTAAGTCCTAGTGAAGGATCACCATAAGCTGCCTGAGATAACACTACGCCGGAGCAGAAACACTCAGCTCCATGGAAATGCAATAAAGGGCTGAACCATATCTCAGTGTTGGGCGATGGGGTGATAACAGTCCCGTAGTGGAGAATGGAAAATAGCCCATTGAAATGCAGCGTGAAATACGCCGCCGCCAGAGTTCTACATGTAGAGCAATGGAAATGGGATGATGTGTGAATATAAGTGGACTGCAATATTACCTTTTGGTACCCACTGTTCTCTAACAGGACAAAGAATGAGCAGCTGAGGCGATTTGTTAAACCATCGCTGTGGAGGTGCTGCGACCGTGTGCAGAATACAGATTACAGTTTGCCTCCGTAGTTCAGTCTGAGGGCACTTTGACGCTCAGCAGTTTCAAGCGTCTCGGTTAAACAGCCCAAAAATCTCTCTCCGGTAGAGATTCGATGCAGTTTGCGAACACATATCTGAAGGATGGACGTGAAACTCTCCCGGTTGTATCATCAGAACAAAAGAAGAAGTGAGAACTGGTGAGAAACATCCAATCACCAGCGTAAAGGTGTTTTGTGTGTGACTGCCATGGCCAGCTGAAGCTAAAGATGATGCATTGTGGAAACCTTAGTCATTTAGTTGGTGCTTGTATCCAAAGTGTCAAGGACACATAGAATCAAGGTCCAGTTGTAGAGGGGGATAGATGCATCATGTCCAGTTGTTGGTAGTGTTGCAGAGGAGGTCCTCTCTGAAGAGCTGAAGGTCTTCAGGAGGTTTCTGAAGGTAGAGCGGGACGCCCCTGCCCCTGATCTGGTAGGACGTTCCACCGACGGGGAACAACAGACAAGAAAAGCCTGGATTGTCCTGAGCGTACGGGTGGCAGAGCCAGGAGGAGGTAACATATGTCTGTATGAGGACGTTCAAGACCAGAGACTACTCTGTAGTCAGTGTTAGAGATTTGAGAGGTGACCTTTTGGGTTGATTGATGACCAGGCGGATCATCTGGAAGGGTTTCGCGGTGCAGGATTCGGTTGTCTGATCAAATAAAGACATACAGAGTGTTTTTGTGTTGAGGAACATCAAGGATATCTTAAAAGAAAGGTGAAGAACAACTCCTCTCACTTCCGTCTCTCCGTCCTGGAAGCTTCTTTGGATTTCACCCGTTTTTTTATGTGCTTTCTTTACCTTTATGGGAGTGTATGGTTGAATGATAGAAGATGTTTTATGTTGCACACATTAAAAACCTATATTTCTGGGACATACAGCTACCCTTGAGTTGAAACAACATAAAAACACAAAGATTTATGGGTATGAGGAGGGATGATCTTGATGTACGAGAGCCAGAAGTTCTTCATGCTCTGAAAGCAGAGCGTGACAAAATTAAGATAAATCCAGCGTCCTTAATTTACAGCTTAAGACTGGGTTTGGTTTTGTTTCGACCGGCTTCACATTACAGCGTTTTCTCAGGTGTGCTTTGACATGATTAATGATTGTTGGTTTATGGGCCTTGACCAGTGATTATTGAACCGTTTCTTCTCTTCTTATCTTATCAACCTGCCATGATGCTGCTAGTCAGGATGAAGGTGTTAACCACAGGAAGAAACTTCTCAAGGACTTGGGTGTGTTGACTCGTAGTAAAAGTGTGTCAGGAGAGCAAACTCCAGTAACAGTTTACCTCACAGAGAACTTGGCCTCATTTCACAGGGGCTGTCACAATGAAAGGTTTACACGCATTATAAATGAGACCTGGAAGGCCAGCCTCTGTGGTCCATTTGTTTTATTTTTGGTAGTCCTGGTTTTATGCTTCATAATAATTTGTCTTCTATTAGAAAACAGGTGACCGCTTTTAATTTTCTAAACCAGGATGCTTCTTGCCTCCTTAAACTGGTTTCCTTGACGAGAAAATCGTTACAATTCTCTCACGTTGGAGTTTGTTGTTGGCTTACATCGGAGACAAATGGCCCGAACATCCAGATGTGGCTCTCCCGTGTTGTAACATCCAGCAGTCTTTCACCGGGTCAGCTTTGTAACGTATGTGCGAGATACTTGAAAAGAGAAAAACGGCCATCCGAGTCAGATGATATCGACTCGGAGTCCGGAGGGCGCTGTCGCCTGCTGATGATGTATGAGGTGAAGAGAAGCGTTCATCAACGAGCAGGAAGATTACTCCTCCATCCCGAGACACCTCGCGCTCTCTCGCCGCCTGTGTCACCTCCCCGAGTGAGGATCCATCACCCTCTCTCCGCCCTCACCTCCTCTACACATCACACTGGATATCTTCAGACACATTTCACTATGCTTTCCTGTTGGATGTTTATCGATCCCTCTTTCTTTTTCCTTCTCTTTCCTCCACCTTCATCAAGGCCTTAAGGCTTGTAGTGCCACTATAACTTCCCATATCAGCAAACATTAACCCAGTTTCAGTCACTGAGTGATTGTGTGCATCAGAAGGTGTTGTTTTCCTAATAGAAAAGACCTCAGAAGGTACAAAAAGTTCCCGAATATAATTATTACAAATGAAAAAAATGTTTTCTAGGTAGTCAGGTTAGTTATTTAATGAAGAAACGCATCTTTATACACAAATCTGTGCAGAAATATTCTATATTTGAGCTTTCAGAGACCTTTTCAAGGTAAAAACAGGTTAGCAAAAGAATGCCTCAATGCACAAAGCTAAAGGATCATCACTTCATTAGCCTTAATGGAAAACGCTTGTGTCAATCAATCCTGTCAATCCTTACTCCTCATACCACTGCCATCCTGGTTCTTAGCCTCGTCAGCTCCCGCATGGACTACTGCAACTCCCTCCTCCTTGGCCTCACCCACAAATCTCTCCATAAGCTCCAACTGTTCCAGAATTCAGCTGCCCGCATCATCACCAGAACCCCTTCCATCCACCACATCACTCCTGTCCTGCAACAGCGCCACTGGCTCCCGGTCAAATCCCGCATAAACTACAAAATCCTTTTTCTCACATTCAGAGCCATCCATAACCTCGCACCACCATATCTTCTCGGATCTTCTCCATCTTGCTGCTCCCCCTCGCTCCCTCAGATCTTCCTCCTCCATTCACCTGTGGCTAAATATCAAGGGAATTGTAGTCCTCGGTATGTTGGACTACAAGTTAAAGACAGAGTGTCTAGAGAGAATCAAGAAAGATGACTTATAGTATACAAAATTTGCAATATACAAACAGAATATGCAACAACAGAGACACATTCTAAGTAAATATCAGTTTTCAGCCATCATCAACCAGCGCATACACTTTGTTCGTTCCTCATCTTGTCCTTTATCCCTTCTGGAATCTCGAATTATGAAGTTATAAATATAACATCCCTAAAAATTTGTATTTGGATGCATCACAAATCTGTCAAGAGTGTGAGATGTAGCTGTTAAACTAAACTAAATCAGACCTGAGTGCAGCATGTCACACATGCACGCATACATACACTTCACTTGGACAGTTACGATGTCAGCATTTCTGTCATCCGTCCCCCCCCCTCAGAGGGTAAAGGTCAGCGGACTTGTTGTCATCAACTTGTAATCCTAGCTTCCCTTTAAAAGGACCACGTCATTAGTTTTAACTGCCTAAATGCAGATCTGTTATTATCGTGGTTTAATTTTACAATGACAAAAAGATCTTGAATCTCTCGGAGCAAAATGTTAATTTAAGATATCTGTAGAACACTTTTGACACGTTGCAAAATATATTTTCAGAGATATCTTTAGTAATTCCAGATAAAATATAATTATGACCCATCTTTCTTTCTTTCTTTCTTTCTTTCTGAAACTACATACACTATACTCTAAGCCGACATATCAGTAATTTAATTTTGACTGGTCAGAATTGAATTTAGATATCTATAATTTCATCTATAATGTAAAAACAATCCTACATATCTACGATGAACATTGTAAATTAACATTAACATTTTGACCTAGTGAGAATTGAGTTGTGGATATTGTAAATTAGAACTGCAGCAAGTCAAAATGACATTATGGTTATGTCACCTTGAAAAGATATCCATCAAAGTTGAATTATGTAACTGAGATTTAATAGGAGTTGGTGCTAAAAGTTGAATTGTCATTTGCATATATGTTGAATTCTAATCAGTCACAAAGCTGCTGTTATCTACATTTGCTGTCACGGTTACTAATTAAAAGTCTCGCCTTAAGTTTGCTCGTAGCTTTTTGGGGCGGCTTTGCACATCCCACACCTGATGATGCAATCAGAGGCCAAGCAGTAGCAAGAAAACCTCACTTGAACCCCGAGACCTTGAATGATTCTCTCAGGCAGCACGGCGGCAGACTTTGTAACCAGTAAAGATAAAGTTAGACATTAAAACCCAGAAAAGTAAGAAGTTAGACTTTAAAACTGATGTTTTGTTGCTACTGCTTGTCTCGTGACTACGTCCATAACCTGACCTGTAGTCGATGTGAAGTGCAAGTAGGTAGGTTGAAAATTTTCCAAATGGGCCTTGTCTGATGAGAAGCCTCTCACTCCCTCTTGCTGTCAATACCACGACCCATAGAAGGCTTTTTTCATAGGTATCATATCTATAAATCACACATCTATGTGTTTTGTGGAAGTAGAGGTAGATGAGGGGGTGTGAAGGATCACTGATTTAAATCCAAGCACTTCAAAATAACTCCTGGACCACATCCAACATTTAGAGGCTGATGAGTGTCCAAATGTCTCTGTGGGTACAATTTCCCTGTTCAAGTGTCTCTGTAAGCAGTTTTTTGGCACTTGACATGCTGCCTTAGCTTTACAGCCTCTAAAAAGGCATAAATTGCTCCCAAATTTGAAATAATTCTCAACATTTTTGTGTTTTAGGGTGTCACACAATCACTATCCTGGTTTATTTTGGTAGGCAGGCGACAATTTTAGCCATAAGCAGAGAGAGATTGTCACTATGGCGACCATAGGAATATTTTTATTGGTATCTGAATCCCTTAAATGGAGAAACATGAGCTTTAAACATGTTTTTCTCCCAGCTTTGGCCAATAAACTGTGATTATAGTAATTCATTTAAGGTCCAAAATGATTTACAATATTATGCAGTGAGATGAATGTTGTGGGGTCTTTTTAGCAGCCAATAAACCGTGAGTTACTAACGATGAGATCAGAGCTTTCTTCATTTACGAGCCGTCTTTCTTTGTACAAAGTTACAGCTCTCAGCAGGCTATACAAACATGTTTAATCCGTGGCTCAGAGCAACTCTATTGTCTTTTCTTCCCCCTGATTTCTCTGCACAAATTGCAGCACAAAACAAACACAACTGTACAAGCCGCGTCGGCTCCAAGTTGGTGTATATGCCAAATTGTCTTTGGCATCCAAATGTTGTGGAAAAACACATTTTCCGTCAGTGAAGGTATACAACAAAGCTGCACGGCAACACAAAGCTCCAATCTTTGTCTTTGGACGTGCACGTTTGTCCGTCTACAAAATAGAGACACAAATAAGTGCTCTGCTAATTGAGTAATTCTTGGTTGATTGGTTGACGATAATTCTGAGGTTTTCCGGGAAGGAGTTAGGTCATGGATGGAAGGTTAAGACTGTGACACGACGAACACAAAAGCAGCTAATTCCACCTCCAGTCTGTGAGAAGCAGCGCTTATATGTGAAATCAGCTGCTGTAGCTTGTGGCTGGAGTAAAAACCTGTCAAACCATGGCGCTATATAATAACTCACCCTGAGACAGTGATGCAAGTAGAGCCTTCATTTAGCTATCTGGAAACATTGTGTGTATATAAAGACTGGTTGTTTTTTTTCCAATCCATGAAGTCATAATTCTCGTTTTAGCTGTTTGTCTCAGTCAGACGTGTAAAAACCAGCACATCTGAATAGTAATGAGCATTTTGAAATTCCATATATCCACGATAGCCGCCTGCAAGACCTCGCCAAAGATAAATGAAAAAAATGGATATGTAAATAAGTGGAGGTGAGATAAATAGAGTCCGGGAAAGGAAGAGGCATGAATAGTGGATGTCCCAAATTGATTTCCGCTTCCCTGAGCTTTAACTCATTTAGTCAGCTCAGGGAATACCTTATGAACCCTTGGTGTGTGTGTGTGTGTGTGTGTTCGGGTGCATACTGTACGCACACATACGCTTTGTCTTTTCTAGAACATTCAGTGTCGCTATAAGCCAAGAGGTTTTGATCAGGGTTGGACATAAAGTGGTTCTTTAATTGTACGTTAAGAATTATAAATTTGTGCTTACTGAAGGAACGATATGATGATCTAAAATACAAAGTTCATGACTTTATTTGGCGTCTTTCTGGAGCTTCTCCAATATTTACTCATCTTATATCACATTTCTGCCCATGGAGCTTACGATAACCCGACACGGGTAGTGTGCGTGAGATCCCAGCGGCAACCTCCGTGCCTTGGATGTGAAGCCAACTGTCGAAAGCTGCAGTTCCCCTTGTCGTCCACTTGAGGCCGGCTCCAGAAGTGAGTCAGTCTCCATAAGTCCCCATGTCCAAATGTCCAACTTCACAGCAGAAATAAACATGTTTACAGCCTGGTACAAAAAACAGTTTTGGTCTCTGTAGCTAATTTCCCCGTTCATGACAACTGTACTGAGGGTGAATTTATATACAACTCACCTGTTCACATTATATTAAGGCTTAAAGTTATGCAGGATTAAGAGCGTTGCTTGTTTGAGGACCCATAGAAAAGAACAAACAAGCTGTAGTATTGTCGTCAAAAAGCATGTTTCCTTAATGACTGATGACATAGAACGGTCATGTTATGATTTAACAAAGTAAATATGTCACATATTGTTGCTTTAAGTCTTGAAAGCAAAGTTTGGTTCTCCACGCGTCAACATGCCGTACGTCATTTCTACTCGGTGGCCTGAACGGAGCCCTCGACAGAAGTGATGCAGGAAAATTAAATCACTGCGCAAATATTACTTCATTGAGGGAGTAAATCTAACATGACGAAGCGTTTCCAGCAGCACGGTATAAAAATTTGATGATGTATCTTTTTTTCTTTTTTTTTTTTCCTGGCTTGCTCCGGGACTGCCTGCATCGTTTCATACATATTTCACTCCTTTCTTAATTTCCGTCTCAACAGTTTTATGCCACCCGTGCAGTTTGTAGCGATTGTGTAACCCTTAAAGCAATTTTGCCTTTTTTGCATCACTTTGAACGCATCACCCGAAGCCAGTAAAGTGTTGAACATTGAAAGCAACCAGTGCGTTTTATCCTGAACTGATTTTTATTTCTTACACCGCTGGAGAAGTGAGTAGTATTTCAGTGTGTTCTACTTACTGTCGGATGCACATTAGGGACACCTCTCTACGTGACAGCTCCATTTCGGATTATTCATGTCGTCTTTCTTATACATCCATCTCCTCTTTGATTTTTCCCCTGCGTTCCCATCTCGTTTTACGATTGAAGAAACCTTAGCAGATGAAATCGATAAAGCATCATGGCTTTCATGTTGAATCCTCATCCCTATCCCAGCTGCTCGGGAGGTTTTTACGAGAGAACAGGTGCTCTTCATATCGTCCTGACATTTTCGCATACTTGATGCAGATGTGCACCGTGAAGTATCTGTTGTCTTACCTCACTGCTTGATATAAAATCTGAGAAACGACGCACCAGTTTCCAGAAAAAGTGAGGAGAGGTTGCATTCTTGTTTTTCCACCGTGGCTAAGAAGGTTTTGTTTTCATCTAAAGATCTCCAAAACCTTAATGACAAGGATGATGACAAGACCAGGCCAAAGACCACTAGACATTGTCTTGGTGGTCTTGAAATCAGATTTCTGCCATTGGACTATGATGTTGTAGGGATCACAATGAAACTATCAGACGAGTCAGGAAGAACATCAACAAACTTTCGTACGTTCTAGTTACTTCTGTTATTTTATCTTCTCATTGAGAATCATTTTCTCCTCCTGGCTTCTCACTGTGCTGGCTTCTTGTAATTGGGGGTTAGGTGATGTCTGTGTGATCTACAGAAGCAGCATCCAGCAGCGGGCGTTGTTAAGGTAGATCTCCGTGCAGCAGACTTGACAAGGCGTGTGCCGCTTGATGTATCGAGCAGAGTTATCTTCTCTCGTTTTCTCCACGTTTTCTCCGGCTGTTCGCTGTGAGCCACTTACAGGGTGAATAAATGCTAATGAATGGAAATGCGGTGCGGAGAGAGACGGCAGATATCTGGCTGTTAATAAAGCAGCAGCACAGAGCACATCCGTGTCTCCCGTGTTTTCAATCCTTTCCTTCTTGTTGTTTTTTATCTGTTCTGCGTGAACGGTTTCTTTCAGCACGTCTGACTTTGATTACATTTTTCAAACATGGACTCTTGATTACACTTTAACAAGTAAAGCCTGTGTGCATACTGTATGTAATTCATTTATAGAACCTCCACCGCAGCCGGATTACTGTTGTATGCTGAGCATTGCTTTAAACCTTATCGAATGAGCAGCTCGGATATCCACAAGGAGCCTTCCCATGTTGGAGGTATTTTGCATACCTACAACTGGGAGGAGACCCTAGGGCAAACCCAGGATACACATCTGGCCCGGGAACACCCCCAGGATCCTAGAGGAGGTTGGCTAGGGAGAAGAATGTCAGGGTTACTTTGGCTTGCCGGCTGCCAATGAGGCCTAGACCTGCATAAGTGGCAGAAAATGGATACATGGATGGATAATATTCATAGCTGTGTACAGGTGAGCCAGTTTAGTTGAGCTGATACCTGCTAGAGTGGTGGAATTTGTCTGAGATGCCAATTTAAGTTGTGGTGGTTTGTGTTTCAGGGTTGTTGCATTAGGTGTGTTTCCACCATTGACAGTATAAAGAATGGACGTTGTATCTGTGATGTCACCCGTTGTGAAGCTCAGAGCTTATTTCTGCTGTAAAGTTTTAACATGGGGACTTATGGAGACTGACTCACTTCACATTTGAGGAACTGCAGTTTTTTCTGGCACTTCTGTCTAGGCTTCACTTCACAACCACGGATATTGCTGCTTGGTTTTCCACGTGCATTTTTTGAATTGAACTAACAACATTACAGCTGCCGGGGATGTTGGCGCCCATTCTGGACGATGCTTGTGGTTCCACCTGAAGTGTCGCCGAAGGCACGACGAGCAATGTCAAGATCGAGCAGATGGCCAGAAGTCGTCATAGAGAATCCAATTGATTTTCAAAATAAAACACCCTGTGTAGACTCACAATTGTACAAACAGACAAAAGGGAAACTATCTAAGTGTGTAACCTACTTATTCATGGTAGAAGTGCAAAAGAAACCAAAGACAAATGACCAAATTTGAGCCACTTCTGAAATGAGTTTGAAGCCGTGTAGAGAACAGGTGGAATCTTGGTGGGATTCGACACCAACGTCCTGTTGTAACTCTCACAGATAAGTCCTGGTGGTTTGTGGTTCCACTGTTGAAACATTTGCTGTATTTCCACCAGCAGAACAGCAGACGGATCTGTTAGTTATTCTGACGTGAGGTCACTTGTTGTTCTCCGGTTTCCATCTTTAATAATGTATTTCCATATTCTCCACACAGTCATCCCGTTGGGGATTAAAGAACGGGTCCACCCTGCAGCCTCGATGCATTTTTATTTATCATCTGGGTCAGTGCTGTGGTCAGCTGCAGGGTTTGTACCTGAGCAGCAACAGTGTTTATATTTGGCTCATATTAATATGTGTGTGTGTGTGTGTGTGTTTATATGGATACAGATGGAACAAATCTCTACCTCCACCTTCCTCTCTCCATCGCTTCTCTCCCTCCTCCACCATCTCCCCCCTTTTCCTCTCTCTCTCTCTCTCTCTCTCTCTCTCGTGTTATTCTTTTATTTTTCTGTCGTCTCTCTCTCTTGCCGGAGGCCATTCTTGTTTCTGAAGGGGGTTCCCTCTCCCATTGATTTCCTGCGAGCCCCTCGCTGTGAGCGAGACACTCCCGGCCCCTCACCCCACTGCGCTGATTTACTCACGCTGTAATAGCATAATGTTTTTGAGACCCTCCACTTCACACACACACACACACACACACATGCTCCTCCCAGTTGTTTTGGCCCACGCCGCGAGGCCGGGACAGGAGCTTGCGGACACCTGGCTGAGGTATTAACATCGTTATGAACCTGCCGCGCTCCACTGAGACGCAGCGTGGTGCTTCACACGTGTGAACACACACACACGTATGTTGTGAGGACTGTACGGAGGATTACACTTACTGCCTTACTGTCAGGTGTGTTCACACATGTGGCTACAAATAGAAAAGACTCAGCAGGATGCCAGGCAGTTTAAATGAAAACCTGAACCACAAGGACGCTCTGAGCATCAGAGGTGCGAAGTGGCAACAAGTGGCAGCACATCTGGGGATTAAGAAAAGTTGACATTCATGCAGGTACCCTATAATGCACAGGGCTGCAAGATCTTCACTGAACAAACTACAGAAAGAGCAGTTTCAACTCTAATATCCAAGACGAAGGAAGTTAATAAACGTCCTGTCCTTCTTGGCGTCTAGTTGGGAGGCGTGTGTATTATTACATACGCGATGAACAGGGTTTGAACATCACTTGATTGAGTGAACCATGTTTTCTTTGTATGATAAACATTCATTCTTTGGCTTATTTCAGTTCATTAGTCTATTTCTCAGCCCTTCATGCTCCGTCCCACAGTGTTTTATATTATTATAAAGATTAAAAACACACAGTCTTTACTATAACTCTAACTGCTCATATTAATATGTGTGTGTGTGTGTGTGTGTGTGTGTGTTTTATATGGTACAGTGGAACAGATCTCTACCTCCACCTTCCCTCTCCATCGCTTCTTCCCCCTCCACCATCTCCCCCCTTTTCTCTCTCCCTCTCTCTCTCTCTCTCTCCGTGTTATTCTTTTATTTTTCTGTCGTCTCTCTCTCGCCGGAGGCCATTCGTGTTTCTGAAGGGGTTCCCTCTCCCATTGATTTCCTGCGAGCCCTCGCTGTGAGCGGGACACTCCCGGCCCCTCACCCCACTGCGCTGATTTACTCACGCTGAATAGCATAATGTTTTTGAGACCCCCTTCCACTTCACACCCACACACCACCAACACACACACCTGCTCCTCCCAGTTGTTTTGGCCACGCCGCGAGGCGGGACAGGAGCTGGCGGACACCTGGCTGAGGTATTAACATCGTTATGAACCTGCCGCGCTCCACTGAGCGCAGCGTGGTGCTTCACACGTGTGAACACACCACACGTATGTTGCGAGGATTGTACGGAGGATTACACTTACTGCCTTACTGTCAGGTGTGTTCACACAGTGGCTACAAATAGAAAAGACGCAGCAGGATGCCAGGCAGTTTAAATGAAAACCTGAACCACAAGGACGCTCTGAGCATCAGAGGTGCGAAGTGGCAACAGTGGCAGCACATCTGGCGATTAGAAAAGTTGACATTCATGCAGACCACCATAATGCACAGGGCTGCAAGATCCTCACTGAACAAACTACAGAGAGAGCAGTTTAACTCTAATATCCAAGACGAAGGAAGTTAATAAACGTCCTGTCTTCTTGGCGTCTA
>NC_040018.1:29759932-29939894 GCF_000972845.2 Larimichthys crocea | reverse complement strand
AAGCTGCCACGACTGTCGGCCCGCTCTAACTCATCAGATTGGATCTTACTGATTGGAGGTCGGACCGGATGCCCTCTATTTGAGGTCCAATCCAATTGAGGTCTCAGGAAGTCACAACTGGCCAATCAGGGGCAAGTTTGTGTCCGTCTTCGGCTCTAAAGTGTCTCTGTGGAGCGTGGGAGAGGGGAGGCCACACTGGACCAAACCTCAGCCTTTGTCCTCCATTCATCCTCAGCAATCGCTCACTCTAAAGTGGACGACCTGCGTCCTCCCGTCCGCAGAGAAGCGCTCGGCTTTGTCTCGAGTCCGAATCCACCGGAGAGCCTCGAAAATGAAACAGTCGCACTCGGGAACACACAATGGACTCGCTGTGTAAACTCCAGGCACACATTTTCTTCCTCTACCCCACTTCTCCTCCTCTCCTCTCTTTTCTTCTCATCTCTTTTCATTGTTCCTCCTCCTCCCATGGGTAATGGCAACCAGCACTGCAACCTCTGCAGAATACCAACACGCTCTTAATGCCATCTCACTAGATTTCATGAGCGCTGGCGGACTAATATGGGAAGGAGATGGAGCTGAAGACAGATCCAGACATGATAGTGTCGCTGGACAAATGGCAAAAAAGAAATCAGCATGCATGAGCGTACGGCACGGCATTTTGACCATCATATCTTGGATTTTATTTGGTGTTCTTTATTGCTCCGAGTTGCTGTTCATGCTGTTAAAATTCAGCTGGATCTGTGACTCTTGTTTGGGAGGTCACAGACTATTAAAACAGTTTTTACAGACGATCAGTTCAATGAAATATTTCTCCCCAGCCTCGTACCTTTACTGTTTTACAGGTATGATTTAAGTGATTCCCTAAAATGTCAGCGTGCTTCATCATATTTCAGACAACAAAAGGCTCTGAGTTGAAAATGCAGATATGCTCCTCACCTCAGCAACGCGCTCATTATCAGCACGAGCGTAATTTATGATATTTGTTTTGTTTGGATGTTAGTTAGCAGCTTCCGAACTGCCTGAGTGGGTAAAATAATAAATTTAATTGTCATATGCTCTAAAAAGATGCTAGAATCAAACATCGATCAAAGCTTAGGCAGTCATTTTATATTTTTGGGGGGGAATGCTGACGTCATGGAGCCGATGTCGTGCAGAACAGGAGCTGGGAAACGGCAATGTAACCCGGCTCAGCAGCTCTATAGACATAATGGCAGAGGAGAAGAGAGTGAAGATTGGAGTTGTCGACTTCTATGCAGTAGTTCAAAATTTTGTAACTGTTATGTTTAAGCAATAGTTTCCTTTGTTTCCGGCTCAAGATCTTCTGACTTCATTTTTTTACGACCTCACAAACTGAGGTCAGTCAAACCTACAGCGTGCCCCCTTTTTTTTTAAGTTGTTTTTTTTTAGCGTTTCGGTTTTCCTCGGTGGAAAACCGACTGTTTACTCCAGAAGAATCTTCCTGAGCTGGAAAAAAACAAAATCAGCAACGGAAGGAACAAAAGTTTTTAAGCCAAGGAAACACGCAGACTTGTGTGAAAGCGTGGAAAAGTCATGGAGGCTTTGGAGTTTAACACCTAATTAATTATAATTAATTTGGTTTGTCCAAGTTAGGAGTGAAATATGTGGAAGGAGGATGAAAGAGCGAGGTGTGAGAAAGCCTGAGTCTGTTTTCTTTGGTCTCTGCTGCTCCAGGCCTTATTCCCTTAGTTTCCTCTTCCTGTGCTGCAGCCAGTAGGCGGAGGTTTTCTCCAGTTAACTTCTATCGATCGCGACGTTCGAGACGTGCTGTTTATCAGGAAATCTACTCCAGACACACTGCAGGTAAACAAGACCGGTGAACACACACACACGCACCAAATATTAGAGGCGACTTCTGCATCTGCATGCTCAGTAATGAGACGACGTGTCAGGTCCAATATTCTGCACACGGGCTGCTGGTTCAGCTCGAGCATCAAGGTAAGGTTGGTGAGAGAGCGAGCTGAAAATGTCCCGTCGTTTTCTTCTTCTTCTCCCTCCTGTCTCTCGTCTTGTCATCATCCTTCTCTTTACTGCCCGTTTAGGATGTTTGCTTAACTCAGGCAGGAGTTTGTAGTATAAATGTGGTGATGGCGGTTGATAGAAGTCACATTTAATCAAAGGTTTTGTCCGGTGTCGACTTTGTGGCTTTTAAATTACGGCTTGATGAGAAAATAAAAGCTTTTTTGTTGGAGCTACAGACTGTTGATTCTTCACCTTTATGGATTTACATAAAAATACAACATGTCACTTAACTGGCCATTTTTATTAAGGCTATCGATAACACCACTATATAATTAAAGTCCGCGATAAATCCATTTACTGACGGATCTTTTTAACTCGCTTTAGAAGTCTGCGTACATCGATGTTCTGCTCGTCTCACTTGACTGAGCGCCATCACCGCCCTCTCACTATTCATTATTAGAAGTCTGTTTTTGTTTGCATCTCTGCCACCTGTGTGGGCGAAGAGAAAGAAGTGGACAAAGAGAGGTTAGGCAGGTGGAGGCGAAGGATGGAGGTGGAGGTGCTGCTGTTAGAAAGGAGAATAGAGCTAAACAATCGGTGTGATTAGAAGAGAGCCACTGCAAGCTGCGATGTCCCATCACAGAGCGTGTCATTTCAAACTCGATAATTAACGTCTAATTTGGGCAAACGACAGTTTAATTGTGTTATTGTGCTCCTTTATTATCGACACATCTAGTACATGAGTAAAGGTCGAGAGGGAACAGTCTTTTTTGTGACTCGCTGGCTTTGTTCACATTTTTTAGGAGTTATGAGCTGCTAAAGTACAAATACTCACAAATACAAGTACAGATACTTTATTAGTGTATTGAAAGTTACAACTTTTTACTTTTACCCCCCTTTTTACACAAATCTCACAGACTTGTCCCGTCCGTTTTAATGAGGTGAATTATTGATTTCTTTATTTTTATGCATCACTGCTCGTCTTCCAAACATCAGGACTGCTGCATGTCACACACAGCAGACGACGTAACGGAACGACGAGGACGTAACGAGACGAAGCAGACAAAGAGGAAGTTGTAAAATGTCCTTAGAGAAAATCCTCTTGACTTTTTACCCTTTTAGTATTTTTCAGGGCTTTTTCCACCTCTCCACAGTAAACAGCTGTTAGAAGTTTCCATTTAAACTTTAAAGAACATCACAGCTCAACAGCTGCTTCTGTTGACTTCTTTGAATGTCATTATAATTTTTTATCTTAAGTTTGAATAATAATAAGTGACAGCACTATTTTCTCTGCACCCTCTCTTCTCCATCTTCCATTGTCTGTTTTTCTTCCTCTCACCTGTGAAGGTTTCGCTTCCACTTTCACCGCGGGGTACCGTGTATACCGTGGGTATCGTGCAACTCTAGTTGGGAGGCGTGTGTATTATTACATACACGATGAACAGGGTTTGAACATTACTTGATTGAGTGAACCATGTTTTCTTTGTATGATAAACATTCATTCTTTGGTTCATTAGTCTATTTCTCAGCCATTCATGCTCCGTCCCAGAGCGTTTATATTATTTTTACACTGCAGGTAATATTATTATAAAGATTAAAAACACACAGTCTTTACTATAACTCTAACTGAAGTTGCCACGACTGTCGGCCCGCTCTAACTCATCAGATTAGATCTTACTGGTTGGACGGTCGGACCGGATGCCGCTCTATTTGAGGTCCAATCCAATTGAGGTCTCCAGGAAGTCGCAACTGGGGACCAATCAGGGGCAAGTTTGTGTCCGCTCTTCGGCTCTAAATTGCCGTGTTTACCGTGAAGCGTCTCTGTGGAGGAGGAAGGGAGGCCACACTGGACCAAACCTCAGCCTTTGTCCTTCAGCGGCCTCCATTCATCCTCAGCAATCGCTCACTCTAAAGTGGACGACCTGCGTCCTCCCGTCCGCAGAGAAGCGCTCGGCTTTGTCTCGAGTCCGAAAATCCACCGGAGAGCCTCGAAAATGAAACAGTCGCACTCTGCGAACACACAATGGACTCGCTGTGTAAACTCCAGGCACACATTTCTCTCCTCTACCCCACTTCTCCTCCTCTCCTCTCTTTTCTTCTCATCTCTTTGTCATTGTTCCACCTCCTCCCATGGGTAATGGCAACCCAGACACTGCAACCTCTGCAGAATACCAACACGCTCTTAATGCCATCTCACTCAGATTCTCATGAGCGCTGGCAGGACAATAATATGGGAAGGAGATGGAGCGGAAGACAGATCCAGACATTGATAGTGTCGCTTGGACAAATGGCAAAAAAGAATCAGCATGCATGAGCGTATGTGCACGGCATTTTGACCATCATATCTTGGATTTTATTTGGTGTTCTTTATTGCTCTGAGTTGCTGTTCATGCTGTTAAAATTCAGCTGGATCTGTGAATCTCTGTTTGGGAGGTCACAGACTATTAAAACAGTTTTTACAGACGATCAGTTCAATGAAATATCTCCCCCCAGCCTCGTACCTTTACTGTTTTACAGGTATAATTTAAGCGATTCCCTAAAATGTCAGCCTGCTTCATCATATTTCAGACAACAAAAGGCTCTGAGTTGAAAATGCAGATATGCTCATCACCTCAGCAACGCGCTCGTTAATCAGCAGCGAGCGTAATTTATGATATTTGTTTTGTTTGGATGTTAGTCAGCAGCTTCCAGAACTGCCTGAGTGGGATAAATAATCAAATTTAATTTGTCATATGCTCTAAAAAGATGCTAGAATCAAACATCGATCAAAAGTTAGGCAGTCATTTTATATTTTTGGGGGGAATGCCGACGTCATGGAGCCGATGTCGTGCCAGAACAGGAGCTGGGAAAGCGGACAATGTAACCAGGCTCAGCAGCCTCTATGGACATAATGGCAGAGGAGAAGAGAGTGAAGATTGGAGTTGTCGACTTCTATGCAGTTAAGTTCAAGATTTCTGTAACTGTTATGTTCATAAGCAATAGTTTCCTTTGTTTCTGGCTCAAGATCTTCAGACTTCATTTTTTTACGACCTCACAAACTGAGGTCAGTCAAACCTACAGCGTGCCCCCTTTTTTTTAAGGTTTGTTTTTTTAGCGTTTCGATTTCCTCGGTGGAAAACAGACTGTTTACTCCAGAAGAATCTTCCTGAGCTGGAAAAAACAAAATCAGCAAAACAGGAAGGAACAAAAGTTTTTAAGCCAAGGAAACACGCAGACTTGTTGAAAGCGGTGGAAAAGTCATGGAGGCTTTGGAGTTTAACACCTAATTAATTATAATTAATTTGGTTTGTCCAAGTTAGGAGTGAAACTATGTGGAAGGAGGATGAAAGAGGCGAGGTGTGAGAAAGCCTGAGTCTGTTTTCTTTGGTCTCTGCTGCTCCAGGCCTTATTCCCTTAGTTTCCTCTTCCTGTGCTGCAGCCAGTAGGCGGAGGTTTTCTCCAGTTAACTTCTATCGATCGCGACGTTCGAGACGTGCTGTTTATCAGGAAATCTACTCCAGACACACTGCAGGGATAACAAGACCGGTGAACACACACACACGCACCAAATATTAGAGCGACTTCTGCATCCCTGCATGCTCAGGTAATGAGACGACGTGAGTCAGGGTGAACACAATCAATATTCTGCACACGGGCTGCTGGTTCAGACGTCAAGCATCAAGGTAAGGTTGGTGAGAGAGCGAGATGAAAATGTCCCGTCGTTTTCTTCTTCTCCCTCCTGTCTCTCGTCTTATCATCATCCTCCTCTTTGCTTAACTCAGGCAGGAGTTTGTAGTATAAATGTGGTGATGGCGGTTACTCAGGCAGGAGTTTGTAGTATAAATGTGGTGATGGCGGTTGATAGAAGTCACATTTAATCAAAGGTTTTGTCCCGTGTCGTCGACTTTGTGGCTTTTAAATTACGGCTTGATGAGAAAATAAAAGCTTTTTTTGTTGGAGCTACAGACTGTTGATTCTTCACACTTTATGGATTTACATAAAAATACAACATGTCATTAACTGGCCATTTTTAATTAAGGCTATCGATAACACCACTATATAATTAAAGTCCGCGATAAATCCATTTACTGACGGGTCTTTTTAACTCTGCTTTAGAAGTCTGCGTACATCGATTGTTCTGCTCGTCTCACTTGACTGAGCGCCATCACCGCCCTCTCACTATTCATTATTAGAAGTCTGTTTTTGTTTAGCATCTCTGCCACCTGTGTGGGCGAAGAGAAAGTGTGACAAAGAGAGAGGGTAAAGGCAGGTGGAGGACGAAGGATGGAGGTGGAGGTGCTGCTGGTAGAAAGGAGAATAAGAGCTAAACAATCGGTGTGATTAGAAAGAGAGCCACTGTAAGAGCTGCGATGTCCCATCACAGAGCGTGTGCCATTTCAAACTGCAGATAATTAACGTCATAATTTGAGCAAACGACAGTTTGATTAGTGTTATTGTGCTCCTTTAATTATGAGACACATCTGAGTACATGAGTAAAGGTCGAGAGTCTTTTTGTGACTCGCTGGCTTTGTTCATAATTTTTAGGTAGTTATGAGCTGCTAAAGTACAAATACTCACAAATACAAAGTACAGATACTTTATTAGTGTAATTGAAAGTTACAACTTTTTACTTTTACCCCCATTTTTACACAAATATCTGAACTTTCTACTTGTCACATTTTCAAAACAGACTTGTTACGTCAGTTTTATTGAGGTGAATTATTGATTTCTTTATTTTTATGCATCACTGCTCATCTTCCAAACATCAGGACTGCTGCATGTCACACACAGCAGACGTAACGTGATGAAAACGGTGTGAGAGACGTAACCGAGACGAAGCAGACGAGAGGGAGTTTTGCACAAAACAATTGGTAGAAAATCCTCTTTACTTTTTACCCTTTGAGTATTTTTCAGAGGCTTTTTCCACCTCTGCACAGTAAACATCGGTTAGAAGTTTCCATTCAAACTTTAAAGAACATCACAGCTCAACAGCTGCTGTCTGTTGACTTCTTTGAATGTCATTATAATTTTTTATCTTAAGTTTGAATAATAATAAGTGAAGCACTATTTCCTCTGCACCCTCTCTCTCTCTCCATCTTCCATTGTCTGTTTTTCTTCCTCTCACCTGTGAAGGTTTCGCTTCCACTTCCTCCCACTCCTCTGCTCGGTCTCGCACATAAACGCCAGATGCCTGAGGCCCGAACAGGTTTATATAATAATAATAACTGGAAAATTTCCACATGTTGAAATTCATAAACCACAACACTACGGCGTGTTTGTGTGACGGCAAAACATATGTTTGTACATCTTTGTGATGGCTTTCTGTCTCCTTTCCATCACTCTGTGTTTTTCTTTGTTATTGTTGTAAGAGCCAAAGACATTGTTGAAATAACCAGAATGGAATTATTCTGCAATATTTCCTGTGTGTCATCAGGTGTTTGACCCCGGGAAGGTTTCTCGTTCTTGTTTATTCACGGAGGGAGAAATCTTAAACCAAGAACACCTTGTGTCTGAGGAGAAGGTGTGACAGATAAATGCTAAAGGAACAAACATCTGTGGAGGCAGCTGATTTAAATGCCGCCTTTCACCCTATACTGCTGCCCCACGGGAAGCCGATGTCATCCGTTGCATCGTGCAGAAACACTCGCCAAACTCTCTCTGCAGCCTTATCTGAGAGCTGTCGATCCCGCAGGTGGAGGAGGGATTTCTTTCTGCTGATGGATGCAACAGCACCGACACTCCACCGACTCTTCTGACTTACTTGTGTCTCTTCTCCCTCCTCTTCCCTCTCTTGAGTCGTGCTCACACCTGAAAACTCAAAGCTCAGCTGTGCAGCGCTGGCAGAGCTCCTGTGAGCTTAGCATCTGTTGGATTACTCTCTCCTGACCCAGACTGTAAAAAGATGATTGACGCCAGGCGCTGTCACACTCTCTGCTCTCTCTCTGTCAGGATATCGACTGATTGGTAGAGATAGCGGATGAGACTAATAAAATATTAAAACGCAGAGGCCCGGCATCAGTGTTAGGCCCCATAACGTGGTGACATGAGCTATCGAACCCGGGCTTTTATCACCGCTATGGAAGAAGGCGCAAAGTCGCGGCATCGATTTGGAGTTTCTTTTTACTGCCTGTTTTTATGACAGACGCACTTAGGCACTTTTGGCAGAAAGTCCTTTTTTTAAAGCCGCGCGGTGTTGCCTCATTTCAAACAGCGAGTCCGTGTAGGAAACTGGATCCACTGCTCAGACACAACCCAGCAGAAACACACTTTTTGTTTGTTGTTTGTGTGTGTGTGTGTGTGTGTGTATGTGTGTGTGTGTGTGTGTGTGTGTGTTTGAGGGAGTGAATGAATGGAGCAGCTTTGGGATTCCAGCCAACAAAAAGCCCGGCATCCTGGAAACCTCATCCTCTTTATGAATAATAAAACATGCATCGTAAAAAAAAAAAGCTTCAGCCTTCACTCACTCATGTTCTGCCTGCCTGGCTGGCTGGCTGGCTGCACTGACTGCTGCTCCATTATATATTTATTGTATGATCTCTTTATGTGTGTCTGTTGTTCGACAGAGGGCAGATGATGGCACGACCCCTCTGTCAAGTCTGTGTCTTTGTATCAGGCTGGAATGCAGAGGAGCAGCCGTCAGAGGTCTGGAGGAATTAAATCATTAATCTTCTTCTTTTTTTTTTGCCTGCACGCCAGCCCAGCTTCTGCAGGTGCATGGGAGACTCAATTAGCTTAAATGTGCTGGTTTGAGATAAAGAATGCCAGACTAAGGCAGAGGAGGCCGAGTATTGTTGTTTTCTGCCGCTCAGCGCTCGATTTTCAAACCTGTATTTTCCTGCCAAACACACAGGAGTAACAGATTTGTGGTTCAGGAGTTGCAGCAGCATTGTGGAGAGGACACAAAGAAGGGCGATTTAAAAATGGAGAACAATCACCTCACACGGCTGACCTAACCTTTGAGAGCAGAAAAACTGAGAAGTTTTGGAGGATAATGGAGGGTGTGTTTGGAGAGCAGAGGTGGAAAATCGCCCCGCTCGCCCTCTCGCAGGTCGGAGCGGGCTGATTTAATGTCAGACTTACTGCGTGAATGTCATGCCGCCCGGGCAGGTCGTACACATTTAAAAAAACATGTCTTACATTACCTGGACTCATTTTGTGTTCAGACTAGGGAATTTTAAAACTTTCCATTGGAATAAACCGGGAACACTCTCCATACTCTGTAGCCTGGTTACCGACGTTCATCTTCTTAGAAAGAGATCTCACATTCTTCATGATATCAGACGGTACACATGGGTTGTACCGTCTTTTCCACTCCCGGCACTTAGATCCCGCTCTGCATCCGTAAAAGTACTAAAAAGTACCACCCACTCAGCGCAGCTCCATGGCAACAGCATATAATTTAGGATATCTTAAATTTGAATTTGATAACCCGTCAGTCAAATAAATGATCAAATGTGAGACGACTTCCATGACGTCATCTTAAAACGATTACTAAAATGGAACTGTAGATATCTTGAATTCGAATTCTGGGCATTTCTAGATCCGTCTACAATTAATTCAAAGTAATTAAATGTCATTAGAGAAGAAGTGAAATCATATCCGCAGGATTTTTGAAGATGGACGTTGAGATCTGTCGCCTCTCCGTCTCTCTCTTACCCTTCATTTGACAGTCTGTTCTCCCGTCAGGTTAATTGTTGGTTTTCATCGCCGACACATAGACGCATCGTCTCCAGCTGTGCTCAGTGCACTCAGCGTGTGCGTGTGTGTGCGTGTCTGTATCCGTCTCTTTGTGGTGGTGTGCTGTTAAAGCACTCCTCCGGGCTTCATTGTGTGTGTGTGAGACCCGTCTCCATGTCAAACTGCGTCCCCTGTATTTTGTTCTTCTTTCGTGCCCTTGAGCGCACTCATGGTGGGTGGGTGTGTGTGTGTGTGCGAGGTGGGTGGCTGCCGGTGGCAGTGGGGGGTCTTAGAGCAGGTGGTACACCTGAGGGTGCGACGCTGCACGTCTGTGGTAATTTGGGAGTGAGACTCCCAGAGTGCAACACCCGCTTGGTTTCAGTTCTCGAGCAACACACTCCTGACCTCACTACAAAAACTCCAAAAGAAGGCATGCACAGGGGGATAAAACCCAGCACAGATACTTTAAATTGGAAGCGGCTCGGCAGCACTGAATGCACACAGGCATGCTGCGATGTTTTCTTTGAGAGTTAACAAGCAAAACGAAGAGGAGGCAGTGACAGGCCAGGCACAGTGTGTTGTGTATCTCCACTAAACCTTTGTTGTTTAGTTCACATCAGTTCACATCAGTTGTCCCACAGCAGCTGCAGCAACAGTGAATCTGTCAATATTTTGGCCAGTGCGTCTAAGGGAAGAGGCAAGATTCCTGATTGACGCTAATTTACTTCCAGCTGCAATGTTTCGACTGAAACATGTTGTCATTTTTGCCCCAGAAGAGGAAAATGTTGCATCATGGCAGCAACGATAAAGATGACAATAAAAACAAACGGCGGAGAGTCTGTGTGCTTAAAAATGCAACAAATCACCTGTGAAACTTTGCACGTGTTGCACCAAATTTTTGTAAACCTGTGTCTCCGTCCACAGGCAAAGGGAGTCACTCCTTACACAGAGGAAGCTGCAGCTTTTTCTTTACACCTTGCAAAGCACATGCAGCGCTCATCACTTTCCACCTCGTGCCCTTTAACAGTCTGGGAAGGTTTCAGTCGATATCTGTGTTTTAAATTTAAGCAATGTTCGGTCTCAGATTGATCTGCGCACTTAAGGGCTGAGACTATAGTCTGTTTTCTCTTTTAGAGATATATTTTGGCTTTTTGAGCTTTATTTGACACGCAGCTAAGGGCCACAGGTCCGAGTTGAACCCTGGGCTGCTGTGGCAAAGACTGAGCCTTTGTTCCCGTAGTGCAGGGTGACGTGACTGACCAAGCTGTCCAGACTCAAGTATATCTGAGTCGAACTGATTTAAACCAACAGGGGAAGCTTGTGTGTGTTGTATATTTTTTATGTCAGAGCGGCTCACGCGATCAAGAGAAAATTTTATAGTGAAGAGCGCCTCGCCAAGTCTTTACGAGAACCCAGCGATGCACTATTCCCAGCAGAAATCACTCTGCTTCTGGCTTTCTTAATCTCCCATCCGTCATCCATTACGGGGAAAGGGCTGTCAGGGCCTCGCATCCCACCACTGTCTCCTCTCCTCCCTCCCCCTTTTCTGTACCTCCCACTCCTCTATTTTCTGAGTGAGGGAGCCCTCATTAATGGTGACAGGTGAGCATCACCCCCCAGAGGGGACGGGACCAGTCAGGCCGGAGGGGTGGATGAGGATTTCGATGGAGGCGATTTGGGAGATGAACGCTGGGGAGGATGCAATCTGTATGATCCTGTATCGGGTGCAAAATAAACTGTCCCCGGTGGGGGGCCATTATGGGGCTCGGATACTTTAGAGAGGGAGGAGGAACGGGAATTATGACAGGATGGGGGAGGGCGATGACAGCCTTAAAAAACAGCAGTAAGTGTTTGCTCGTTTGATACGATAAATCACGAACGCTCACTGTGTCCACATTAATTCAGTTCAATCTGGAAATGCTGTTTACATGTGGAAACGATGTGTCGGAGCAAGACGGGCGAGGGTCTCCTCGTCTTTTTGTTCAGTGAAAACTAAATCAGTGAATTAGTCATCGTTTGGTAAGAGTGGGCAGCACAGTTACTATGTCGTCTCCTCATGCACTCCATGGTAACCTGCACTGTAAAAAAACAAAAAACAAAAAACAAAACTGTTTTTTTGATAAAAGGTGGCAGCCGCGGTTGCCGTTTTACCGTAATAAACACGGTGTATTACACGTTTAAAGCTGGCGTTTTATTCCTTATTTTAAAATATTTGTAGATTTCATGAACAACCACCAAATAATGACAGAAAAAGAATATGTCATTAAATATGACGGAGTTTCACTGTATAATAACAGTCTCTAATATAAAATAATACTGTGTATTAACTCCTTTAAAATGCCGTATAAATAAAGGTTTTGCCATAAAACATGACAACTTTTTCTAATAATACCGTAAAAAGAATGTCAGTACTGTTGATTTCACGTTTAAAGTTCTTTTTTAATTCCATATTTTAAAATATCTGCAGGTTTTACGATGAACATCCACCAAACAATGACAGAAAAAGAATATGCCATTAAATATGACGGTGTTTCACTGTATAATTAACAGTCTCTAATATAAAATAATACTCTGTATTAACTCCTTTAAAATGCCGTATAAATAAAGGTTTTGAAATATGACTGTGTTTTCGTTAAAAAAGATTTTTTTAAAATAAATATTTAACTTTTTCTAATAATGCCGTTAAAAAGAGTGTTAGTACTGTTGATTTCACGTTTAAAGTTGTTTTTTTTTATTCCATATTTTAAAATATCTGCAGGTTTTGTGTTTCACTGTATAATTAACATTCTCTAATATAAAATACTTCTTTATTCTGTTTAAATCTACATTCTGCTTCTCAGTGTGTGTTCTCGCTGTTGCTGTGAGCCGTTGCTTCTGTGCCGCTGCACCGAGACGCAGATCGGATTGCTGTTTTTATGATCGCGTCCAATAAAATGAACATAAACACGGGTTAATTACAGCAGCTCTATTATGTGCTGCGTTAGCTTTCAGAATGAATGATGATGGTGGAGCGGGTCAGAGGCAGCTCGGAGAAAAATGCCACCTTGGTGCTGATAAAAGGCCGAGTTGGAGACGAAGAACGTGTTTCCAGGTGTAGCTGCCCTGGTGTTAATATGGACAAACATTAACTCACATGCAGCCATCACACACTCATGCAGTGCTCAGTAATCAGATGTTTGGCTCTGTGTGTTGTGATTCTGCTGCAGGGCCAGTGTGAGGAGATCAGAGGCTGCAGATAGCCTCCTATCCACAGAGGAGGAGGGCAGCATCTGTAAACTGACAGAATAACAGATTCACACGCAGCACCTTGGGTTAATTTTAGTCCTCCGCCGACACTTTCTTTCCACCGGGCGAGTCGTTTAAGAACACATTTTCATTTTTAGCAGCGTGTTTGCATTCATTCCGCCTCGCTGTCAACACGCTCGCCGGGTCGCCGCAGGGTGGAAATATATTGATCTGAATTTGTGCAGAGAGAGAGAGTACTAATTCAAATTTCCATCCACTTTGCATGGAGGCTTTTACTCCAAAACCTTAAAGTAATGCAGTGTTTTCACGGCACGTCATTTCCATGTGAAAGGCTCTCCTTTTTAATAACGGAGTGTTGTTATCGTCGCCGCTCAGCCGTTCTGCGAGCTGCCACAAAAGAATAACATTGGTCCGGTTTGTCCTGCCCGCAGGTTCTGACCGTGGTAATTCCACACCGCACAACATGTCACCTCCACTGCAGACCACAGGTTTTTATTTTTAGGCCTCAGTCCCTGTTGTCTATGTCGGCTTACTAAATGGAAAGCTGTGGTTGTAGACTGTTTGAGGGCCACCTACGTCGAGCGTATATACCATCAGCTCAAATCGCCCGACCTGCGGAGGCTGTTTTTAATTACCTGTTTGATGAGACAGCATGGAAAGTGTCAGAGCGGGCATTTCCTCGCTGCATGCTTTGCCAGCCCGGAGATGGAAACGCAGACAGGAGGTGGGGGGAGGCGGGAGTCCCTCTGGGATATTGTAGCAGCACGTGTTGAATGTATCGTGTGTCTGGACTAAAATGCTGCTATGTTCTATACTTTTTATTTAAAGCAACATCAACCAGGTCCCCAGCAGCAGCTGATATCACTGCCTAGTCCAGCAGCAGTCAACCCAGCTCGGCGTCTGTCTTTCAGCCTTTTATTTCACCAAGCTCTCACCAACCACTAAAAGTCAGTCCCACATTTACTCTTGTCCGGCGCTCACTCTCTCCTTTTCTCTTCTTAGCTTCCTCCGTCAGCGTCCTCTTCACTCTCTTCTCCTCTGCCATTATGTCCATAGAGGCTGCTGAGACTGATTACCTCCTCTTCTTCTTCCTGGTCGTCCATAACGCCTGTTGGTACAAACACTCAGTTCGTCAGCTTGGCGGTGAGCTCAGAGCGACGGGTACCCGTCGCTCTGAGCTCACCGCCAAGCTGACGAACTGTCTAACAGCAGCTACAGCTGTCAGCAGTTTACTTCATGTCCATCATAAACTCTGTAAATCAGAGTTTCACTCTTGTCCGGCGGCTTCTTGCTCGCTCACTCTCTTCTCCGTCAGCGTCCTCTTCGTCTTTTCACCTCTACCATTATGTTAATACAGGGTGCTGAGCCGGTTACATTGTCCGCCTGCCTAGCTCCTGTTCTGGCACAACACCAGCTCTCCTCCCTTCGCCTTGGGCTTAAAAAACCTTCCTCTTCCTGTTGTCCAAAATGCCCGTAAAACAGACACTAACACTCCCCCCACGGTGCTCTTAGCTCACTGTCTGGGCAGCCTGACTATAAAACTGAGCTAACATGAGCTAACAGCAGCTAACGACTGAGCTAACATGAGCTAACAGCAGCTAACAGACTGAGCTAACATGAGCTAACATGAGCTAACAGACTGAGCTAACATGAGCTAACAGCAGTTAACAGACTGAGATAACATGAGCTAACAGCAGCTAACAGACTGAGCTAACAGCAGCTAACAGACTGAGCTAACATGAGCTAACATGAGCTAACAGCAGCTAACAGACTGAGCTAACATGAGCTAACAGCAGCTAACAGACTGAGCTAACAACAGCAGCTAACAGACTGAGCTAACATGAGCTAACAGCAGCTAACAGACTGAGCTAACAGCAGCTAACAGACTGAGCTAACAGACTGAGCTAACATGAGCTAAACAGACTGAGCTAACATGAGCTAAGCAGCTAACAGATGAGCTAACATGAGCTAACAGCAGCTAACAGACTGAGCTAACATGAGCTAACAGCAGCTACAGCTGTCAGCAGTTTACTTCACTGTCCATCATAAACTCTGTAAATCACAGAGAGTTGAGGCGGAGCAGCCGGAGGACATCAGAGGGAAAACCAGAAAACATTTCCTCCATAAAATATGATCCAGTTTCACCAGAATCAGTGAAATAGTTGCTGCTGTGTGACTTAGTGCCGTAAAGCGTTACGTACTTCTCCCGACCCGGAGCCCAAAGTTACATAGAGTGAGAACAGACGTACGAATGACAGAGACACCGTTCAGCTGATCACAGGTCAGTGTGGATCAACAGGAGTTAAACTCTGTGAGCATGTTGAGGTGTTACTTGGTGGTAGAGGCCTAGATTCATCTCGAGTCTGCATGTGACTTCAGTACCTACCACCACTTCTGGTTCACGTTAACGTGTTTTGACAGTACCTACCACCACTTCTGGTTCACGTTAACGTGTTTTGAGTATATTATTGTGTTCACATGAAACTTAAAAGGAAATCTATGTAGAGATTTATGTGTGTACATGTGAGTATTTTGGACCGAGGATACGTTATGCGATGGGAATCGGGTCTACATTCAGATCCACCACATGCCGGCCAGATGCTGGGAGCTCCTCGGTGAGATGCACTGGAATTAGAGACAGGTTCTCTTCATACCTGAGGGGGGGAACTACAAAGGCTTCCTCCTCCTGCTGCTGGCTGCACACATCACCAGCAGAGCCAGTTCACAGCCGCACGCTGCGCCAACCTCATCGGGCTAACTCCCCTTTGTTGTACATTCCTCATGATTCCCTTCCATGAATTCTACCACAGCATTTTCTGTGATGAAGACTTAGTTTTATGTGTCACATTTGCAGCCTAATTTTCTACATGTATAGAAAATAAATGGCTTAACGGGCAAGTGGTGAACAAAGTCCTTTTTATTTAGTCATTTTTCAAAGATCACTCAGTTCCAGCTTCTCATTTCGCTCTCTTCTTTATGTCCGTAGAGGCTGCTGAGCCTGTTTGCCTAGCTCCTGTTCTGGCACGACATCAGCCACGCTCCCCGTCAGCATTCACCTGAAAACCTGTAAACCTCCTCTTAACCTAACACTTTAAAAAGTTCTACATTTTAAACCTTGCTGAGTTTAAAGTGCATAAGCATTATTGTTCTCAGACTTCTTTCCATATTAAAATCAGCGCCTCCTCCTTCTCCACCTCCTTCCAGCCCACACAAAGAGCTGGGCAGACCTCCTCTAATGTACAGGACTAACGTTGGATGAGTTCCATGCTATTGTTTCAGAGAAGCTGAGGCTCATTATCGTCTCCCTTTGTGTGAATTGTGCATTTAAATATATAAATCTGAGCTCTGAGTGTTTTTTAATGTTAATGCATTGCTTAGACACTTAGACCATCTGTGTATGCATAAATGTATGTATGCATTTATTTACCCACATGCGTATAAACTACGCTACCGAGCATCGTGACACAGCTGAGCCCAGCAGCTGGTGTCTATATCCTGTGGTGTGTGTTTGTGTGTTATGGTGGAGGGGGGTTTGCTGGCAGACCAGCAGGCTGGTGATGGCAATGCAGCAGCAGTCTGGATTAAGGGATCAGCGCTGGTGTCAGACAAACATTGGATTAGTGCTGTAATCTCGCCCTCGCTGGCCCGAGCCTGAAACCGAGACCAAGGACTCACCTCACCCCGCGTTTACGCACCTGCCTGGATTAACCCGAAGAAGGAGCCCGGGTCTCGCCAAGACCTCTGGCCTCTCGTTCTGTAATGAGACCGGTAATTGAGTGCGAGACCGCAACTTTGCCTTGGAATGCCAATCACTGTGCCCCCAGGGGTGGATACGCCAGGAGGCTGAAGATGAGCGCTGCTGTGCGTCGCATAATGTGTTCATACATTTTAAATGGCAGGTTTGCCATTTAAACCTGGAACAGAGACGACGAGCTTGGACCGCACGTCACGGATATTTGTGTTTGTCACAGCAGTGGATCAGGTTCTGGACGGTGGCCACCATCGTACAATGGGCTTTAAATCACACACGCCATACATTGTGGGTAAATTACGTCTGACATTATCATCTGAATGATTTAAAGGTGCTGTATGTGACTTCATGTCGCGCTGTAGAGCACCAGACTAAACACAGTTAAACTTTACAAATCCTCCATGAAGCAAAGAGTATTTTGGCTCCTCCTGGGTCATTTTCTCTGTTGCCATCATGTTTTACCTGCTTATTAAACAAACCAGTACTCTAAATAGTTAATGCGATGCCTAAGTGCTCTGTAGTTGGTGTATGTTTTATGTTTTTGTCTCGTCTTATTAGTTTTTTATTTTCACGGTTGTGTGTTTGTGACCCTCCAGACATACTAATTGTTCAGTAAATATAATTATGTTTCAGCACGTTATTGTGTTTTGTGTAGCCTGTGAGAAGCTGCTCCAAACGAATTGCCCCCTATGGGATTAATAAAGCTGTTTTGTTCTGGTTTGGTTGAGTTAAATCTGAAAATATTGGTATGGGGACCAATTTGTAAGTCAAAATCATTTTACACTGCCCTGTTAATTTTTAAATATATCGTATATTTCCTTGGAAATTGGTAAAAAAGAAAAAAAGGACTAACATATGCAGTAAGCATCGATACCTTTTATCTATCCATCCATCCATTAACCTAAAACTAGTTGTAAAAAATATATCTACGGTTATGTGACCACAGTTGTCCTTGAGTCTTGAGGGAAACTGTCGTGTGTTTGGACACAAACGCTCCAGACTTGTTAATTATTCAGTAAATATAATTAGATTTCAAAATTCAGTGTGTTGTTCAGAAATTGCTGATCATGGCTGGTGGGTTTCACGACATCTTTCCCCTTCCTCAAAGCACAGTGTTTGTTCACTGGCCTTCAGAGAGGTCACTGTCAGCTGTTCATCACAACTTGATAAACATGATTTAACGTCACAGTTTCTGCCTTATTTTTCTGTAGAGTAAACAGAGTTTCCTGCCTGAACGTTTGACAGCGTGTGGAAAGTTAAATAATGTCAGTGTCATGTCGTATGTAAGAAACTGGGACAGGTTGAGGAGTTTAGTTACTTGCAGACTTGATTTTTTGTAATTAATGTTAACGTCTCAGATGAGACTCACGTCCTTGTGTCATTTGGTTTTTTTTTTTTATGGAGCCATTCCTGATTTCTTGTGTGTATAAAAGTGTCTTCTCTCGTCATGATTCACCTCCCCGAAGAGCCAAAGACTTCTCTTCCCTGTAGTAATTGGAGCTTGAAGGCTTGGAGACGGCAGACAGGATAGATGGAGAGGCACATTGGCAGACACGTAGACATCATTAGGTTTGTTGTCTCCTGTGGAGAGCTCTGACTGATGAAGCAGACATGAGATTTAAAGTGGAAGGACTGTACGCTTCCTGAGTGAAGCATTAAGAGTCAGCCAGTGGTGGTGTTATGATGGAGAGACGGTGAAGCTGCCAGCTGCAGTCAAACACAGTAAGTCGAATTTTCACATCTCAGCATACAAACATGGAAAGTTTAGTGCGACGTCTGTAAAAACTGGTCTGGATTTTTAGTTTTTCATGGTGCCAATCACCAGAACAAAGGTGCAACAGTGTCAGCAGTGTTGTCATGTTTCAGCTCAGGGATGTGACTTGGCAGACGCTCGGCCTTTTGGCCGAAGTTATGTTTGATTGCTCGACTTGGATCCGCCGCTAGTTATGGCGGAGATATTTGGCAGGCCGTGGCAATTGGCTCGGCTGCCGTGCAGTGATTTGGCGATGTGTACGTTAGGGTTCCTCAGAGTTACATTCAAACGGCACAGGTGATTAGCAGCCTGCTGAGTTACTGATGGTGTCGCTGACAGCGAAGCAGCTGGGATGATCGGAGCTGTCAGCCAGACTGATGAGGAAATGTGGATAATGTGGCTGACAGGCTGTGACTTGTCCAATCGAGCCCCGGTTACCCCGGTTTGGCAGGTTCTGATACTTTCTGTGCATTCCTTCAAAGGTCTGTCATCACATCTTACGCCTTACCACCCATTCGGTGGTCGAGTGGTTAGCGGCTCAAGTTGTCTGATAGATCTGTTTTTAATTAAGTGTGAATGTGTCAATGAACAGACAGTTTTATAAGAACAATAATCCAAAATTCGAGACCATTTGAAATGACACTTCTGTCACGACTCCATGCCGGTGCCACAAAACACCTGCAATAATGTTTGTGTGTGTGTGTGCTTCAAAGCGAGGTGTGTGTTCTGTGCCAACGCAAAGTTAAGAAGCTCAAACTTCAAACCTTATTTTCAAAGCCAGCCAGCACCAGCTTCAGACACCACACACGAGAAATGTCGACTATGAACCTCTGAACTTTCAGAGTAAAGCGACATGGAATATAATATTCAAAACTATGTTTTCATGCATGTATAATCACCAGAAAATAAGACTATTTTTATTTTTGTAACTTAAAAAAAACTCTAGACCTAGACTAGACTAAATTCTACACACTGGACCTTTAAGTAAAATGGCTCCTTGCAAGTTAAACTTGGCCAACCACAACAACGTTTGTCAACGTTTAGTACAGACAATGATAAAATATGATAGGTATGACAGGTAAAAACTCTGAACCCAGAACAGATCCATGTTGTCCAATTATAGTTCATCTACATCCTGTTTAAAGCAGTTACAGATTCTTTTTGTTGTGGAGGAAGATAGTTAGTTAGTCGGGATGTAACCCATCCATCCATCTTCTTCCGGTTATCCGGGGTCAGGTCGTGGTGGCAGCAGGTTTAGCTCGGTGTTCCAGACGTCCCGCAACACGCATCCGAGCTCCTCCTGAGGCCGATCCGAGGTCATTCCCAGGCCGGTTTGGCTCTGTAGTCTCCTCCAGCGGGTTCTGGGTCTGCCTTTGGGGTCTCCTCCCAGTTGGACGTACCCAGAACAAATCTAAAGGAAGGGGACAGGGGGGCATCCTAAAGAGATGCCTGAACCACCTCAGGAAGCGGCTCTACTCTGAGCTCCTCACCCTCTCTCTTTAGGGAGGTAACCCTAATTTATATAAACCTTAAATTCAAATTTGACGAAACACGTGATTTGAACATGTAGCCGAGAAAATATCGTAATAAACGGAGATGGAAGAAGGAACACCTTTTAATTTCTTTTTTACCACCAACCAGTTAATCAAACAAGTAAAAATAAACTCACATCCATTCACATTATCTCAGAGTTGATGCATATTCATTAATCTTGTAATCACAGTCCAGCTAATGCACTCTTCACCAGAGGCAGATCGGTTATGATCATCGTCGTGAGTCATAGCTCGCTCACTCAGCATTCAGCACACAAACAGAAACAGAGGAGCTCAAACCTGTAATCAGACTTTCTGTAGCAGAGGTCAGAGTCATGCTTTGACTCTGGAACGGCTGAAATTACAAAGAAAGAGGGAGGAGGAGGTCGGCCGTGATTAATATTTAACGACATTGGAGGCAGGAGGAGTGTTGTCCATTCCTGATCGCAGAGTGTTTACCTGTGAGAGTTTCAGGTGAATGTTCTCGTGTTTTTATGATCATATATCCTTTGCATAGCTCCTGATGCTGTTGCTTCAGAGGAAATGTCAGTCTGTGCTCAGGGTGATCTTTTTTTTTTTTAATGCAGATTCAATTTCAGATTTCAAAACCAGTCAGGAGCTGACACACAAACACAAACTGTTGAAGCTGAAGACCAAGCATGAATTTTACCCGTCTCTGGCTGCACCCACATGTGCAGCGATGTTTGCTTTACAAATACTCGTCCTCGTACACGCCGCACCTTCAGATCTCTGTCTCCGATCAATTCTCTGATTTAGTGCAGAGTGCTTGACTCCACTTTTTCTCTACCTGCGCCGCCTTCCTGCCTCGCCCTAAACCTCCAAACATCCGTCATAATTTGGGAGCACTCGGTAAGTGCGTGTTGATTTATGTTTGTCCCTTGTCACCTTTCTCCTCGGGGTCATCTCCTGGGAATCCGGCTGGTTCTCCCGTGTTCTTTCGGTTTGCGAATGCGAGAGCAGCATGTGAAGTGATGTGAGCTGCTGTCTGAAGCACTGGCCTGTAGAGCCATAATGGCAACCGGCCTCTCAGCCCGAGCTGCGATCTCATTACCCCGGCCTGTTAGTGACTGGCTTATTACGTGGAGGTGACAGCTCGAGGCTGGAGACAAGATGGGCTGGGATATGCCCACTTAACAACCTCAGACTGAGATAAAGAGCATGGAAAGGATTGGCAGTGGACAGGAAGATGGATATGTTCTGCCAGCTCGACTGAATCATGGTTCAGCCATAAATATATTCTGACAAACCTCCGGGTTTGTCTCCACTGTGGAGGAAGCCTTGCTTTAAAAGGTTTTATTTTATATTTATGTCAGCATATTTCTGTTCCTACGTCTTCCTACACACAGACATCCAAACAAATAGAATTCGCGGTTTCTAAATCATTGGTTTCCAACATTTTCTTCCACTTATCCGGGGTTGGGTCGCGGTGGCGGCAGGTTTAGCAAACATTCCAGCTCTTCCTGGGGGATCCTGAGGTGTTCCCAGGGTTATGAAGTCCCTCCAGCAGGTTCTGGGTCTGCCCCGTTGTCTCCTAACAGGGGGAGGGAGGCACCCAGGAGGCGTCCTAATTAGGTCAGCGTGCTCCTTTCGACAGGAAGGGGCAGTGGCTCTCTGGATGTCCGAGCTACGCAAAGCTTACGGCCATAGGTGAGGGTTGGGAAGTAGATGGACTGGAAAACTGAACTTCTCTTCCCCACAACAGTCCGGTAAAGCGTCACATCAACCCATTGATCCATCTCAAGCTCCATTTTCCCATCACTGGAGAACTTGGTGTAGCAACATTTCACTGTTCTCCTGCAGAGGGGTCATAAGTTGGTTATTTTTCTGAAAACTGGATTGTTTTAGCTTTAAACTTGCTACTTCTTGACATATTAAACCTGTGTCAAGAGCCAGAAAATGGGAACAACCGTCCTAGAAGATTACATTATCTTCCTGTTTCATTTAAAGGAATCATCTCATCTGCTCATCATTCCCAAGAAGGTTTATTGTTGTCAATAGCTCTCTGTAATCAATGTGTTTGTCCATGTATAAGGGGAAAAATTACACTTCTTTGAATTCTTCTCCCAAGATAAGGTGTTCTTTCCATTGGTACAGTACCTGTTTGGGCGTGCCACTTCCTCAGATGTGTCAAACCGTCTCTTGTTGAGCTATTTGAAGCCAAAACGTTCATCTTTGTGTGTGTCTGTGAGCCCTGGGGGCGAGTTGTGAGCTGTGGGATGCAGCTGTACAGCTGAGGAACAGCTGGAGAGGTGATGAGCTTTGAATACCACTGTGCAGTTTACAGCCGAAATAATCCTGATTATTTTCAGAGGTGATCAAAGTGTGATCAAACTTCACTGCCTGCAAAGGACTCGTGCAGGATGCTCAGCGGATACTGGGAGAATAACACCCTAGTTGTTGGGTACACAGCGGTTTTGTTCCCCTGCTCCTGTGCACAGTAGTGCATACAGTCAGGGTCAGTGATCACAGCATTTTGTTTGTAGTCTGCTGAGAAGAATCAGCATGCGGCACTTAGAAAGCCGTCTTTCTTATCCTTTGCATATTTGCATTCTCTCTCTGAACTCCTCACTCATGAGATTTGTTATTTCTCTTTCTTCTTTAACCATACAGCGTTTGTTTTTTTTGTTTTTCTCGCAGCACAATGACTCCCACCGTGTCGGGGCGGCTGCTTCTCTAGTTGCCAGAGAGATGGTTGCCAGGGTAACGTGCATTTGACAGCTGTTATTACTTTGGGTTCCCCATCAGCCACTGAACTGTGTGAGAGAGAGAGACGGGCACAGCGGCGTTATTGGATCGAAACCACCTCAGGATCCCGGATAATTAGCACCAACGGGAAGAGGCCAGGCTGTTAGGACGTTGCTAAATTGAGGGGATCGACTTCTGCACCGCCTCCCAGCCAGTCAGCCATGGATCAGTCAGGATGTGCTGCAGCGCCGTCTGAAGGCCAAAGCATTTAGAGGCCGTGTGATGGCTCTTTGTGGCTTTGTCGCTGGCTAATGAAGGTCCCCTAAAGATTTACGTGTCCGGGGTCGTTTTTCTATTCACACAGAGGCCAGCGGGGCCCGGCGTATCTATACAGCTCCCGTTCATCCACCGGACTGCTTTACGATAGATCCCAACAGGCTAATAAATCACGGCGGCGGTCATTACGCCTTGAGCTCGGCTCAGATCTCGACACAAAACGACTGGAACGTGCAGCTCTTCTCGTCATTGTTGAACTGCATAATGGAACAATGTCGGCTCTGTTTTTCCGGCGTGCTTTCATTTTTCACCACGATGAGCTGGAAGCCCGTCGCGTCCCTACAAGCAGCTTCTTCTCTCTCCTCTCGTTGATCCTCATTATTCTATCCTTGACCATCGTTTCATGAAGCATCCACTTCTCTCCCTGCGCTCCCGTCGTCCTCCCCCACCCCCCTCAAGCCTTCTCTCCAGACTACCGAGGCCTCACAGTGGCACAGATGATGAAGACTCGGAGACTGTCGCCGTGCCATGCAGGCTCTAATCACACAGCTCTAATTCAATTAGCCCGGGATTCAGAGGGAACAGAGCTGTGGAAAGACAGAGAATTAAGTAGGGAGGAGAAACAGCAGTGAATCCCTCTTCCTTTGTCAAACACCATCATATCATGGGCTATATCCATATCTATTATTCCCACCCCTGCTGTAAAATCTGCCATTCATTTCCCAGCAGTAATCTGCAGACGGATATAAACGGTTCAGTCTCGGAGAATTTGCTCGCTATCAGCCTCAGAATGCCGCAAATGAAATCAATTAGTCGTTAATGAAGTCTCCCGTGCGCTCTTTTGTCCCCACCCCCCCCACGAAGGCACCTTAAATGCCGTATTACAGCGCGTACAGTGAATGCACCAGAGGCCTCATTAAAATGTAAAGACCTCGTTTAGAAACGCAGGCTGTTGTGTGGTTAGATACTTCAGGTGTGCATGTGGAAGCAGCAGAGGAGATGGACGGTATCCTCTCTAAGCCTGTGATCCCTCAATGATCGGACATCAATATTAAATAAGAAGCATGTCTTTAATTATCCGGCGTGTAACCGATCGTCGATGATAAACAGCTGTGGGCAGTTCACTCTGCATGTCTGGCTGAAACGCAGATAAAGAACGTTGCTTGTGTGTGTTCCCGTTTGAATCGTGATGCAGTTCAGCAGCATTAAATGTTTCTTTGAAAAATAAAACATCAAAGAGAAACTTGAACACGAATGTTCGGCTGCGTGAGGCTCAAAATCCAATACGTCTCGCACTGTTTGTCACTTTTCTTCACAACAAAACGACAAAGTGGAAACTCAACCACACCATGGTAATAACAAACCTACATACATATACTGTAATTCAGGCGTGTTTTGCACCTGAAATTTAAATGCTCAAGAAAAAACATAAATACATTCATGTTGAGGACGCATTTGTCCAAAGTGACGGACAAAAAAGTGCAATAAACTCCACAGGAGCAAGAGCTAGAAGTTCATCCTTATGTAAGTCTTACCCTGAGATTCCACCGGGCGCGGACGCGATGCGTTGTGGCTCCGCCGTGGTCCAGTTCAGGAGTGTCCCAGAAGCGGGCCGCGTTGAATGACGGACGTCGTGAGCAGCCCACGTCAATTTAACACAGAGCATGACTTTTGGAGCCGGGAAAAAAAAGTGATGAGTGAGTACAGGGTCCTCGGGGTGACACAAGATACACAGGATTCATAATATGCAGGGTGTGAGCACAGCTTTAGTATACGGAGGAGCAGAGTCTGTAGAGCGACAGTGAATTAACGCAGAGGTCGAGGGTTGTAATTCTGTGATTTATAACTATATTTACAACTCAATATTTATATCAGCAAAAACAATAAGCTTGACTTTATATACAGGATTAATAATCATGCACATAAAATCAAGTGAGAGTCTAATCCGGTGACAAGTCCAGCTCGCTCAGAGCAAACGTTTAAAGGAGCAGTGTGTCGGGTTTAGCGCCATCCAGTGGTGTAGTTTTGGATTGCAATCCCCTCGTTTCACTCTCTGCCTCCTGGCATGAAGGACAAACTATCTAGAGTCAGTTTTCACTAAAAAAGACATAATTATAGCCATATTCTGTACATAGAGGCCTCTAAATTTGACAAACCTTTTAATTTCACTTTTATGCAAACATTTAAAACTTACTCTGTCTGTTCATCCTCGTGAAGTTCTTCATATTTCTGTTCTTGGTTTTCATCCATCACGTATCTTCATGGAGATTTCCACTACGAGTTATCCTGAATAATAAAATAGTATTTGAACTCGAACGCTGTTTGAGGTGAAGCGAGGTCAGAGTGATTCGGCACACAGCGGCCTGTCATTTCGTTTTTTTTCTTCTCCTGCCACCGATGTGTTGGTTTTTATTACATGATGTCATCTTCTGTCATCGTGCACGTTAATATTCGACTCCAGCCACTCTGCAAATCGAACAGCTTAACGGGAAACAGCAGTGCAAAGAAAGATCCAAGTCCAAATCAGCGTCTGCGGTCGCAGACTAAACCAGGTTTAAGGTGCTGCAGGGTTCAGGCCTCCAGTCTGCTCGTTCTGTTCTGACTGAAGTTTGGTTGAGCAAGTGTTTTGCATTTTCTCCTTTGCTAATCTCTGCTGGTTTCTCTGTCACTTCAGCGCTTTTGAAGCGACTGTATGAGCTCAAAGGGATTCGTTTCACTCCAGGGAAGCTTTTATTCCCTGAGCATAACTGACAGCCTCTGTCTTCTTTTGACGGGATTAAAGAATTTGGCCACCTCTGCGTTATTTAACAAGAGCTAATTTGGGCAGTCTTTTGGATTCGTGTGTTGTGTGTTTTTTGACTTGTATGTCGTCCAGCTGTGACACTGTGGCTGTACTGAGTGGCGTTGCTCCGTCGGACGTGCCCCACACGGATTTAATTATGTGTCCCAGGGAGGCACTATCACCCGTGGGAAAAGAGGAAATCCCAGGGGTGGGAGGGTCACTGTCATGTGAAAAGAGCAAGTGAGAAGCTAAAGCGATGGACAGTCTTTGAAGGCTTTGTCATTTTGAACAGCACAGAGAGACTCGCAGTGAATGAGAGAGAGAAAGCTCTCTTTTTTTGGTCGTGTGTGGACATCATCTGGGCGTTGTAACAAGCTGACGCTGCTGATGAAGAGAGAGAGAGAGTAAAAACAGAAAAGAGTAAAGACGTGGGAATTGAATAAATGCATAATTCAGAGGAGAGGAAAGAAGAAAGCAAGGAAGGTAGAGAGATAACCTTGATCTCGCCACCTCGCTACCTTTTTAACGTGACGCGGATGCCTTCAATGTGCTGTCACAACCAATAACGAGAGAGGGAGACGGGCAGAGAGAGGCAGTTTTTATTTATACAGCTCGTTTCATTTCAACTCGAGAGAGGAATAAACAGATTCAATGATGAAAGCTTTTAATATGACACAAACTGATATTTCCCTTCTTTTTATATATTTCTACTCTGTAGCGATCTGTCAGGATGATTTTCCACCAGCACATCACGTCTGGCATCGAGAGCCGGTGTCAAAAATGACGAAAGGATTTGGCCTGAATACTGTCGAGTAAACTGGACTCAGGACACAGGAAAGATATCAAGGATTGATCTGTAAATGAGAAGTGAAGACGTTTTTAATTTGATCTGCTCTTTTTTTTTAACGCCAGATTAAATTCCTCCTGCGTGAGCGTATCGAGTTAACGGAGCAGCCAAGCTGCATCGACAGGGAGCGAATCCAACAGAGCGGCATTAGTTTGAAACAAGGACTAACGACGGTATTCACTATTGATCAGTCTGCCAGTTATTATCGGGATTAATCGAATAACTGTTCGTCTATAAAGTGTCAGAAAGTAGTGGAACACAGCCGTGAACACTTCTCAGAGGCCGAGCCGATGGATTCAAATAGAGAAAAGCAACAAATCCTTATACTTGGGAAGCTGGACACACTGGTATTTGTTTAAATAAAAGTCAAATGCTTCTAAAGAACCTTTAAGACCTCAACATACATCAACAAAAAGTCAAAATCCTACTTGAATCAATGATGCCTGCTGACTGAGTGAAGAAGCCAGTCCACTTTATGCATTTGTGTTTTCATTGGCGACTGTTGAGAAGTTGCGAGGGCGTCCAACGAAGTCTCGGTTTATTTAACTTTGCAAACAATGCTGACATCGGCATATCTCCGCTAGCTGCCGCTGTGTACTGCTGTTTTTTTTTCAGATTTCCCCTCTGTGCTTCCTAACGTGAAAGTCTTTGAGCTTGAATCACACCTTGCCAGCGCCATCCACCCTCTGAACTTTTTTATCCTCCATCCATTTGTCGTTTTTGCACTTGGAAGACGACTGACAATGTCTATGGCGAGCTAACATAACATAAACATAATGTACGATGTCTATAAATGGCCCTGCTCATTGTCTAATACTAAATTATTCAAATACTTTTGGGTGTTCACAGCCTTCAATGCACCACCTGCAAATCTACAGCTAATTTAGTGTAAATTAAAGACAATTTATGACCTTCAATTCCGCTAATTTAGTGTAAATTAAAGACAATTTATGACCTTCAATTCCTTGATTTAAGACCTTTTAAGACTTGTTGAGTTGCTGTGGCAACCCTGGAAAAATTAAACGATTACTCAGTAATCAGCTTAAGTTAATTGTAGCTGCTAAACCCGCTGCCATCGCGACCCGACCCCGGAGAAGCGGCAGAGGATGGATGGATGGATGGATGGATGGATGTCTTCACAGTAGTCAGTGGAATGAGGAGATCTCTGTGTTCTTATTTCTGCAGACAAGACTGATGAACACCAAAGCTACCTGTGCCTGGAGGAGTTCTGATCTCTCCCCTGTGTCACACATCCCACCCACGCTCAGGCTGGAGGGGTGTTAGTGCGTAGACGGTGTCCCATGTTGGCTAAAACCAGCGGGCTGCGCCGCTCTCTCCTCTGCCAGGCCTCTTGATTGGGTTTTTGGGGGGGATTTCTCTTCAATTTCAGCTTTGCTTGAGGTGCAGCGTCCACGTCTGTGTGATCTTGAATATAAATCAGCCTCACTGACGCCTCTTTCCTGTCCCATTCTCCACATTTCTCTGGTTGCCTGGACCCCTTGGCAATGCTTATAAAAAGATTCAGCATACAAGGCAACTTCAAAGGTGAAAGTGTGATGAGTGTCTCTGAGGACAGACGAGGGTTCAGGGGGAGAGCTGAAGAAGTGAAAGTGGGGGTCGCCGCAGAAATTCTCAGGTGAGATGACGACTTTACAAACGCATACGAGCAGTCGCATTAATTCTGTCTGCTTGGCCTCTGTCTCTGTGTGTTTTCACGTTTCCTTTGGTTGCCCTGTTTCATGCCCTCTATAAGGCACATTTGATCTTTTCAGTAAAGAGAATCCTTTATCTCGCCGTGGTTCCACTTCCCATTTCCCAGCTCTTCCTGACATTCAGCCATCCTTGTGCTTCCCCGTGTAACCGCAAACTTATTTCCTTGCTGGGATGGAAATGTCCTTTTGTACTGCGCAGATGAAATAACGGACGGCGTGCCTTTCTTTCTTTCTTTTCGCTCTCTCGCACTCTCATCCCCCCGTCAAATGTCACGGCCGTCCTCCGCTCTGTGGATGCAGGCAGCAGGGGGCCGGTGCTCTCATGTGGAACAGCCTCGGGGAGACCAGGAGGAAACCGATTTCACTTCCTGGAATGAGAAGTCTTGACACTGCTGCTCCCACCGTCCACACATCATCCATCACCTCGACTTTTATCTTTCGTTTGCCTCGCGTCTCTCTTGTGCTTCAATTCTTTTCTCTGTTGGTCTCGGGAGAAACAGTTTTGGGCTTCATGTGCATCGTTTCATTCGTTTTCACCTCCAAAGATTGGTAATTCCCAAAAAGTTCTCCAGGATTTTATGGTCTTGTGATTGCAAGAATTCAGACAATTCTTGTAATATTTCACACCAAAAAAGGTCAACTGGAAGAAAATGTGTCAACTTCAACAATCAATCCAGCTTTCTACGTAAGATTCTTCATTTCTGAACAAATTTCATGAGCCAAAGCCGAAGCCAGCAACAAACCAGCTTCCTTGTAACAGCAGTGAATGGACTTGACCTTGAAATTGACGTTATTTAAAAGTTAACGAAATGCAACTGTCTCCAATCTAACATCCAAACCAGCCGTTTCTTTATGCAGCTTGCTTGCAGAGGTACAGGCATGGCAGGACAGCGACGAGCTGGGCACGTATCAGTTCTCCACGCAACTTCCAACCCCATTTCAGAAGCTGAACGTTCCTCAGTGCTTCTGTTGTGTAGTGTTAACTCATAAAGTTGATTATTTCGTTCAGTCTCAAGAAAACTCAGCTTGTTCTCCCGTGATAACTGGAGTCTTCTCCTTAAATGATGACAACTGATCTGACACGAGACATCTTCAACCTGTTTAGGACCTTGATTGAAGTCCAGTCCGGTGCGTTGATCAGTGATCACTCCCTGATCTGAAATTTGCTGGCACTCTGGATCTCTGACCAACATTATAAGTGTTAAAAAGAAGAAACAACCTTTTGTTTTCTCGTGATAACGGGCTGATTATGTTGTTATCTCGATAACAGAATTGTAGGCACGGCGTTCCTGAAGGAACTGGATGCTTGGCTCAAACTACGTCTGTTTGTGATGCCCTCTTGGATTTTATTGAAGCCCGGTGAAGAGAATAAAGCAGCAGAAACTTAAGTTGAAGTAACCGAGTGTCACCACCTGTCAGCCTCCCTGTGTGTTGGTTGACTCTAGCTGCCCTGTAGCAGCTATTTACAGTGGACGGACTCTGGTGTTTACCCAGTGTACCGTCCAATTACAGGGCCCGAAACATGTCTGCCACTCTGTTAGCTCCAGACTCCTGCAGAAACCCTCAGAGACCCTGTCAAGGAAACTCCCTGTCAGTGCTGTGGCGAGTTCATACGGCTTCACTACACAGCCTCTGTAACCCCCGTAACGATATCGCTGCCATAGATGCTGAGCAGCTTAAAGTCGATCATTAGCATCGTGGCATGTGTGGAAGCAGGAAGCAGGCCCGGCTCGTCGGATCCTGAATATTATTCCTCCTAACGGCTGCTCGATGTGCCGTGGTGTGTCTCCTGCTCCTGCAGCGTGGTGACAGTCTGTGTCTCTGCTCTCAGGGTGTAGAGGGAATAATCCTGCCAGGGACGCTTTTTTTAATAAATCCTCAATATGTCCAGAGTGCCCTGTCTCTATGGTAACTGAGGCTTGCATTGTGTGTGTTTCCCTGCTTTTGTCTTCTGTGTGTATCTTCTTGATAGGCTTGCACAAGTGTTTGTATGCAGCCCATTTACTTCTTTTCATATTCTGTTGTGCTGCGCTGCTGAGTCCTTTCAGCAAACACAATTTATGAGATATCAGGTATTATCATATCAGTCATAACATCACGACTGCCTGCCTAATATTGCGTTGGTCCCTCTTTTGCTGCTCACGCAGCCGTCCATGTGATGGAAATTCGATTAATCGGACCAGGCCACTTTCTACCGTCACTCCGTGATCCAGTTCTGATGCTCACGTACCCATTGTTGGACAAGTGTCAGCACCAGTCTGTGATGCTCTGTGTGTTCAGCCTTTGCTTCCACCTTCCCACATGCATCCACTTCACCGCTTTTCTTTCCTTGGACCGGGAACACGCCAACAAGAGCTGCAGTTTTTTGGTGATGCTCTGACCCAGTTACAGTTTGGTTCTTGTCAACGTCTTTTAAATCCTGACGCTTGCACTTTTTTTTTTGCTGCTTCCAACATCAACTCTGAGGACAAAATGTTCACTTGCTGCCTCACACATCCCCACCCGCTGACAGGAGCCATGATAACGAGACAATTAGTGTTAGTCACTTCACCTGTCAGTGGTCAGCTAATGCGTGAATATAACTGGACTCAAAACCAAACATAAATGATCCATACCTGCAGTATATCTCCGTGATGTGCTTAACGTACGAGCCAGTTTGCATCCTCACTTCTGGTTGTTCCAAAGTCGAGGCTGAAAACAAACTGTGCTGTATAAATAAAGTTGTGTGTGGCAGTTCAATCCTTATAAATAAGATATATTTAAGAAAAACACTTTACTTAGTGACAGAATCTAGTCATCTGCATTGAAATTAGTCGCTAAATGACTCAAACTTCACTCACAAATAAACCTGATGCTACAACAAAATACACAAAACATTATGTTTCTGTTGCAGCATGGCTTCAGTCTGAAGAGTTCTTGTAATTTCATGTTTTTTTTTTAGCCGTAGGAAGGAGCATAAAGGCTAATTGCGGTTTGTGCGTGTGTGGTTTTTAACACACAGCGGTGTGTGAGGCGGAGTGTTTGCAGGCCGCAGCATGCCTCATCATGAAAGTGTGAAATTGGGATTTATCCCTCTAAGCCATCCTGTGCGAACAGAGGTGGGAAGAGCAATCACAGCATCAGCTTAGCCGTGTTGCTGAAGTCAAAAGCTGCTTACACATTCAATGAATAATACCTCCATGCCTGTTACTCTGTGAGATCTACAAGCCTGATTACAAAGAAAGCTTGGATCCTAATCCGAACACAAAGACGAGATATTTAATGTTCAAGCCGATGAGTTCTGTTTGTTATTTACATTTTACACATTGTTGGAGGTTTTTTGGGGTTACATGATGTTATCTCATGTTTGTGTGCGATGCCGTGATCGACCCTGATCTGATCTGATCCGACTCCCTGTACTACAGGAATGATACGATGAGAGTTTTTGCATACCTTGATGCCGTTTTGAGGTTCGCCACTTCACTCACGGCTTCATTTTTTTTATGAACTCTTGTCAAACATACGCGACTCATCTGCTGACAGTGACGAGTTAAAGAATGCAAGAGTTCAGCTCTGTTTCCGAGTGTCGTGTTGCGTTCTACGTGGCCGTTCTAGTCAAAGTTTTAAACCACCACCGGCTCAGACGCATCCCAGAAGCGTGGCCTCCGCTCGGCTCCTCATTGAATACACGGCTGTTCTATTTTAGACTGATTTTTAAATTAAAATAACTGGTCTGCAAACTGCCGGTCGTAAAAACAGACAAAAGATAAACAAATTGTTGTAAAAATTAGGATTATACTGGGTTATACTGATGTTTTAATTCATATAGAGTGTGTGTGTGTGTGTTTTGTCTTTTGCATGTCTTGTGCACTTCCCTTATTTGGCCTCTGATTTACTGAGACTGGCAGGGAGAGACAATTATAAATCAATAGTACAAGGACAGGAGAGACAGGCTAGGGAAGTATCATTTGGATATGAAACATCCTGTTCATTACTGAGCAAAAACCAAAAAAGGACGTTATGATATTATCTGTATCAGTGTCCGAGACAGCCCATTAAAAAAAAAGTATAAGAACCAACTGTTAGAGCTCCTCGAGGAGCCTTTTTTCTGTAACCCCTTATCGTGTGTTGCTCTGTTAAACGCTCCTTCTTGTACAAGAATAATAAACTTAACTTAAACTTTGATACTTTGAATCCAGTCCTCCTTATTAAAGGGTTTGTCTTAAAAACACGAATGAACTCCGTAGCATATTTACACATATATAAAAATTATTTAGAAGAACATAAACCAGAAAAATGACTAAATCTGAGCACGTAAACTAAGTCTGGCGGGCTGAAACGCTCCCGGTGGGGTTTGAAGTCACGTGGAGGACGAACCAAAAGAGAGACGTGGCCGGTGGGGTTTCGGGGTTAGGTAAAGAGTTTACAGTTTGCGTGTAGGTACCGAGTAAATCAACGCTTCACAATAAAAGTCCTTTGATGGTTCCGTGTTGGAAAGCTTTAAATGTAAAGCAGCGGTATCCTGTGCACGGCGACGTCGAGTGAATGGAAAACCAGGAGACAGATCAGATGAAAGGAAGAAGGAGAGGAGGAAGAACATATGGGGTTGAGTTCTGACAGATGGTTCAGTTTTGGATCTGGTTCCAGTTTCATGAAGTACCTGAGTCCATCTTTTTTTTTATTACCAACATCAATGCAGACGGCAAAGCTGGCAGAACTTCACTTCTTTGTGTCTTTGAGTTTCATACTTAAGATGTCTGTAGCTTTGGGTAGTTAATCATCGTTGAAAGGTTCCAGTTGGTCCTTTCTCTGGACCTCATATGTTGAAGTTTGTCTTCATCTGTGATGTCTACATTAGGTAATGCCACAGCGGGATCGTCCTCTGACACAGACGAGGCACTGAGGTAATTACAAGCCAATAAGTTCTGACGAAGAAGAACCTGCAGTTTAATCTAAAGTAATCAGTAGATACAGCATGGTACACAGATATAGAACACACACACCAGAATAATAAAAGTTTTATTGCATCTCTGAAACACAGCAAAGTGTGCACGCTGTCAAATGAGGAGCTAAATATATCATAATTTTTACAGCAAGTCCCAGACTGGGATTTCTTTTAACAGCATCAATTAAAGGAGAGCCTGCCGTCGGATACAGCACGTCACTGCATGATATGTCTATAAATATCAGATCTTTTGTGTCTGTGCTTTTATTCTGAAGGACAGATACAAAAACCTGTTTCAGATCACTGAAATACGTCGATCTCTTTGAGATTTGACGAAAATAAACCACCAAACAAAATGAGGCTAGAGATCAAAAACAGGCTTGATGTTTCTGTTTATTACTTTTTAAATGTGTCACTGTGTTCACAAACTTCACCGGCGAATATGCAAATGAGTAAATGTCCAGCTTACGGTAAATGAACACAAAGAAATGCACAGCACTGACTTCTTCTGTCTTCTCGCTGCCTCCGTTTTCACATTCCTGGCTAAAATAAGCGCACGTCTGCGTTTTAATTACACGCCGCCGTGCAAACACAGACTGATGGTGTGAGAAACCCGTCAGAAGGAGTGAGGGCCTTAAAGCGCTGTAGCACATCAGCGGAATATTTGCACAAATTAGCACACCTACTATCATCGTGTGATTTCTTCATCGGCTCCTGAAAATAGCTTCACACTTCAAACTGCTGCTCAGTGTTTGTTCTTCTCCGTGCTCTTTACATTGTATGTACTGTACAGTCCTCTGTTCTCCTCTGGGCTGCATGTGAGTGAGGTGATGTTTGAAGATGTTCGTGTAGCAGCTTCTTGTACAAATGTAGCTGTAATGTGAACACGTCTTTTGCTTCGTTCCGAGCTCACCTCTTGACAGTAAGTCGGTTTTTAACCGAGCGTTCTCGTCACTGAATCATTGAGGACTGGAAGGTGTTACCCCTAACACTCTCCTCTCTGTAGATTTGAGATGTTTCAGGCATTTTGAAGTGCGGTACTTATCCACAGTCCTACAGCAGACATGTCAAACTCAAAGCCTGGCTCACGAGATAATTTCACACGTCTATTATTAATGGCTCTCCGGTAAATCGCTCATACTACAGATCCCACATTGCACTGCAACAGCTGCCACACACACAGGTCAAGATACTGTCATTGGTGAAGACCTGTGCACCACCTCCAGAGATGTATAAAGTACTGGAGTAAAGGAGTGGAGTAGAAGTACAAGTGCTATATCAAAAAACTGACTTGAGTAGAAGTTGAAGTGTTCATTAAACACCATACTTAAGTGAAAGTACAAAAGTATTCAAAATGTTTTGTACTTAAGTATTGCAAGTAGAAGTATGTAAAAAATGCTACTTAAGTACTGAAAGTAAAAGTACAAGTACTGTTGTTTATATTATTTCAAATATTTATTAAGGCACAACTTCTAATGTTACAGCGTTACAATGTTCATGGTAGAGTTCTGTGATTTCCCATGGTCTGTGAATGCGTCGGGGGGAGCAGGTGAGAGAGAGCACACCGAGTAACCGAGTCCTGGAACGAAACCGTTAAATGAAAATAACTGTAATAATAAATATTAAATGCAGTTTATTGAATAACGCCTCGTCATTCATCACGTGTCCGGCTGGACGCTACAGTAGTAACGAGTAACGATTCAGCACATGAAAAATGTATCGGAGTAAAAGTATTAAATTCATCAAAAATATGTAGTGCAGTAAAAGTGGAAGTTGGGGGAAAAAATAATACTCCAAAAAAGTACAGATACTGCATTTTAGTACTTAAGTACAGTACTTAAGTAGTTCCACTTCGTTACTATACATCTCTGACCACCTCTCCACCCTGCTGCTTCGGTTGTTTATTGACACACTGATCAGCGGTCACCTGTCAAAGCAGGTGGGAGGCTACAGAAGCAGAGCCACAGTATGCACTGCTGTGGACAGGCTCAGCAGAAAAACACATTTTATCCACATGGAAAAAAATCAGTATCAGATGTAGACCTTCTACATCGCCAACTATTCCTTTTGAAGAAATATAATTCAATATTTAGTATATTGATATACAGCGGTATACAACAGTCTGAAAGAAGCAGGAATAACATTCAGCCAGACAGACGGCAGTGACATCGTCTCCACAGTTCGGAAGGGTAAAGTTTTGTCGTGTGACGCTCCGGTTTAATCACCACAGACCGTGTTGTTAAATATTTCCTGTTTTCTGCGTGTCTCACAAACAAAGACACGCGGCGACGGAGAATGTAACATGTTGACAGTTTGCATAATAAAAAGCGAGGCACGTCTGCAGCGATGACAGCCCTTTTCCTAAATATGTCAGGAAATGTGCACAAAGATCGCGTCTCTCTCGCCTTTGTTTGATTCAACTCACGTCAGACCTGCGTTCAAAGAGTCGTGAAGCGTAAACGAGAGGAGGAACCGTGTAGGTCAACGGGAAGAGATGTGACAGGGGACGCTGATGGTTATTAAAAAGACCAACATGTGTGTCGAGTCTTCAGAGTCTCAGTGGAAACTGTGACCTTAAAGTTCACAGAGCGCCTGAGAATGAAAGGCCACGAAATGTCCTTCGTAATTAAAAGTAGCTTTTTTGCATTTCACCCTCTCCACAAATGTGTGCAAGCCCAACGATTAGCTGTCAGATTTTTGAGCTGGAAACATGCAGCGAAGGACTGACGGGGACAATAGGGGACATTAGGGTCTCTAACAGGTGGACCGTGGTCCGAGTCCGGACACATTCTCTGTCCTGTTCAGACCCAGAGCTGGAAACGACATATCATTGGGTGGAGGTTACATTTTGACCTTACCCTACACCACTACTAAGCGAAAGGGACATCCTACCTGTCTCTGATTGGCCAGTACTCTAATAATTATAATGCAGCTCAAACATGATGATGCTGAACGTCAGCATTTGTCTATATCCGGACCTCCTGCGCAAGAATTGCACGATAACAGAAATGCAGAAAAATCAGATTAAATCTTTTTTAAAGAATAAAACAAATTCCCTGGTCACAAACTGCACTGTGTTTCATTAGCAGCCTTTAGAGCTCGGCGGTGCAGACTTCATTGCTCTTGCTCCAGTGTACCATGACCACTAAAACACATCACGTCACACGTCGGGTTCCTTCAGCCCAGTAAACAGGAATCTGTGTCTCTCTGCAGCCGTGACCGGTCTGTGACAGACAGGCTGTACACAACCTGTCAGACAGGGACGACACCCTGTTTCTACGCACAAATACACACAGCTCTTTTCTCCATTTGGGCGCCATTATCTAGCGTTTGTTCTGTGATGCTCACATGCAGCTATCAGAGGGATGAGTGGCTGAGCAGCAGCAGCAGCAGCAGTAGGAGCAGTAATGGCTGTCTTCTCTGGGCTACCATATAGTGACACACTGCTATAATCACTGAGGAGGACACCTCACTAGGCACGATGAGAGGCAGACAGCTGCTGAGCTCAGAGCTTTCTTCATGCTGTAAAACGATAAACGGTGATACAGGACGAGAAAAAAGACTCATTAGGAAGTGAATGTCTTCCCGTAAAGAAGGCGCCGGCTCCACCCAAGGTGACTCCTCTCCTCTCCACGCTGCTTGCTGTCAGGAGCCAGGTGATTTATAACTCCTTCAGGGGCGGTGTTGGGGGAGGTTTGATGCTTCTTGGCCTGGAGGCCCTGCCAGCTCGAGCCCTCGGCTGCAGCAGCAGCAGTGATGGAGGCCCCTCTCCCTCCCCTCTGACAGGTCTCCGCTCCCCAGAGAGCAACGCTGTCACCAGGGTGCTGCAGCATCTCGTCCCATTTGAGGCTAATCGCAGCATTATGAGGCCGTTAGAGCTGTCGTCACCGTGCCCCTGCTCCATAAAAGCTCCATCAGTGCAGATGCGCTGTCCTCTTGTAGTGCCGCCTGCCTGTCTGCATGTTTACTGCCAATTTTATCTCACTTGTGCCAATTTTCCAATGCGTTTTTTACGTGCAACGTTAAAGTGCATTTCGAGCATTGAGGAGATGTGGATGACGGGGAAGCAGTGCATCTTAAAAATACTCAGTGGATGTGACATGTTTGTGCTCCTGGGAGGGACCGAGGGAATAAACCAGATCAGTGTCACATGACGTGCAGCTTTGACTGCAACTATATATAGATTTAACATAACAACACTGGGAAGAACTGGATCTCAGGAAATCCTCAAATGAGATCAAAATCTGTAGATAAATCTGATTTTATCATTTATTAATTCATATATTTATTATGAATTATGAAAATAAGGTGAGACTAAAATGGGAGAGTTTGGTCTGGACTTCCACCAGCTGCAGTTTTTTGGAGAGACTTCTGCTGGATTAAAATGTTAAACTGTGCACAGACAGGTGGAGAACAGTGTGCAGGGTGTGTGGATTATTTTCCACATTTTCTTTAGACCTGCAATGCCAGGGGTGTCAAACTCAGTTTAGTTCAGGGGCCACATACAGCTCCATTTAATCTCAAGTGGGCCGGACCAGTCAAGTCAAGTCAAGTAAGTTTGTTTCATTTTCTCTTGTTTGTTATCCAGGAAACTGCAAGTGATCGAGCTCTAAATCAACTGTCTCGTGTGTTTGGAGATTTTGGAGATTTTCATTATCGATTGATTATTTGGTCTCTATTGATCCACCAGTCGATGTTTTCCTTAACATAATTTTTACACTTTTACAAAGTCATCTCATGGGCCGGATTGGACTCTCTGGCGGGCTGGTTTTGTTGTTTTATGTTCTATTACACCCCTGTGATCCCCGAGTGATCAAGAACATCTTCTGTGATGGAGTTGCTCTTTCTCTGTGATCTATTTGGAAAATATTGCAGCTCATTTATTGGTGGATATCTATTAAAGATGCTGTAAGCAGCTGTTACTGATCAAGCTTTCAACACAGACTGACTGGATACATGCTGTGACTAAAGTATGGTTGATAAATTCTTGCAGTACTGAGAGAAATGGATTGTGTTTGTAGGAGAATTCCTGTATGAACTGAATTATATTTCCACAAATATAACATCAGTGTGACGTGTTTTTACAATGGTTTGTCCTAATTTTATGTTTCTTTGTAAATGAAGTAAAGTACAATGTACACTTTTCTAATTCAGAGTCTGAATCAGGTTTTTATGTTGCTACATATCGAATTCAGAGTCTGAATCAGGTTTTTATGTTGCTACATATCGAGGCAGAGGTGACACAACATTGCAGTTTTGTATTCTACCGACATGACACAAAGCCTCTTCCTCACGTCTTCTCATCACTGCATTATTTCACAGTCTGCTGCGCCCACATTTACAGTGCTTCTTATCACACACACACACGTTCCATCACTTCATTCATTTGAAACTTTGCTTCGACACCTTCAGGTGCTGCTGCACTCTGAGAATCAGCCTGCAGGCTTCTGAGAGTCGACTGTTAGGAAACTGTAGAGCAGCAGCTGTGTTTAGCTTGAAGTCGTGTCAGTTACGACGGATTCCAACAGTTACCACAGAAACCTATTAAAACGCTCGTTGAAACTTCATGTGGCATAATCCACCTTTCCATTGTCCTCCAACGTGCTCGGCACGATCCAGACAGTCGGTTTATTATGTAAAAGTTTAACTTTAAACCAAAATATGTAAATCTTATTATGTGTTTGGAACTGGCAGAAGTGAGTGGGTTGTAACTCAGACATCAGTTTTCACCTTTAGGAAAACTTCTTCCACGGCGTCAGGGCACCAGATTGAGACCGGCCTTTCGTATGCAATAAAAGTGGAGGCGAATTTTCGACATCTGCATCATGCTAAGCTCAATTATATAACATGCACGCTGTTATTTTAGACTCGCATGTGAAGTGTCCATGGAGGGCTGAGGGGAAATCAGAGGAATAACAAGCTAAATCGTCTGTCATAGCTCATTTCTTCACGGAGCAACATGCTCCCACACGTCCTTTTTAATAAACATTTCTGCTCGACACATCGCCCGTGGACCGGCGTCGGTGTGGAATCTCAGACAGTCTAACCTCTCCCCCCGCCTCCTTTCAATCCTTCCATCTCTTCTCCACGTTTTTTGGCTTGACGACACCTCGCCCCCCCAAAAAAAGTGACGAGTGACACTTTCAAACAGCAGTTGTCGTTGTTCCGAAAGGACGCTCTCGAGTGAGGAGTCTAATTTAGAAGACAGCTTACATCATCGCTTTCATCTCCTCAAGGGGAGGGATAAGAAAAGTCAGCGAAAGTTTATTTTGCCGTCATTTCGGAGATTGCAGCCTCACCGCAGAACTGCTTACGGTGCAGATATCCTCACAGATGAGAAAGCACATTCGACCTTGTATGTTAAATGTTTTTTTTCCATACCTGCGTACCTGTTGGGTTGAGCGCTGGCCTGTTTCCCTGCTGACACATCAGTGTGTGTTTGTCCGTCGTGACTGGCTCAGCCTCGGGGGGGACGGCGCTGCTCCGAAGGCCGCTGTGACGTTAATGTTGCTGAATGTCAGAGGCTGTCTGCTTGACGTACACTCGATGACTCAGATGTACATTACACATGCAGAATGCAGACGCTGGACTTGATGATTCATGCAGCGGGAAACAGGTCAGAGTTAACGTGACGTAGCAGCTGAGAGTATTATTTTGGCGTTCCTGGTTATTCCTTGGAAAAAATCCTCTGGTTCATATGAAGGGGGGAAAAAAATAGGCAGAGTTACAAAATTAAAGGAAAAACCAACATTGTCTTAATGAGGTCAGTTGGGTCTCATAGACATGCAAATGGCAGCCACATAGCGGCGCCCCGGGAGCAGGTAGGGGACTTTTCCGTAGTACTCTTTCAAAGCAACTCTCATAGCCTGTCTTGGGCTTGTAATGTAAGATAGGAGTTGTGTTTGAAGGCAGACGATGTCTGGGAATGTGTTACGAAAACAGCAACAATGAGCTCCAAGAAACAAAGACGGAGGCCAAAAAAAGAGGCAGTTCATCACTCTGATGGTGAAGATGAAGCCTCCGGGAAGAAATGACACCGATGGCATCCGTCACGTGATTTCCCCACGAGCTGACATCATGAAAGAAGCGGTGAATAATTCTTGTTGTTGTCAGAATTTGATCCGTTTGGTCCGATAACATTTCAGAACAGTTAAATCATTTTATTCCCGTTGAAGTTTGGCGAGGGCTGAACTTGAAGCGAGCGGCTCGGCGTGCTTGCTCTGCGGGCCACGTGTTGTGGAACATATATCGTCCGGGAAATCAGACGCCACCGAGCAGCTTCCATAAGAACTGATCCCTGATGGCGTTTCCAAACATGTTTCCGTCGAGAGAAAGAACATCACAGATTCACTCCGTCTATATTTGCTCAGCCAGTTTACGCCGCTTCTGCCGACATCGGATGATGGATGATGATGATGGCGAGGGCCGATGTAGGTGATGATGGATGGTGGATGATGATGACTGTGATAATGGTGATGATGGTGAATATTTTTTCTGTATTCTGGACTGCACAGCACTCTCAGTGCTGAGTATCCGAACTCTATCCCGGCTCCCCATACATCATCCCTCTCATCTGGCCCGCCGCGGCCCCTACAGGTGTACCACCCCAACTGCCAGAATGACCTCATCCGTCCTCATTATGTCCACATCATTACACACGCACACGTACATACTCCACACATGTATAAATAGTAAACTAGGGCAGAGTATCTCCAAGGTTTTGGCTTTAGGAAGAGGGAAACATTTCGGGTTTCTTGTGTTTTTATTTCTTGTTCTCCCTCATCACTTCCTGCCCTCGTTTTCTGCACTCCGTCTGATTCCCTGCCACCGAAACCTCTGAACATCTCCCCCCAGCTCTCAACCTCCTCTGCTGCCTGTTATCTGGCAAGGCAGGGTCATCCATCTGGGGTCACAGACTCAGTGTGCAGACCTACCCCCCCTCCTCCTTTTCCCCCATTTATTAGCTCCTCATGTTGTAGCGGCTCGGAAAGGCCACAGAATCAATTGTGTGCATTAAAAGGCCGGCTGGGCTGTCAGCAGGGCCGGGAGCAAGAGGGGAGGACGAGGAGTCGGTAAGAGAGAGAGAGAGGGCTGCCCTGTCAGCTGGAGAAATGGAATTTTATCTGGATGAATCGTCGGACCGCTCAGCAAGAATGGGGAAAGAATGGGATCTGGTGTCACCGCCGGCAGAATTAATGACAAAAAGCAGCCTGATAGAATCAATGGAGGACGTCAGGGAGGCGTTTTTCCATTGTGCTCGCCATCAGGAAGTTAAAAAAAGGAATCTCTGCTACATTTGGAAGTGAAAAGAAGTCCTGATTTGGTAAAATGTGATTAAGTTCTTAGAGCAGTAACTGGATTTAAGCACTGGATGTTGTGGTATTTCCTGCAGGGGGAGGAGGAGGAGGAGGAGGAGAGGATGGAGAAGGATGGGTGGTGGAAGCAGGAGGAGGATTGGCAATGGGAATTTCATGTAATCCCATTTGGGATGGAGGGGATGCTCCGAGGGGGAAATCCTCAGCAGCATAAACAGGCAGACGACTGCAGAGACGGGAGCAGCGAGTAAACAAAAATGTTGAGAAACAGACTGAACAGAGTAAAAAGATAATAGAAAAGAAGCGAGGGAGTCGAGGGAAGAAGAAGAAGAAGGATGCATGTTTTATTTTTATGCGCTGGAAGTGCAGCTGCACATGCACGGAGGATGCTGCACTCCAAATGTGGGTCTAGGTGTTTGAGGTCTGTGCTTCCCTCGTGTCCAACACTCCTTCAGTTGTATCTTTTGCTGGCAATGCCTGATGAATTATTCACGAAGGCCAGAGCGCGCTGCAGCCACATACAGTGGAGCAACAGAAAGAGCAGCAGCAACAAAAGGAAGGATGAGAGGAGGAGATAGATGCGAAGGCGAAGGGGAGTAAGGATTGATGGAGGTTAAGGAAGACGAACAAGATTAGAAAGTGTGCGCTCGCTGCTCAGATGAGACGAGTGGGAGAGAGCTTTGGTTTGAGGCTCAGCGGATCAAGCTCTGATTTCTGTCCAACGAGCCACTCCTTAGGAAGGCTTAGAGCCGGAGAGCCGCACAGAGCCAGAATCTGTTGATTTCAGCTGGCTGAGATGGGCTCGGTTTCCTTTTACAGACTCTTGGAACTCCCTCTGAGGGACAAGAAGATATTTCTTTGACGATTAATCCAACACTTATCTCTTCCAAGCGAGATTCGGCCTCAGATTGCCTGTTTGGAGCCAGGCGGTGATGGCGTTTGGAACGCCTGTTAGGTTCGTCTCCTGATGTGTTTGATGCAAAGTTAGCAACAAGTCAAACCCACAAAGAATACTTGACTTTATGTGTGTATCAGTGTGTAGCAGCCAAAAATCCAAGACAGAGAGTCGAGATGTAACAGTGTTCTGAGTGTTAACAACAGATAACAAGTTCACAACATTATATCTACACACACACACACACAAACAGTGCACTCTACCATCTGCTTGCCGATTCCAGCTGATTACTGCCATGTTGAATCCATCAAGAAGCCGAAGAGAACGAGAAGAGGTGAAGCTCTGTGCAGCTGGAGCGTGTCTCTAATCCACACCACTACTGCGAATGGACCTAATGGATGATGTGTGTTGAGTTGGAAGAAAAATAAAAAATAAAATGAAACAAGAAACCGGCTCAATGAATAAATGAGACACTTATTCTGGTGTAAGTTCCAGACCGGCTCGGGGACCTTCGTCTGCTGGTGACGTCAACAAATCGGAGTACGACTAGATAAACGCAGAGTGGACAGAGCTGGTTTTCGCTGTGTTTCGGTGATCGGCAGCAGCTATGGAGCAACAATAAACTGCTTGTTGTTTTGACTATACGCGTGTGTGGAGACTGAGTGTCTATAAAATTAGTTTTATCCGTTCTATCACAGTTTTGGATATGTAATTAATGATAGCACTTTTTTTTAAATCAAATTTGTGAAAGATGTGGTTTGTCTGAGAACAAGTCTCCGTAAATAGTAATTTTATTAGGCTCAATTATTTTATGGCAAATACAGGAGTAGGTTTCAAAGATACACCTCCAGAATGTAGTCAAACACGGGCTACACTCCAAGAACATGTACCCGACCGTGGCTGGGTACAGAGTGAGGCGTTTCCATATTCCTCCAGAGAGCTCAGTGTTCCAAATCCTGCTCCCAGGTTGATTGACAAGGTTGGTTTTGTCCAAGAAAAGTGAGCTGTTGACACTTCAACTTCAACCTCAGTAATAATCACATAATTTATGACAATGTTGAGATAAACAGGACATTAAAACCTTTATTTAATTATTATTATCTCAGTATATTGCACAGGTTTACCAGAGGCTGTGTTATCATATTGTAGCGTGATGGATGAGAGTGGACCTGCAGACCTGAATAAACAGGCTGCAACCGTCCTGTAAAAATATGCGTGTTTACTCTCGTGTTTTTCTCTGGAGCTGCGAGGACAATTCTGGCATTGTGCCTCAGTGTGTGGATCTGAATACCTGGAATCACAGACGTGTGTGTGTGTGTGTGTCCCAGCTGTGTGATCTCTGCCGGTATGGAGCTGTCACTGAGCAGCCGGAGACAGCAGACAGATGGGGAAGGAGGGAAGCGTCTGCAGAGAGCATGTCAACAGCACCAGCCAGCAGATTCCCATTAGATGCTCAGGTGCTTTATATAGTGGTGAGGCAGTGTCATGAAGAGGGGGGAGAAAATCAACAACCGTGGAGATCGACACAAAAAGTAGAACCAGACTACGTGGCCCTGTATCTGTACACGGTAAATTTCAGCTGTGAAGTCCACAGTCATTTACTGTAAACCATTTCACAGCAGTATACTGTGTATTCACTCAAAAACTACAGTAATTATAGTTACTGTAAAAATTACAGTAACCAAATAATGTACTGTAGAGTTGCTTGTCAACAGCTGCCAGTTAGTTACTGTGAATTTATTTACAGTAAGTTACTTGTCAACAGCTGCCAGTTAGTTACTGTGAATTTATTTACAGTAAGTTACTTATCAACAGCTGCCAGTTAGTTACTGTGAATTTATTTACAGTAAGTTACTTATCAATAGCTGCCAGTTAGTTACTGTGAATTTATTTACAGTAAGTTACTTGTCAACAGCTGCCAGTTAGTTACTGTGAATTTATTTACAGTAAGTTACTTGTCAACAGCTGCCAGTTAGTTACTGTGAATTTATTTACAGTAATTTACTTATCAATAGCTGCCAGTTAGTTACTGTGAATTTATTTACAGTAAGTTACTTGTCAACAGCTGCCAGTTAGTTACTGTAAATTTATTTACAGTAATTTACTTGTCAATAGCTGCCAGTTAGTTACTGTAAATTTATTTACAGTAAGTTACTTGTTAACAGCTGCCAGTTAGTTACTGTGAATTTAGAGTAAGTTACTTGTTAATAGCTGCCAGTTAGTTACTGTAAATTAATTTACAGTAATTGTCTTGTCAACAGCTGCCAGTTAGTTACTGTGAATTTAGAGTAAGTTACTTGTCAATAGCTGCCAGTTAGTTACTGTGAATTTATTTAGAGTAATTTACTTGTCAACAGCTGCCACTTAGTTACTGTGAATTTCACAGTAATGCTAAGTCTGGATGTGTGGGTGCAGCAAACGTGTATAAAGAAGGTGTTTGATTTGGTTCTTGGATAAATTGGTTGTCTAACTTGCCTGTAGGTGTGAATGTGTGAATGGTTGCCTGTCTGGCGTCTTGTCCACGGTGTACGCCGCCTCTCGCCGTCAGGCGTCAGGCGGGATCAGCTCCATCCCCCCACAGCCCCGATAAGGATGAGCGGATATGGAAAATGGATGGATGGCTGCTGTTTAACTGAAGGAGCTGTTCACTTCCACTTCCACTCAGCCACATACTGTATATATTCATTCTCACTATCCAGAAAATAAATCTCATTGCATCCTTTGTGGTGATGCTGCTGAAGTTGCAGCTGCAGCATATTCACCGAGAATTGTTCGCTAAGCGCCAAATATAGCACAGACGGAGACGAGGGCAAACGTTTCTATTAAAACATGCCTCGTACTTTGAGCTGCCTCCACCATCATACAGACAACACGTGGCTCTGTTAACACCACACAGTGACCTCATCTCCTCACATGTGAATGATTAGCAACCAGAGATCAATGTGAAGTCATTGATTGGTAAAGGCTCTGAAGCTTTATTCCTCTGTCGGTGTGTCGGTGGAAGACAACGTAAGAGAGGACAGAGAAGATGAGAGGATGCTGGATGAGTCAGGCGGTGGGAGGTAAAGGCAGTAAAATCTTTAATCATTAAACAATAATTTAGCCAGTCCTTATCCAACAGTCTGGCCCCTGATTCTGAGGTGCAATAAAACTTAATTATCCTTGTGTATGTGCCTGTGTACTTGTGTCGCTCTGCTAGCCTGAAGCGCTGGGAGAGCCCAGTAATGGTCTCATTAGACCAGACCCCGTGCCCCCTTTCTTTATTCCCAGAGGTACGGCAGCAGCGGTCAGTTAACCTGCTGCAGTGTATCCTGTCATTCTTTAAACCCACCACCTCTGCTAAGACAGCAGGTCAGCCTTCAGAGCAATCCGTAAGCTTATATTAAAGTCAATTAAAGTCGGGTTTATATCAAATATATCGGCATTAGATCGGGGTGGTAGCATGTTTGTCGGGTGATCTGATATTAACGTACTAACTAAGTCCTGCCCTGCCTTTAACCAAGAGGCTACAGCCTCACCATGGTTTGTTTGCTTTCCCGATCCTTGGGTACCACTGTGCCGTACTGGACATGCCCTGATACTAAAGTAGGAATTAAAAAAATAAACACAGTTTGTTTGACTGTACCAAATATTTAGACGGTCAGGAAAATCGGAAACTCCATTGGAATTATGGAAATTAACTGTAAATTAGGGGTAATTTAAACAAACTGTATCATATCCAAACATAAATATGAACATTTCATTTTGTCATAAGCAAAAAGAAAACAAAATTTGAACTATTTTATTGAACAATATTATGCAGTCCACCAGCTCAAATGTGTCTTCAGCAGTCTCTGTGTGCTCTGGGCTCTAAAGTGTGGTCCAGGTACAGAAATCACCTGTGCAGGTAGAGGGGGCGTGGCCTCAATAGCCCTGCAGTAAGCAGTGTGCTATGTGCATGTGACAGCAGATATTCAAGTGGACCTGCATGAAATCGAGATTATGCTAAAATATATTTTCCACAACTATATTTAAGTTCACTGTTAAAGGGCCAACCTGCAATTTAAATGTAAATTCCCAATTTATTCCCATAAATTCCCAGAATTTTACAACCCTCAGGTCTCAAACGAAGTCATATTTCTCCTCATGTGTCTTAAAAATGTAATTTCAGTGTCAGCATGTTCAGAAGAAATGTGGCCTGTGAACAATGAGTAAGTATCCAGTATTTACGTCAGAGATAAAAGAATCGCTCATAGTCTGAGCTCACGTTCACGTTCTCTTCTTTTAGTTAGTCACCGGCTGGCTTCATGTGCTGCCTCTGATGGCCGATACGTGTGTCAGTTTGAGCAGAGCTCTGCCCCGTTTAAAACTTCACTTCACCACCAGCAAACAGAGACGCTGCCAACTCTACCCAGAGGAGAACTTTAAGGACTCTCCAGCACACTATGGCCCAATAACTGAGCCCCCCCACTGGGTCCCCATCGCTCACAACCACTGTGAGGAGGCTAACGAGGGTGTATGGAGAGTCACTCGAGGGGTTCGAGCTCTCGGAAACCTCGCTGCCCTCCCTTCAGGTTTCCCAGACTACCTGGATTTCCCCTCCTCCTCCTCCTCCTCCTCCCTCCGTGTCCCTGTCTGTTGCTCATCCGAGCGTACTGCTGCTAAAACATCACCGGGGCTCTTTAATTGGCTCCGTCCTGCAAAAAGGAAAACCTGTCTGTGGACGCTGACATTAGAGGCAGGGGGGGTTGTGTGTGTGTGTGTGTGTGTGTGTGTGTGTGTGTGTGTGCGTTTGAATGAGGTAATGGGCGGCTTGAACATCTCTCCCCTGGAAGCTCTTTTCATTTGTTGTATTTCCCACAGACCTCCTAATGGATCGAGCTGTGTTATCTTCTTTTTTTTTCTGTGGAGTGACCGCCCCACTCCACCACACAGAAAAGGACACTTCACCCTGTGCTGGTGTGTGTGTGTGTGTGTGTGTGTGTGATTCACTCCTCCTTCTGTCTGCTCTGCTGTCGATGCAGAGATGTCTTGGGAGTGGGTGTGGGTTTAGAGACCCTCTCTGCATGCTCCATTATTTATCCCCTTTTCACTACAGACCATTACTCCATGTGAGGTTTGTCCCTGCGACGCAGAGTAAAGACACTCAGCCGAGGAGGAGGACACGTCTTTTCTTTTCCATCGATTGTCAGCGCTCACACTTCTCTTTCGGTGACTTTGTTCGGTGTCGGCTGAATGAATTCATCCGCTGGTTATGAAGGGGTTTGTTTGCATGTTCACAAGCATCCATCCAGCTCGAGGAGTCGTCAACTTCACTCAGTTAGCAGCCTATCTGCTCCCACCCAGTGGTGGTTCATGCTCAGCACAGATTTCCTGCAAGCAGATTCTTTTTTTTTCAACCTCTGCTGAAGTTTCTTCTGGTTTAAATTTTAAAAAATATATTTTGTAATCAGATGCTTGTCTAAGCTATGACACAACAACTTTTTGTTTTTAATAACTCAAGGAAAAAAATGTCGCAGCACATGGATAAGTATGTGTTTTTCTACACAGTAATTCAAACTGACTGTTAATTCAGTAGACGAGCTAACGTCTTTGTTATTATCGAGAACATCTGGAACTACTCGTGCAAAACTCTGTGTCTGTTTTCGATTGTAGAAGGCGACGCTGTCGCAAGAGCAAAAGTTTGGATGGAACCGTCTGGGAAATCTGGAAATCGGTAAAAAACTGTCACAACTGTGCACTTGATGGAGTCAGCGGACTGCGAAGAGAGAAAACAGTAGTGTGGTTTGCTCAGAGCCCGTGAAGGGGCCTCGAAAAATCAGGTTTGAACTCTGTTGTGTTTCTGCGTTTAGTCTATATGTTGTTGTGTCTACCTTCACCTTCGATTCTGGCGTACAGAAAACAAGTTTAGTGTGTTCACATGGCTCCTAGAAAGCATCAACAAATTGATGATATCTAACATTTTTCTTCCCCGTCAACGTGGGTTTAATATCATAACGAAGAACAGCTCCACATGTTCTTGTTTTGCCGTCCGTGCCAGGCGGTTTCTCAGAGCTCTGCTGAGCTGTGGAATCGTCGGCAGAGACGAGCCCCGACTCGGTGGCGCTTAATCCTTTTTGTCAGCAAAAACAATGAGTGTGAAATCACGCCGTGCACGGGTGTCTTCAGGCGGACTTTAATCGCGTTACAGGCCCGTGCTCGAGGGAAGGGGGGGGATTTGAATCTATGTGTGTGTGTCTATAGTAAAAAGATCATATTTAATGTCTTAATTAAGGGGAGATTCATGCAAATGAGGGAATTCTATTCTATCTCCCCCTGAGGCTGGTTTTTATCCGATCTCGAGGTGTGAGGAGAGATTTCAGGGCGTCTCCCAAAGAAATTATTGTGCACATGCTGAGATAAGACTTAATTGAATTTAAGTACCGCCTCTGGGCACGATCTGCTGGAGGAGGATGATGTGTTGGGTGTGATTGAAATCAATACCGAGAGCTGTCGCTCAACATTTCTACACATTTTGTTTCACTAATTTGGAGTTGATTTATTTTGCTGAAACACGAGCTGCGTGCAGCCACAGAGACGTCTTTATGCCTCCGCTCTCTCCAACCTTTTCACACGTACCGTGTTGTTTTAGAAGCTGCTGGTTGTTTGAACGACTCGAGCTGGAAGGTGAAGACACGTCCTTTTTTTTAAATTATATATATTTCAGCACTGTAGACCTTCACACACACACACACACAGTTTGGAGCAGACTTCAATATTGACTGTCTGCAGGAGGGGGGCGTTTGTTTTAGACCACACCGGCTCACCGGCTCCTCTGTGAGTGGAGATCAAACTGGCAGAAGTCAAAATAAAACACCCCGAGAAAAAAGAGAGAAAGGGGGGGAAGAGCTCGATTCATGTTCCTGGAGAGGGTCCCCTGACCCAAATGCCAGATGACAGGGCCCGTGTTTACACAGAGTATCTCAGGTTCTGCTGATTCTGGATGAAACCGATGTTTCAAAAGTAGATTCACATGTTCCTATACGTTATTCATTCCTGCAGTATTATTAATTTATTTCCTGCGTCCGATTATATACAGACTACTGAATGTAGAATCATGCAGTCACTCTCTATATTTATTTATTTATTGTTATTATCGATTGCATACTGTATCTGCTGTTAGAACTCTGTGTGAGGCATGTGCATTTGTATTAATCGACCACTGGAGGCCACTGCAAGCCATTTCTGTGGCTTTGTGAACAAGGACTGCTCTCAGCTTTGAAAACATGTTTTCTCTCTTTCATTATGTGCTGTAAAAATGTGAAATTTTAATATATTATATTAGTCATTTTGTTTATCTAATCACCAAAGAAACAAGTCACAAGTAATTTCATCACCACTACAATCCACAAATTAAAGACGTCTCAGATTCTTTATATACGAGCAGTGGTTGGCCTGATTCTTTAAGACACCGACTCTTATTTCAAACCAACTCTTTCTAGAAGAAAAGGAGACCTGCACTTTGAACGAAGGCGGTGTGACACTTTTAGAGATTTTCTCTCTTGTTTTTAGAAACACAAAGTCTTCAAGGCTTCAGAATAAAAGCCAGATAATCCAGTCATCCAGTTTTGTTGCAAAATCTCTTTTACCTTTTACACGACGGATATTTATTTATAGATTTCAGCAAGAGCGTTCTGTCCTCAGATTTGGGACATAATTCTTCTTCTTACATGGTGATACAGTGTTGCAGGAGAATATCCAGTCCTTGTTACTTGTTTTGGTCTCTGGAGCTTCATGTCCTCCCCAAACATAACGCTGCAGCCTGAAAGACATCCCGCTGTGCTGTAGTTGCAGATAAATAAATTCATAATTCGTCTTCATTCGTGCATTTAAAGTCAAACATCTGATTTACTCCATGCAAGCAAATGTAAGCTAAGTGCACGTGAGGACATCACAGGGTGCAGATTAGAAGCCGAGGCGTCACGATTAATCTTGGCCGTCACTGACAGCAGCAGTCGGGTGTCCAAAAAGCCTAGGCCGTCACTGACAGCAGCAGTCGGGTGTCCAAAAAGCCTAAGGCAACGATAAAGAGATTGGTGTGTGTGTGTGTGTGTGTGTGTGTGTGTGTGTGTTCAGGCTGAATCAGCTTAATCTCAGGTAACGTCTTCAAACTCTGCGTCTTCAAATTGTTTCTGGTTTGTTCAAAGACTGGTTAAAGTCTGCTGGAGTTCAAGATGTTTTTAAAGTAGAGAGAGAGAGTGTGTGTGTGTGTGTGTGTGTGTGTGTGTGTGTGTGTGTGTGTGTGTGTGTGTGAAACCATCCCTGTAATTGCCAGTAAGTGGCTTAGCGGTATCTCCACCCTGTTTCTCCTGATAAGGCTGCTTTCTGTCTACCACTTCTTGTCGGGCTGATAAGAATGTTTCTCTGTCTCTCTGTGAAGAAAACCAACAGATCTGATCTGTGCACAGCTCCCAAACATCAGATTTAGTGATCACACTGCACGTTTACACATCTGCTCAGGTTTGAACCTGTGAACATGTTTCTGAATCTAAATGTGAGGCCTGATGTGGAAGAGGAACTTGGATTTTCAAAGTAAAGCAGAATTCTCTCAGACTGTTTTGAGTTGTTTGCTGCTCGATCAGCTCGTTAGCCGACGTGATGATAATCACATGTGATGCCTCCCACAGTGTTGAGCTCTTCAACGTCATCACAAGTTTTGGGAGTCTGGTGTTGCTCCAGTCCAATGCACAGCTCATGCATTTCTGTTTTCAACGTGGATAAATGAGCACAGTGTTGGATTCATCATGAATAAACTGTAGGCTGGTTTACGAAGCTTCTGAAAGGGATACGATCATCTTCAGGGATAACTCTCTCCACTTCACCAACAGTTAAGAAATAACATGCAAGACTTCTCTTGGAGTGGAGAATTACACCCTACACTGTGTATTACTGCCAGAGAGACAACTTACTGCTAAACTCAGGTTAGTCATTGGCGGTAAACCACATAACTGCAGGCATATGTTGCTTTTTCACCACGGTAGGAAAAAAAATCGCTACTATATAATAATAATAATGGACTGCAGTGACAAACCAATAGAGAATTATCACTTGTTCTCCAGCTCTTTAAGCCCTTTAGCTCATTGTTTTGGTTTTCAGTCTCTCATCAGATTCATTTCCAGCAGCAGACAGATGTTTTTCGATAGACACTAGTTGACACTAACCAGCAAAGGAGCGTGAATACTAGACTGGACTCATCATGCACTAGTTGAGCTATGCTTAATGCTCTGCTGTCACTCTTGCTGACACTGTAGGAGGAGGGACGGGCCGCTCTGTGGCTTCAGAGCATTTGCATTACAGAGGCCGTGTGCAGATGTGCTGTGTGGGAGTGCAACTGCTGCAGTCTCTAATAAACACTCTGCCTTTTATCTCGAAGCGTCGCCGATGCAGAGTCAGATTTAACATTAAATTATTATTTTTTTTAAACGCCCAGGGACCTCCCGTTGTCCCTCTGTGGTGACAGCTCGCCATGCCAGGGCCTGAAAACTCCAATAAATTCACTGAAATGTTGAAAACACAGCTGCTCACCAAGTAATTAAATCTGCCCGTGTGATTGTCACCCTGTGCTAACATGTTTTTAGAATAATAATAGAAATGTATCAATTCAAATCAAATCAAATCAATTTTATTTGTATAGCCTAAAGTCACAAAGTAAAATGTATATACTGAATTGTACGGCGTTTGTCTTTCAGCCTTTTATTTCATGAAGCTCTCACCAGTTCCTCTTGGTTTCCTCTTCAGTCTTTTCACCTCCGTCCATAGAGGCTGCTAAACCCGGGTTACATTGCTCTATGGCCCAGCTCCTGTTCTGGCACGACACCAGCTCCGCTCCCTGTCACCCGCACCTGAAAACCTCCTTTTCCTGCCTGTGGTGCAAACATTGACACTCCCCTCCGGTGCTCTGAGCTCCTGAGCATGCCCGGCTTACAAACTGAGCTAACAGCAGCTACAGTTGGTGCCTAACATTTCAATCTGTCACCGATCTTCTCTCTCTCTTCCCATCATCTTTCATCAGTGTGTGTGTGTGTTGTGTTGGTCTCTGCTGGTGGTCTCTCAGAACCCCGGGGAGTCCACCCACATGGTCGTCTGTTTACCCAGCAGCCCACTCTCTCCCAAACACTCCCGCCGCCGCTGCCTTTAAATCAACAGGTAATGCGATGAAAGGTCGCGTCCACTCTTTCTCTCTTTCTCACTCTTGCACTTTATTTGCATTCAGCCTCCGTGTTGGCTTATTGCTTATTGCTTTCGTTGGCAACTGAGGCTGGTGCCAGAACAACCAAATAAGTCTGTCATTCACCGCAGAGCTGTGTGCGCCGCAGCGCCAGCCAAGCATATCACTGCTCTGGGTTTCATGGCAGGAGTAAGTACTTTAGAATATAGTCCGTTCACTGTGCTCACTATTTGATTTTCTTTTTTCCTCCAAGAGAATGTTGAGTGCCTCGTATTCTTTAACTTGTACTGTACACATGACACCCGCTGTCCTCTTGTCGGGCCTGTCTTGTCTCCTCTGTGCCTCTTTACCCGCCGGTCTATTTATACACCTTGTTATCCGTGAGTGAAGCTTTCCTGGCAGGAGTCGCTGAGCGGTGCCAGCTCGGGAAAGAATGCCCGTCCTAGCCTCTCCGTGGAGGGCACGGCCCCCGGTCCCTGGAAGAACTGCTCAATGCCACTCTGTCTTCCATAGTTGGTTATGTAAGCGGCTGACCTACTCAAGCTGACACGATATGATGAACTCAATGGGAGCACAGTTAGTCTTTGCACAACAGCAAAAATTATTTACATGAGATGGTGAGTAAAAGTTCAAGATGAGACTTTAACTATAGTGAACTCTGCCAGTGCTGCATGGAAGAAATCCTTCAGCTAATGCTTTAAAGTAGGTTTGAAGCACCAGATGAAGTTTCTTGACATACGACTTTCCTCCTTAACCACAGCTGCAGAAAACCCGTGTTTAAAACTCTGAACAAACTGAACAAACGGTGTTGGAGCTGACAGAATTTCACTCACCTGTCAATCAAAGCGTCCCCGCTCTTAATCCTGCATAACTTTAAGCCTTAATATAATGTGAACAGGTGAGCTGTATATAAATTCACCCTCAGTACAGTTGTCATGAACGGGGAAATTAGCTACAGAGACCAAAACTGTTTTTTGTACCAGGCTGTAAACATGTTTATTTCTGCTTTGAACATGGGGACTTATGGAGCCAGCCTTGAGTGGATGCTTGAGAAACTGCAGTTTTTGGCACTACCGCTTCATTTCACAACCATGGAGACAAAACATGCAACTTGGAAGACACCAACTGGGCTCTGAGCAGCAGGAAAAACAGAATAAAATCATAAACATGGTCGGATTTAAAGAGCAACCTTGTTTTTTCTGACCTGCAGTGGTTTCACTTCTCATCCTGCAGCAGTGATGTCGACCGTACACCGTGACACCACTGTCACAGAGGGCAGCGAGCCTTTTCAGCCTGGTGTCCAGTTACTCTTAAAAGGTACAGATTTAGAATAACTTCTCCTCTGCGGTCTGAAAACGTCACCATCATCAACAGCCGCGCTGATCGAAACCTACTTAGAGCAGAACTGGGTTAAGGCTTCTCCCTAACAGCTGAAACTCAGTAAGCGGGTCATACTGAGGGCCGAAGGAGAAACGAGAACCTGGCTGTGGAAGTGATGCCGTTACTGACATTGTGGCAGAGAGAGGAGGGGGGAGGATGGAGGCTAATTGGAGGAGAAGGGAGGCGGCGGAGGACGAGGGTGTCGAACACCAGATGTTTAGCTATATGGTTCGAACGGAAAAATAGCCCAAGTGGAACCAAAGTTGTGACGCTGGTTGATTCCCTTTATGTGGCTCCTCTCCCTCCCACCTCGCAGCCTTCCATTAGAGGTTTTGGGGACGTTTCGCATGGAAATTAGGACTCGATTTTGCGTCATTGGCTTAATATAAATGAATCACTGCGTTGGGACCCTTGCAGCATGTATAGACTTTTGCTCGCGTGTACGTCTACGTGTCAGATTTTACACTTGCCCCGATGCCGTGATGCCGTGGCATGTTGCCAGGACTCGGAGCTGTCACATGTACGGTGCCAGCTGTGGTAGAGAAATGAGTCCCCGGTGTACGATGAATAAAACAAAACGTTAATAAAAGCAGTAATCGACTTTCAATAAAATGAAATAGACGATGACTAACTGCCAGGAATGATAACCGCCGGGGAACAGCTCGCAGCTCTCTCTCCTGCGAGTCCAGGCCTCCTCTGAGAATGGGTGACCAGTGTTGGCACTGGGATCAGCTGTCGGGTTTCCAGTGTAAGTGGCGTGGAAGTGATCTCCAGAGGGTTTTATCTTCATCCCTGTGCGTTTGTCCTGGTGGGCTTTCTCTCCGGCATGTCCTTAATTTACCCTCTCTTGTCGCCCTAACCAAGCTTCCCCACACCGCTCTGCTGCTCTTAAAGGCAAATACCACAGTAAGAAATGCAGTTATACACTTTTTAGTGAGGACTCGGCTGGATGATAATTCAATATTATCATTTATAGTTTCTTTTACTGAAATCTGAGATTCCAAATACATGGGAATATGGAAAATGTTTGCGGTTTGTGGCTGAGAGTTACACATGACAGACTATACATTGCTCCTCGATCTCACTGGTTAGGAAGTGCTCCCAGGAACAGCGATGTAAACAAACAGCGGCGGTGTGTAGGGCACTGTCTCCTGTGCTGAAAGCCTAAAAAAGAAAGAAAAGGCAGAGTTCGGAAGAGTTGTCCTGGGATCGTGGGACTGTCTGGAGGACAACAAAGTTCTACCATGTTCGTCCCAAACGTGGCATCGGTTCTTTTCCACTGTGACGCTTCGCATGAGATGAAACGATTGATTGACGTTCCTGCCGCTCATTGTTGATCCTGAAAAGACTTCACACGATAACCAAGCTGGTTTCATGGAATCTGACCCGGTGTAACACGAACTTCAGGCATTCTTGATAATTTGAATAATACAATAAAATATTGAACCAGTTCTCTGTCGTAAAGTACAAAATGCAGGGATGAATCTCATTTGAGTTTGATAACTCAAGCTTGTTGCTTCAACCCTGTCTTCGACCAACAGTCAGCGTTAGTTTCGTTTAACCAAACGACTTCGGGCAAAAACCTGTTGCTGCTTCTCTGAAGTTAAACGAAAAAAGATGAAAAATAGAAAAAACAGAATCACGTTCGTCTCTGAGAGTTGACCTGAATGGTATTTTCAGGTTTGAAGTTGAGTCCATCTCTCCTCTGTTATGTAAATGGAAGATGACAGTCGTGTTTATGTATAAAATCAACATAACCTCGCGAGTGACTGAAGTTTTTAAAGGTGAAAAAAAAAAAGAGAATAATCTTGTTTGCATTTCATCGCTTTACTCCGAACATATTAAAGTAATGTAATAGTGAAATAATATTATCCTTAATTTTGTTGAGGACCCCACTCAGGGTTTCTTGGTGGTCCCTGAACCCCCAGTTTGGCAACAGCTGCTGCAGCACCTCCAACCACAACATAACCAGCACGTGCGTCACTAAGGCACTAATAAAAACATGACAGCCACTCCTTTTCCTGCCGGTGTGTGTGTTTAGCTACTCTGTGAAGAGAATAAAACTTCATGTAGTGCCAGCTCTGTGCTCAGTGTTTGCTTTGAGGTGCGCAACATCAAAAGTTTTACACTGCACTTGCTCACACGTTCTCAAACTGTAAGTATAAATATGCTTTTTTATGCTGCCATAAAAATGACGGATAGTTTTCCTTTTATGTGTGATCCCAGTGTGTATACAGCACTGTAATAAAATTAATATTTAGTACTGCAGTTGCTGATTTCTGCAGGAGGTGTACCTGTAAATCAATACAGAATAAAACTGAGGGGTTTCAGAGGATTCCTCCTGATTACTTCGATCTTGTCGAGCCGTCGCCTCGCAATAAAGACTTTAACACAGTTACTGTTTTATTAAAAAGCCCAATTACCCCCACAAGAGGACATTTATTGCTGCCACAAGTCACGGTAAAGCACATTTTTACTTCACATCTCACCTCATTAAGGCTTCCTTCCTGTACACTTAGAAATATAGCCATAGTTAATATGGAAATTTGCAAGCGTAGTGGGAATCTCTTCCCCCTGCGTATTACAGCATATTTATATTTATTACTGTATATTTCCAGTGTTGTCATTACAGTGTAAAAGCATTGAAGCAATTGAAGTTATAGCCATGTGAGTGTAATCGTGTTTCAAATTCTTTTACCGTAGTTGTCAGAGACCTGCAGTCGGTCGCTGCTGCCTGCTGGACCGGTCTTCGGTCCTCCAGTTCAGCCTCACGTCCACGTGTGTGTGTGTGTGTGTGTGTGTGTGTGTGTGTGTGTGTGTGAAGTGATATTAAAGCTCTGAGCAGCTTCTGTCTGTTGCTGCCACACTGAGCGCCTAATGAGCAGAAATAGCTCCGTCCCTGCTATTTCCCAGCCCGTTTCATCGATGTGCTGCGGAGTGAGGCGGCACGTTGCCATGGAAACAGCAGACAAAGACGACGAGCAGGGGGAGCAGTAGAGCGGGCCTCCCTTGAGTAACGGTGTGTGTGTGTGTGTGTGTGTGTGTGTGTGTGTGTTTGCATTGTGAATCTTAAGCTTTATATCACAGGTACCAGCAGCAGCAGCGTTTGCTCCTCTAAGCCTTTGTGGACGCCGGCCTTGGTCTTTTATGAGATGACACGAGGAGGTGTTGTTCAGCAGTGATGTGTGTGTGTGTGTATATATATATATATATATATGGAGGAGCCATCTGTCAGCTTTATCTTCCTGGTGAGACGTTTTCAAAGGGCGCCGCGGTTATGAGACAAGGACCATCTTTTATGTTAATGGCAGCAGTGCTTCTCCTCCGTCACTGACACCTCTCTGTGTTTGTCATCCACCCATGAAACATGATGTTTGGAGTCAGAGTTGTCCATCGCTGTGATGGACAAGTCATAATTAGAACATAATCCTATACATTAGCATCACACGAACATGCCATCGCTGAATTTACAGTTATTAGTTTACTGCGATGGCTGTAAGCTCACATTCCTCCTAACGACTGCATTCCCATATTATCACTTCAATCACTGCTAATGCTTCAACGCTCATTACTCGACTGAGTATCTTCTCCAGAAGACAGCGTGGGAGCTTTCTGCTCCCTCTCCAGGCAAAGTTATTCACTCATTATTCTCGACAAAGTGTTGCCGTTCGGAGTCCATGTGAAGAATTCACTGCAGTACAACAGTCTGTTAACTCAATGCAGCCGGATCTTCGAGAGCCAGCGCTTCCTAAACTTTTTTTCTTGGCTCGTGAAAGCAAAGCAACTTGTGATTATTCGTCAGAGGTGAAGAAGGAGAAGCCGTGCATTCTGTGTGCTGACGCAAGAAGTCTTCTGGTGTGGGGGTGTACATTCAAGACTGGTCCCATTTCATGTTTCTTAGTTTGATTGGTTCCTCTGTTCAGGTTCAACAGGCTCAATCAGCCCGAGGCTACAGCGCACACCGCCCTCCCCCAGCACAGGGAAGAATGGGTTCATCAGGCGCTGGCAGAAAGAAATTCAGCAAAAGAGAATGACAGGAAGAGGAAGAGAGAGTATAGTTGATATCGAGTGCAGAGTCAGTGGTGTATGAACTCATTGTGGAAATTTCTGCTGCCTGATTGAAAAGCAGATGACTCTTTGAGCATCGTCACCATCCTCCCACAAGCAGAGCGTGTCACCCTCTGCGCGATGGGAGATGCATACAGATTGACTACATCATGTTAGTTAGTTAGTCTCCATGTTGCTCACAGTAATTACTGTTTCTGCTCCATGAGACTCGGTTGCAGATGGAGATCTGAGGAGGAGGAGGAGGAGGAGGAGGAGGAGATGCACGCTGATTAGATCTGATTTGAGTCACGCCTCTCAGCTGTTATGATCACGTTACCCACGTTTCCTGACAGCCGCATGGAAACACGGTGACATCTTTATCAAGGAGCTCCTCTCCAATTCGATTAGCTCGTTTCAAACGAAGTCAGTCTAATTTAATTTTCCCAGGCAGGTTTTGAATCAGAAATGCCTGTTAAATTGAATATTAGCTTTGGAGTCATGGGAGCAGATCTTGAAGGGACGGTAATGAGAGACCAATGAGAACATTTTTCAAGGACAAAGACATTATACATCACCCAGAGTTACCCTGAACTCTGCAGCATAAACCTCACTCCAACTCATCTCATATTTGAAGAAAGTCTGCTTTATTTTTTTGAGGCAGTCTTGTTAAAAATCTGCCAAGATTTTTGGCATTTTTAAGATATCATTAAATACAAACTAAAACAACTGTTGGAAGGGATGATCTGTCCACATCTTTTTAAGAGTTTCCTGCAGTAGCTGCAGATAAACCACTTAATGAGGATGGGAGCGAGCTGTGCTATGTTCCACGGTTAACTCTGACCTCAGTCTCTAATATAAAGCCTTCTGAGCCTTTAAAGCGTACAGTGGGTGCCAAGTTGGGTTCCCTTCCAACAACCAATGCTCTCTTGGGGATAGAGTGGATTAAAAGCAAACCAGGAAAGCTTTGGAAAGCATCCTCTGTTTGCATCTGTCTCCGTCCACTGCACAGCTCTGCACGGTGGGTGTAGAGTCCAGTGGAGCTGAGCCAGCTAAGCAGAGGCACTGCTGGGATCTAGCCAGCAGTAGTCTGGGCCTGGCTCCAGAGTCAGCCCTCAAGCCTCCTTAAATCTATATGGAAACGTCCTGGTGAGCCGTGGCCTCCCACTTAACTCCTGGAATGGATTTATCCTTTATTTTGTGATGAAGTGCTATAATCTATTGTTTTGGTCTGCTTACTACATTTCCCATATTTCAAAACAATTGAATCTATTGTGTGTTGGATTTGCTGTCTCTATACAGGGAGGAGTTCTTGGCCAGTTCAAGTCAAACCTTCTACAAAACCCCTCTAAAACAAAAGAAATGTCCTTTTATTTAAGAAAGCCTTCAGGAACTTTGTCTGTCACATTCAGAAGTCAAAGAAAGTTCACGCCCCCCCCAACATTTTTTATCAATAGTTTAAGAACCACTGCTCTATTTCTACTTTTATCAATGGAGCGCCAACACAATCTGTTACAGATTACAAGTTCCTTGGCATTGGACTCGACCATAAGCTTAAATGGGATCTGTGGACTGACCTCATGAGCACTAAGACCCAACAACGAACGTCCGTCTGTCAGACGTAAGGCAACATGCTTGTTTGGTATAGACCCCAGCAAAAACCACATCATCCTTTTTATATTTTTAAAGCTTAAATTATAATTTCCAGTAAAATCATGACTCATAGTGCAATTGCAATATCTGTCAAAATAATCATAACCATTCATCCAGTACTGTGTACCCTTAAAGTCCATGTAAAGTAAGAATAAGTTTGTGTTCTGAGTTTGTCAGACCAAAGAAGAAAGTGTTATTAACAATCCAGCCAAATTTGAATAATTAAAAATATCGACAAGTTTAAGAAATTAGGTGTCAAAATCAGGTAAAAATGAATTCTCAGCTCCAGGACTGTGGGTTTGAAGCGACTGAAACGTGTCAGATGAGTTCAGAGAATGACATGACTAACTTTGAAACACTCTGAGCTGAGATGAATTCATCTCTGTCTCTCTGCTCAGGGCGGCCTCAGCGTGTCATCGAGCCACCCGTTAAGGACCGCCCACAAAATCCTGAGACTGAAAACTGGTGAAAAACAGTTTGAACCTCGAACTCCACATTTCATTTATGTTTTCCAACATATTTAATGTGTTTTGAAAGAGTTGCCTTTACATGGATTTTAAACGAGTTATTTCAAACAACTTGAGTTATAGAATTGTTGTTTTCGACATACAGTCGTCTCTCGCTATATCGCGGTTCACTTTTCGCAGACTCGCTGTTTCGCGGATTTTTTCAGTGTAATTTTGCATGCTTTTTTTTTACAGCGTACTGTACAGTATGAACGGGCATTGTGTTGTGCGTCCTAAATTGGCTAAGGGAGTACTGTACAAAATGCGTGTAAGAAGGTGTATAAAAGTGTGTGGTTAGGGGTTTTACGGCCTTAAAACATGTATAATAATTGTAAAACTTACTTAGCGGATTTTGTTTATTGCGGGTTATTTTTAGAACGTATCCCCCGCGATAAACGAGGGACCACTGTATTTAAAGTTTGCTCCGTAATTCATAGCTGTCGACCACAATTAACATCAATTTACTCATTACCCAGCTCTCAGTCTTCTTTCACTTAATTATGTCAAAGCTAAAAATGGAAGCAGAGTTTAAAAAACTGTAACTTATATTGTGAATTTAGCAATAACTGTGACTACAAACCAGTCATGCAAATCGTAAAATACAGCCCATGGTGTCTCTTTCTCGCCTCCAGTGGATTTCTTAAATGTCGGTGTAAAATGTCAACTGTAAAGAGAAGCTGATGATCTGATGGACCGACGCCAAAACTTGACATTTACCATCGATGCGTTAGATAACTTCTTTAAAATGCGTCCTCGAGAGAGCACTTGATGGAGGCGACGGCTCAGATTAAAGCTTCAATTCAGCTTCTGTGTGCGTTTCTTCCTCGTCTCTCTGGGGTGATATTAAAGTTCAGAGCTCAGCAGTAGCTTGGGTCACAGCGATGTCACTGTCGTTCAGCTTCAGGGCAAATACAGAAAGATGACCCTTCTCCAGGATGGCAGTAATATCCCGGGATTTCCTGGAGTTAGTACGGACCAATGAGTGAGCAGGATCACAGTGAAACCATCTGTATTTTATGATCCAATATATATACCTGTTATGGATTTCCCCTCAGACGCCAGGGTAAACAGAGATTATCTCCTGTCACTTTGTATTTCCTGTGATCGGGTCCCTGCCGCCTCAAGGGGCCGTGTAAGTAATAACTCTCATAACTGCTCTATTCCACATAAACACAGCGAACGGCTGAGTGTGGTTTCTGTTCAGCTGGCTCAGTTGTTCAACTGGTCAACCGGCCACTTAATTGCAAAGTACAAGTCGACCGCAATCGAGCTGACATTCATTCTTCCGTTTTCTCCCCACAAGAGTAATCCCATTTAGGGTCACAGAGAGGGATGCTGGAGCCCGGCCCAGCAATGCACTGGGCAGAAGGTAGAGAAACACCCCCATTGTACAGGTTGCCAGCCCATTGCATGGCCTCAAGTTGACATAGGACCGAGCCAACGTGAATACAATGTGGCTTTTCCGAACCCGCAGTTTCCAGGTTGGAATTCCACGAGGGGAAACATTCGATGACATGATTCCACTGTGGATTTAATCCACAAAGAGACATTTCCGCCCCATTTGTTGAATCATCAACCTTTTCACTTCTAATAATCTCTTTAACTTTCCAGGACTTGACAAGTAGTACAGTAAAGATGGTGAGTCATCTATCGGGAAAAGTCGGAGGAGTCCCTCCTCTCCCGTCAAGTCCTCTAGGAATACCCTCCTCTTCTCCAATGAAACCAATTATTCTAGACAGCGCTGGAGGAGAAGAGCGGGAGCACGTCCCCAGTTTCCCCTCTGGTGAACGAAGCAATCTATTACTGGCCCACGTGATTCAGCTTAGTATCGAGATAGGGAAATGTTATTGTCCAAATGAATTCATTCGGGCTGCACAGAAGCGAGTGGCTGCTCGGAGACTTCATTTAAAATCACTGCACGCTCCTCCGCCGCTGCCAGTGGACGCCAGCTGAGTAGTTTCTGCCTCGGGGTGACTACCCGTGGATGGCGGATGGTCCCAGACCAGCAGAGAGGCGTTTGACAGCGAGCCGCTCCTCCTCTGTTTCAGCTAAACTGCTGTAGCGCTCATCAAAAGTTCCTCCTCACTGCAGATGTTCAGAGTTAATGAATTCAACTTGTTGCCTGCTTCGAATACTGAAAGGCATTCGCCTGCATAGTCATGCTGCCGTGCTGTTATACTGGTTACACTGCAAAATACTGTAGTGGATTGTGTCTTCAGAGCATCAGTGTTTGGATCCATCTGCATGTCGAAAATGTTGTTTTTTAATTAAACGTACCAAGCAGTGCCTCTTTTCAGGCTGCACCCCTTCATCTCTTAAATATTACGTTAATTTATGACAGATTTGCGGCTGTACATCTCTTAAATATTACGTTAATTTATGACAGATTTGCGGCTGTAATTGGATATCAAACGTGCTTCTGGACTGCATGTTTGACTCTTGTACAGATCTGCAAACATTTATTGTCCAACTAAAACATGAATTCCACTTTAAAGGTTATTTTCTACCTTTCCTCTAACCTTAATCCCGATCTCCAGCGTCAAAGACCTTTTGCTTTCTACGCCCAGCCATCCACCCACAACCTTCCCTCTCCCTCTTATTGATGCTGGGTTTAAGCGTGTCACATTCCCTAGATTAGAAAATGTGTTGCCTTTGAGTGTAATCCATGCGGCTGTTGCATTCAAAGAATATTTGACAAAACGAATGAGTAGGAGACAGCGCCCTTTAAATCACCTCCTAAAAATTCACTCATTCTCCTACGTGGCCTCGGGTTTCATTTTAGCATCACGTCTTATATTCGTGCTGCGTTTCCTTGTTTTTGTATTTCATATTTTGTAACTGCAGCACCGAAACTGAGCTTTTAGTGTGATTACTGAAGATACCTGACATTTGTTGGACACGGCTGGTTAGATTTTGAGAGATCAGAGATCGAGACTCAGTTCTAAATCCTTAGTTTTAGTTTGTCGAGGTAAGGCACCAGTTAAATTGTTAATTAACTAATTATTGCACTGTAGTCATCCTCAGGCAGGCAGAGCGAAGGCACCGCTAACGTGCTCGTCCTCGGGATAGTTCAGCCGAAAGAGAGAGATAGATGGAAAGACAGTGAGCTGAACTGGGTCACACATGATACTGATGGAGGGAGGGAAAAAACGATGGGAGGACGGTAACAGAACGGAGAGTATTTGAGTCGAGGTCCTCGGGGAGCTCAGGGACTGGACTGTCACTGTCACCCGTCAGCGTCACACAAAAGACTCAGCCACCAAACGTGCTTACCTCCTCATATCCATGTTCAACACAGGGATCTGTGTGTGTGTGTGTGTGTGTGTGTGTGTGTGTGTGTGTGTCTTCTCTAAGCTGTGAAATTGGACCACAGAGGCTGCAGGATAAGGCGGGCGGGGGAGGCAAGAGAGAGATAAGTTAAGGTTCAAGGATCTTATGAAGGCATTTTTCAAGGATTGTGTGCTTGTATCTTTTGTGTCGAAGTATATATGTGTGTGTGTGAGTGTGTGTAGGGAGGGGAAAGGAGCTGGCAGCGACGCTGATGTGATCTGACATGGTTGAGGCTTGTAAAGGACGCTTCGGGCCTCTGTGGCTCCCAGTGCAAACCGACCCCCCTTTTCCTCGTTGTTGTTTCCTCCCTCGCCTCCTTCTCTCTCTCTCTTTCTCTCTGCCTCTCCATCCTCACCTCCTTTCCCTCACAGCATCCCTCTGTCCTGTGTTTCATCTCTATTCAGAATGCGTGTCTACATCTGTGTTCTCTGTCCTCTTTCATATCTTTCTGACTCTCTACTGTACGTCTCTTTCCATTTCAGTGATCGTCCTTTGTCAGCTATGAGAAGGTGCACGCCTCGCCTCTTTATCTGTCGGTTTAAATCCGCTGTGGGTGAAGAGGCAAAGCGAGAACGTCGACCAGGAAACCAACAGCACAGAAACAAGTTTTGATCTTTCGTATGCGTCCTCTATTAAACAAACTCCAGTGGGGGTGTGCTTCAAAGGACCGGGATACTGATCCGAGTCATGAGGAGTACTAAACCTTCGGCTTATGACTGAGTGAAGTGAAGTGTTAGATCCTGGGATTTTTGTTTCCTGACCCTTAAAGGCAGAGGTGTCCCTAACGTTCAGAGGATCCACCTTGTGGCCAGACGGTCATCGGAGGAGCAAGTTTCACAAAACACTTCTGCCTCAAGTGGCCATTCGATACGCACACATCCAAAGGATTTAAAGTGTCCATATGTGATTTTGTTTCACATTTTATGTTCAGAGATGATCATCGCTGCAGCAGCTGCCAGAGAAAAAGAAAACTCATAAAATGTATGTCCACATTTTTAACGCGCTGACTGGTGAATACATGAAAAGTCTTTTAAAAAGAAGTCCAGATTAATTAAATTTGACTTTATTGTACCCCTCGAGGCAATAAAAGCTGCAAACCTTGAACAAGATTCAACCTAAAATGTTCAACATTCAGAGCTCTGCATGTTTTCTAAAGATCAGCCGCTGCACGGCCTTCAGCACGTCTCTTCAGCGCAGTCCAGCTCACCACGAGGATAAACACACTCATCCTCTGTGTCTGTCTTTCCCCCCTCCTCGCTCCCCTTCGCTGCTGTATCCGCGGTTGGATGTTTGGCCCTGGGTTGGCATGAATACTCTGCAGAAAACAGGATTAGCTCAGAGCGGAGAGTGGGCGAGGTGGAGCGGGTGCCTTCCCTGACCCAGCACGCTGTCGAAGGCAGACCGGGCACACTCACTAAGCTCTTTAAGGGATTGCTCACTGATAAAGAGCACACCTTCTAAATCTGATCCCCAGATTGCCACCGTCAAGAAACAGAAGAGGAGCGTTTAAAGTGGCACCTGCTGCAAGAAAAGCACCACTGGCTACCTGAACAACAGCACAGCCAGTTGTTATTACTGTCGGTTGAACGAGTGCTCAAGGACGATGTCGTCAGGATTTGAATGTGAATGAGTGTGATTTGAAATCCAGATTTAGATAATTCAATTCACATAATCGCGTTTCGGCGTTTTGCAAATTAATTGAATTATTGTATCGTTGGAGGGTTGAACATTTGCAGCTTCAATCACATTTAATATTTTAGAATAACCGCTTATCGTTATCAGGGTCGCTGAGGGCTGGAACCGATCTCAGCTGGCATCGGGCAAGAGGCGGGGTACACCCCGGATAAGTTGCCGGTTCATTAACCTATTAAGTGCATGTCCTTGGACTGTGGGGGGAAGCCGGAGTACTCAGATAGAACCCACGCAAACTCTGCGAAATCAGCTACAGAGACCAAAACTGTTTTTTGTACCAGGCTGTAAACATGTTTATTTCTGCTGTGAAGTTGGACATTTGGACATGGGGACTTATGGAGACTGACTCACTTCTGGAGCCAGCCTCAAGTGGACGTTAGAAGAACTGCAGCTTCCGCATTGACTTCCCTTCACAGCTGGTTGCTGCTTGACATCATATGTTAAAAATGTCTCACTGTCACAAACACCAAATCCAGCCGTGCTTCTCCAAGCTTTTCCAAGTTGAACTCTGTGGAATTGAAGGATTTAGTACGTCTTAAACGATGTGGTGCCTTTTTAAATCCACACGGGAAACTTGTTGCAGTTAATGTTCCGTCATGACGCCGATAAATCCTTTTATCTGCATTTTAATGAATCAACATGTTGGCAGGTTTTTTTATCCCGAAAATAAAAACGTAGCACCTCACACGAATATTTGTTTTCCTTCGATTCTTCCATCCAACTATCCAACAAACATTATCGCGCTTTCACGAGACACATAAAAAAAGAAAGAATGAAAGGATAAGCTCACTTGTTACACGTCAACACCATCAATGGAACAACGGTGAAAACATCCACATTCAAAACCGAAGCAACCTTCGCCCACAGTCTGTGAGAGCGGGGAAGCACATTCATGCTCCGTCATGGCCGTGGGCCTCGCTGCCTCTTTTGTGGAGTCGGATTCATCACCGAGCCAAATTGGCTCACGTTGAGCTGCGAGGACGCAACGGACCTCTTTTCATTCTGGGGGGGGCGGTGGGATTTCCTCCCGCAACTTCCCCGTCGGTAGAGTTTGGCCAATTAACTGCTGCGATTAGTTGACGCTTTAATGCCAAGCGCTGCTGTGTGTGTTTCCATCTGAGCCCCCTCGTACATCATTTACCGAGCACAGCTCAGTTTTCAAGTGTCCGCTCTTTGTTTTATTCACCAGCTTGTGGCGCAGAGCGTCTATTAGAAACATCCCCCGCCAACCTCGGCCAAATTAGAGCCTTTAATTGCCGTTCTGTTTTGTGGCTTGGAGTCAATGTGTTTCCTCTTCCCGAGCTGTTTTGGGCTTTGAACATTTAAAAGTCCTGCTTTCAAACTTATAAGGTTTTTTTTACAACATTTCATAAAATTCTTGTTTGTAGCCCTCGAAGTTTCCATCAAAGCCTCGAGGCAGGAAATGAGGCCTTAGACTTGATTTCCTGCCTCTCTCTTTAACCAACCTGCTTACATTAGGACTCTTATTTGTTGTTTGTGGTGGTGTTAATTTCCTCTTCGCCTCTGAGGGTTCTTACCGGAGTACAGTACAGAGTCGTGCCCCCCCTCATGTTATTCCTCGCTTGCTATCTCGGCGAGGAGGGATCGGTTTCACAGACAGGTGTGCGTGCACTTCGGATTCAGTTTAGGGTTTTATTGGCTTTACGTCACCGTGCCAACAGCATTACCTATCGCATGGAAGCTGTGAGTAAGTGGGTCTGAGCTGGGTGGGCAGCACTTGGCAGCATGTTTCAGCCTTGGCTCCCCGCAGGCAGAAACAGGCCGTAAACGTGAAGGGTGGCTCCAAATGAGATCAGCTGATCGAGGGCCAAACACGCCGCTCTTTATTTACTGACAGTTTCTCAGTTCCATCGAATGATCGATTCAATTTTGACTCTTTTGATATCAACGCCACGCGTTTTCTTTCCTCCTCGGACGGTAGTTCAAAGCGAATCGTGCCCCGATCGCTGTTACGTGCGCCGTTCTGCAACATCGGGCGTTCCTCGTAATTATTTTGCAGGTTTTTTTTACGTGTTTTCAGTCGTTTTATGACTCGTTTGTGCCTAAATCATTAAAAGCATTAGAGGTTTAACAGAGGTATGGGAACACGAGTCGATAAAATGTGAGATTTCAAACTTCTCAGGGTGTTTAAATTTGAATTTATGAGAGCAAACATCTTGTGATGCAAGAGTGAAAGTAATGGATATTACAGATTTGAGCTCTAATAAAGTTTTGTGTTTGTGTATCTGCCCGTTGCTAACATGTATTTCTCTTTTCCTTCCCGCTTCCTGCGTCCCTCCCGCCTGATGTTGTGACCTTCCTGTCGCAGGTAAGAGGTGCTTTTATTTGCTCGCTGGTTTGTTGTCGTTTCCTCTGCAGCTCGCTGGCTTTGGATTCAGCTGAGCGCCAGTTTCTGTCAAACACTCGGGTCTCTCAACAGAAGCTCACATATGTACGCCAGATGGAGGTTTGAGCACAGCGAGAGAGAGAGGGTGCTGTGAGATGAATCTTAAAATCTGTGTGCGCGCTGTACGTGCATACACATTGACGTTATCCATCTGTGCAACTGTGTGTGTGTGTGTGTGCGTGTGTGTGTGTGTCAGCATGTGCTGGAGTATTTTTGGTGTACAGTACGCAACCACAGAGAACTGTGAGGGTGGAGGAGCTTCCCCTGAGTTTGAAGCTTGTGTATTATGGATACAGATAATGTAACAATGACCTCAAACTGGTGGTAATGGTTACGCTGGTGTCCGTTACTGAAAATAACATCTCTTTTCTTGACACCTTTGCTTTCCACTGTGCCTCAGCCGGCTTCTAACAGTCCATGCCTCCTACATCAGACGTGACTCTTCCTCATCTCCACGTCCTTCAAACTAAACAACAAAAATATAAATCAAAAAACTTGTTTTGACTTGAAGTGAAAGACTTTTTCAAATGGTTTTTTGCTCTGATTGGCTGGTACTTGTTGGAATATAAGGATTTCTGACACAATCCGGTTCTGTGTTCGATGGTTTTTCTCCATTCATATGATCGGGGGAGGTCCGTTTTGGCTGCAGCGGTGTGGGCCGCCAAAAAAACGACTCAGAAGCAGAGTAGGGCAAGTCATGACTTTGCCCTTCTGAGGAAAGAAATGGTATCTGCAGCACTATGTGACATATCCATAGCTCAGTGTGCGATGAGAAGATAAAACTGCACGTCTCGACATGCCACGACTGTCAAGTGGATGGATTCTGTTAGCTGGAAGTCGTGTACATTAACATGTAGAAATCTGAGAGAAAAGACATTTTTCAAGCACAGATTTTGTTGAGTGTTTTTTTTGTGCACTCGTCTTCCACAGCAGCCGGTGTAAGTGTTTCCTGATGTGACACCTCTGGCAGGATTGCATTGTTTGTCCATGTTTGACTCTGTTTGGGCACAAAGCTGACTTTGTTAGTTAGAGAAAGGTCACGGTCATGATTAAATCCAACATTGACTTCTGATGGAAAACATGAAGCAAAGTGAAGCTGCAGGCTTTGACATTCACCCCAACACCTCTTCACTATGAAGTTTTTTTAATCTGTTCTAATTGTAATTCGCATCCTCATTTCACATGTGCTAACTGGGTCCAAACTACAAAAATGGCGGCACTGTATTTCAACATATTTTGGCACAATTCTGACCGAGCCCGTGAGTGGGAGGTGGAAAACTGGATCTCATTTCTCATTTCAGAAGTTTGTATGGGCAATTTGATCCTTTCCTCACAGTGTGAAAACGCACCGTCGGGATGCATTGTAAGTGAAATGAATTCAAGCTGGCCATATCAACTTTTTACAGGCTCCTACGAGCCTACAGGGGACAAGTGTTTGATATTAGAGCGACTTTGGGTGGAGTATCAATGCGATTTTTACGGGGCCTTTTAAAACAGCAGCGAGTTTTACATCTGCAGCAACTGAATCTGACTACGAGGCGATGTCGTCCAGATAGTTTCGATAATCTGCCATGGAAATATGACTGAAAATGTTTCCCAGTGTTACAGAATAACTACAAATGACTGAATGTGCGTGAAGTATCCTGAGCTACAAACAAACAGAAAGGTCAGATCACACATCGCTCTCTCACACTAATAGAGCCGAGCAGAGTCGAGGAGCTACACCACGTGTAAATACTGACTGTTGTGCAGCCTCCGATGAATAATGCATCAGTGCAAACAATAACCTCCATAAACCCGCACCGCGAAATTTCCAGCGTTTTGTTTGGTGAATCCCAGCTTCCTTCAGTCGCCCTAACCTTTCTGTACATATGTTTGTTTTTTTGTTTAGGTCCTGGAAATACAATGATCTCTGTTATCTTTGTTGTTTTATGTCAGTCCGGGTGATTTTTATTTGCATGCATCGACAAACATTATTTTAATGATGGTCTAAATATACTGTATCTCCACTATATGTGCTGCATGACTGGATTTAAAGCTTGTTTAATAGCATTGGTGTTTGGTGTGCTTCAAATTCTTCTTCCCAGCATCCAAAGCGCGGCACTAACGAGCTATTAGTTGTGTAAATGTGCAGCCGAAAGTTTTGTCGGGTAGGACTCGGTGTGGATGTATGGGCTCGATAACGAGCTCTGGATTCTCGTGTGGATACACGGCTCAGGGAGAAAGATGTTTTTAAACGTGTACATACATCGCCTTTCCGTCTCTGGTTAATGTTTAGTTTGATTACAGCCCTGATCAAACAAGCGTCCACGCTCTTAACCCTGCATAACTTTAAGTCTTAATATAATGTGAACAGGTGAGTTGTATATAAATTCACCCTCAGTACAGTTGTCATGAACGGGGAAATTAGCTACAGAGACCAAAACAGTTTTTTGTACCAGGCTGTAAACATGTTTATTTCTGCTGTGAAGTTGGACATTTGAACATGGGGACTTATGGAGACTGACTCACTTCTGGAGCCAGCCTCAAGTGGACGATTGAGGAACTGCAGCTTTTTCTGCACTTTAGTGTTTGGCTTTACTTCACAGCTTCTTATTATTTAATGTTTACTTAAAGTAAAACAATCTGAACAAGAAGACGAGTGAGTAATGGTTTTAATCTTTGGTTCCATGTTCTGATGTTTACATCAACATTTTATTTCACAAGAACTTGAGACTGTGTCCAGAGGAATTTGCTCTAATGGAAAAGGTGGCATCTCGTGGTGTGTGTCGACAGAAGAGAATTCATTCAGTAAAATAACTGAAATGGCAATAAAACGTAAACGATATCTGGCTTTTGTACTCGGTGAGGTTTATTATACTTCTCGTAATCGCTTCGGATGGAAGCATTTTGCAGATTTCATGTTACGTGATGGAATTACATAACGGAGCGGAGTACAGTGAATTCACACGATGCTACATTTGATGGAAACGTGACTAACGGCAGAGCTTTCTCTCTGTACGTCAGGGTCAAGACTTTGTTTTCCGAATTCCAATTTGTCGTCCTGTGTACATCTTCAAGCAAAGAAAACACATTCATCAAACCTGGACAGGTGCAGACTGGAACACCATCTATCAGCCCTCTGTCCTCTTTTTCTGCATCTCCTTCTCTTCTTTCCTTCCCTTGCCATCTTTTTTGACCCCTCTTCTATTTCTGTTCCCTCCTCTCCCATATCCTCCTTCATCCGCCTCCCTTTATCGTCCCATTTTGTCACTGAAGAGAAAAAAAAGAAGCATTAAGTGGTTTCATGTCATAGCAGTTGGGGGGTAATTGCTATTTAAGCCTCGGGGCTCGCTCGACACCGGCTGCTTTATTGCAACCCTGTTACGTGATGTTTTTTAATCTTACACATATTGATTATTCTCTTTCTCCATGAAGGAATATAGTCTGATGGAGCTGGAAGTCACTCGCCGGTGGGTGGTGGATGGTGTTTTTTTTAGATATTTGGGCCAGGCAGCAGCTTCTCAGCAGGACTTTAACTGATCGCTGGAAAGCATAAAGGAGGTCAGATCAGCTATTATGATCTCGTGTATATTAAAATCCATCATTTGGAGCTTTTTGGAAACATCAGCCGGGCTTCGGGGGCTTTGATTTATGCTCTCAGACATTAGTAGTCCTCGCCTTCACCCTCATTCATTCATAAAATATTCACCGCTGTCTCCTCCGTCGGGCAAACCGGAGCTTCACGTTTGAAAACGTTAGCATCAGACAGACGATTCCTACAAGTTGCATCTGTAATAATTACCGTGAGGGCGGCGCGTCCAGAGCTTAGTGTTCACATGTAATTCCACCTTAAGCTAATATGTGTTAAACGTGCTATTTAAGGCTGATTACTGCTGCTTAATTATGCAGCCTTCGTTAAGAAGCGAGTGAGGAGACAGTTTATCGTGTCTCTGCTTCACTTTGTCTACTTCAGACATAAATGTCCCCATCTCCTGATCTAACACACACACACACACACACACACACACACACACACACACACCTCGGTGCTGCAGCTGCGCTGACTTCTTCCCTGCTTTCCTTATCTGTCACCCCGGTTTACTGCAGGGAGTCTGTTGTTTGGGTGCTGCTGTCTCCACTGTCTCGCTTTTACCCTCTGCCTGACTCTGTGTGTGTGTGTGTGTGTGTGTGTGCGTGTGTGTGCATGCAGGTACAGTGCATGCATGTGTAATTTTTTATGATTTGCCTCTTGTGCTTTTGTTCACGCTACACAGGTTGTGTTGTCTTTGTGGTGAAGTGTGCTTCTATTTTTGTGAGGACCTCTTTGAGTGTTAAATCTTGAGAAGCGAGGACATTATCAGCTCTTTAAAGCTGCATTTAAAGGGATAAGGTCTTGGTTGCAGGGTTAAGTTTAGATTTGGGTTTAGGTCGGAGGTTGGAGGTCGGAGGTTTGGCGTGTAGTTGTGATGGTTTAGGATAAATTTAGAGGCATCACATGAATGATGATCCTCATCAGTGTGCAATCAGTCTCAACGCTGACAAGTCATTTTGTTTTATTGAATCCTAAAATATGATCTTCTTTAAACAAGCATATATTAAGTTTATTTCTAGACTCGCCTCCTTCAGTCTCGATATTTGTTGCATCTCTCTCTGTCGTTTATTTAAAATCATTTGACACCAGAACAAGAGAAACTGCACTCAGAAGAAATTTCTGCGTCTTGTCTTATTTTTGTAGTTATTTGCAATCATTACTCTCAGTATTAATTAACTTGCACTCAGCATTGTGCCATGGGTTATTGTAACGTTGCATGTTAATTGCTGAGATCTGGTAATGAGGCAACATTGTTAAAGAGGCGTCAGAAACACCGGCAGTCAGGGTGGAAACAAAGTGAGCCAAACCGACATGGAGGAGGAAAATAAAATGATTTCCCAAACTTTGTGTTGTAAACTCCCTGCTTCACCTTTGACCTCACCAGAGCTGTGCACGCTCTTTACCTGTGTGACTGTGTGACTGCTGTGTTTCCAGATGTCAGCAACTAATCTGATGATTGCAGTGTTGTCATAACTGACATAAACAATGGACAAAGTGATGCACATGATGGAATTTTCCATTGAAATAGTGGCTAAACTCAACTTGAACTTGAGACTAAACGCCTTAAGATGAATTTCATTGGCCGTGTGTGTGTGTGTGTCCCCTGTGTGTGTGTGTGTGTGTGTCCCCTGTGTGTGTGTGTGTCCTCTGAACAGGACTCCGCTCACAGTGATGACCTGTGTAAGTGACATGTGACAGGAAAGTGACAGGACGTCCACCCACTGCCCCAGAGACCCATTTATCTCACACACACACCCACACACACACACGCACATGCATACACACACTCACAAACACACACGTGCCACAGCTGGAGCTGGGCAAGGGCACAGACACACTCAGCAGGATCCAAACTGACACACACACACACACACACACACACACACATTCTTTCCTCCTCCGGCTCGTCATCTTGAGCTCATTTGTGTTGAATATGTAGCAGGAGTGTTGTTGTTGTTTATCTGTGTGTGTGTGTGTGTGTGTGTGTGTTTTTGTCCTGACACTGTGCTGTGTGTGTTGTGAGCGTCACTCGAGCCATGCCAGAGCCCTGCTGGGCCCTTCATGGACTCCTCTCCCCTCTGAGATCGGCCTTACAGCACTGCCACTGTTCATTATCGTGAATAACTTTGTCTGTGTGTGTGTTTTTGTGTCTATGTGTGTGTGTATGTGTGTGTAAGAGAGTATACCAGTGTGTGTAGGTCAAGTTGTAGATCCTGTGCTGTCACGGTGGAAATGTCAGGCCGTTGCTCCAGTTAGCGCAGCTCTCGACAGGGAGAGCCCACTTGTTCTGCTCTGCTAACTCTGCTAATGAAAACAATCAGGGAAGGAAGGGTGTGTGTGTGTGTGTGTGTGTGTGTGTGTGTGTGTGTGTGTGTGTGTGTGTGTGTGTGTGTGTGTGTGTGTGAGTGTGTGTTTTGTAATGCAGGGGTGGAACTGGCTGGATGTAGAAAACAGAAATGGATCACAGACGGCAGAATGTGTTTGAATATATACATTTTAATTCCTTGCTCGTATCGTACGACTGAATCTGAAAAATATAGTTTAACAAACAATAAAAGGGAGATTTTGAAACAGAGTTATTGATTTTGTACTTTTATTTTTTAATATAAACTCAAGGTTAGTTTTCTTGAAACAAAACAAAGATTCAACTTGAAGAAAACTGTTTTCGTTAATTTCTTTTTTATTTATTCATAAAACTAGAAACAAATCAAAGAGCGTCAGTCGCTGCCAAGGCTGGAAACTGTTAATAAATATTTAATGATTGACCGATGGTGACCATGGTGTTTGAGGAATGCCAAATGGCAACCCTCAATCTGTAGCTGTGAAGTGAAGCCAACATAAAAAAAAAACACTGCAGTTCCTCTAACGTCCACTTGAGGCTGGCTCCAGAAGTGAGTCAGTCTCCATAAGTCCCCATGTTCACAGCAGAAATAAACATGTTTACAGCCTGGTACAAAAAACAGTTTTGGTCCCTGTGGCTAATTTCATGACAACTGTACTGAGGGTGAATTTATATACAACTCACCTGTTCACATTATATTAAGGCTTAAAGTTATGCAGGATTAAGAGCGTGATGCTCGACCTCTTTGCTGCCAACACAACGGCTCTTCAGAAACTTGTTGGCGCCGTCAGAGAGACGACGTCCACGTTTTATACCGTCCATGGAGACACTATAAAACATGAGACATTTGGAGTTATGACCGTGTTGCTCCAGCTCCACCTACCAAAATTAACGGGATCACTTGTTGATGTTCGGTTCGTCTTAATTTGGTTTGAAGTGCGCTACGCTTTCATGAGGTTTATAACCAGAAGGCGTATAGGAAAACATACACTGTAGACCATTCCTGTAATTATATGAAAACTATACAGTCTTTAGGTGGAGCACGGCATACACATTCACCTACAACCAGAGAATCAAACATTTAGCCTCTGTACCTCATGGTTAACTTGAACCCTGGACTTACCCACATCTTTTTTTTTTTGGATTTCTACTGTCACTGAAATGGAGCGTAGAATTATAGTTGCCACCGTACAGTAACTTATGGAGGTTGTAATATCATGTCTCGTAAATCGTGAACCTCTGTGCAGTGTGTTGGCGTCCGATAAGCCTTCGAACTCGTAGATCTATAACTCAAACTGCTCCTCCTGGATGCTATTGATCGTATTTCATCGTCTCACGACTCGTGAAGCAACACGCCTCCGCTAAAACACACACACACACACACACACACACACACACACACACACACACATCCCCTGACATTGTTTTAAACCGCTCTTTTCAGTCTGAGCACCTGGTAAGACCAAAGACCATGTCACAGAGGATTTGTCCAGAGCCGGCCACAGTTAAATTCGTCCCCCTATATTCCCCTGATGTTGATAATTCAGCACTTCAGCATCTGTGCAGTTCATATATATAATCCCCGTTGACGCTAATCTCTCTCTCTATAGCTACAGAGCTCCCAGCAAACACCCACCATCTGCCCCACACGAATGTTTATTATTCTAAGAAGAAATACAGTATAAACAGAGCAGAGCAGGCGGTGGGTGTCCTAGTTATTACTGTCAATACCGCCCATTTACAGCCAAACCGGCTCTATTATTAGACTGCACTGTACTGTCATCAGGTATCTTCAAACGTTGTTGCATAAATATTTTTTTACAGCGCTGTTAAGTGCACTGTTGTGATCCGCCAGGGTTCGGTACATGTTTACCATCACAGAGGATAGTAAGAAAATAATGGAAGTTTCCCTTGTTATGCCCGGCTCGGCTCGGCTCGGCTCGGCTCTGTGTGTTTTTCTTCTTTCCATTTATAAAATGACAGATTGACATTTGAGGCTGGCGCGGTGGGTTTTCCTGTGTAGTGTGTTTCAGTCAGAGAAAGTTCACGTGTGTGTGTTGATGTCAGGATGTGGAGGTCATCTTCGACGACAAGGTGGAATATGTGTAACCAGACATGAGTTCATATCATACGGTAAATATCTACAATGAAAACAACATTACAGCTTCAGAATCTTAATGATTTCAGGCTTCTATAACCTTCTAGACCCCTGAGTGGGTGTTATGTGTTATGCTATAGTAGGTTTCCACTGTAAATCTAAAAATCGATCTTATGGAAGCTGTAAGATTGTGTAGTAAGGGAGATCCTGATCCACAAAGAGACAAAGAGTGAGTTCATAGTGAGCTCATCACATCACATCATCACCATCAGTAAAACAACAGGACTTAACTGGCTCTCACTGCCGGAGACGGAAACTGTTTTCTGGGGGAGGGCTGGTGTTCGCCGAAGAGTCGGCAGGGAGGACTAACCGAGTCGTTTCCACATAAATTTTAAGATCTTTTCTCATATAAGTTGCCAATCTCTTGTTAGTAACATAACAATGCAGGATGCTCAAAATTGTATCATATAATCACTGGAGATAAACAGCAGAGCTTAATCGACTCTCACTGCCGGAGACGGAAACTGTTTTCTGTGGGGATGTTCGCCGAAGAGTCGGCAGGGAGGACTGACCGAGCCATGCCGAGTTTTCCACATAAATTTAAAGCTCTTTTCTAACATAAGTTGCCATTACTGTTATTTATTAGTAACATAGCAATGTGGGCTGCTCAGAATTGTATCATATGATCACTGGAGATAAACAGCGGGGCTTAATCGACTCTCAGTTGTTTTCTGGGGGGGACAGTTCGCCAAAGAGTCGGTTGGGACGACTGACTGCTTTAAAAAACTGGACTGTAAATCTATAATCACATAAGACATTTCAAATGTTTAGACTCAGCAACACGACTCTAGCCACACTATTATATAATCAGATATTAGCATTTACATAATTTAGGATTAATGTAACAGGATTAAGATTAACATACTAAACACATCCTCTCCTGGGTTAAACCATTGCTCTTATAAGTGTATGTTAAGAGTGTCTGTCTGTGTGTGTCTTTCACATTGAGCGGCTCAGCACAGTGACTTTCTCTCGTGTCTCTAATGCTGCTAATTGTTGGTAATTAGTTCGGATTGTGGCAGCAGCTGCTGTGTTTAACATGTTTTCTCTGTTATTTTGAGAAAGATTTCAGAGTAAATTATTTGTTAGATTGGGGATTTTTTTACTTTCATGGTCTACAGAGGGTTCATCCTCATCCACTATGTTAAATCTGGCACAGATATTCATGATCCCTAGATGATGTATCATACTGACTTTGGTGGTTACCTTTAAGATAATTTTTGAAGCACACAAATCCAAAGCTTGTCTTGTTCTAGCTTCTCAAATGCGAGAACAGAACAATACATTTGAAGACGCATAGGAACATTGCTACATTTTAAGTGATAAATTATAGAATAGACTCATTATTTGATATTGTCACTCCTAACAAACCACTACAAAGTTCTGTTGGAAGACGTTTGAGACTCTTCTTGTCTCACTTTGATTATATTTGTGTCATCCAATTTTTACGGCCAGATGAACTGGAACTCACTGGAACTCAAAACACACAGTACTCACTGCACACGTGTGTGTAGTCTTTAAATTGATCTTGTTTTGGGGAGTAAATCTTGATTTACACGAACAAATCTGTATGTAAATTCTTAAATTAACTGGTGATGGATGAGAGGAGAGGAGAAAATGTAAAAAACCTTCCCTCCATTGGCTTCCTTTTCTTTGATTCTGCTGCAGGATTTGAGTCGAGACCTCTGCAGCCCTTCACTAAGCCTGCTGGGAGTCAGGCTGATCTGACACTAGTCCACTAATTGGCCAACCTCATACTTAAAAACAGGGAGAAGCTTAATGGAGTCAGAACAGAGAGAGAAGACAGAGAAAAGATTCTGTTAATACAACTTTTTCAGCGTCAGTGCCTGTTATACTGTACTGAAAAAGAAGAAGCATGACACATGATCCGGTTCAGTACGTCAGTTGAAGGCTAAAATATTTGTACGTCAGTTGGTCAGTTAACTGTGTAACATCGACGTCCTCTTCAGCCTTTTCGCCTCTGTCATTATGTCCATTGAGGCTGCCGAGCCCTGTTACATTCACCTCTTGCCTAGCTCCTGTTCTGGCACGACACCAGCTTCGCTCCCGGTCAGTATTCTCCTGAGAGCCTCCTCTTTTCGTTGGTCCAGAACGTCTGTGGTACAAACACTAACACTTCCTCGGTGCTCTGAGCTCACAGTCCGGGCAGCCCAGCTAACAAACTGAGCTAACGTCAGCTAACAGCAGCTACAGTTTACTTCACTGAGACAGAACAGAAGAACGACTAAAAGTCAGTCTTTAGCTTCCTCTGTCAACGTCCTCTTCAGTCTTTTTGCCTCTGCCATTATGTCCATAGAGGCTACTGAGCCCGGTTACGTTGACCGCTTGCCGAGCTCCTGTTCTGGCACCAGCTCCGTTCCCTGCTGCCCTAGGCCTTAGCTCCCTCCATCAACGTCCTCTTCGCTCTCTTCTCCTCTGCCATTATGTCCATAGAGGCTGCTGAGCCCAGCTCCAGTTCTGGCACGACACCACCTCTGCTCCCCGTCACCATTCCTCTTACTGTTGGTCCAGTGGTACAAATACTAACACTCCCCCGGTGTTGTGAGCTTATAGTCATAGTTATGCATGAGCTAACAGCAGCTACAGCTGTCAGCAGTTTACTTCACTGTCCATCAGTAAACTCTGTAAATCACAGAGAGTTGTCCGGCGGCTTCTTGCTTGCTCTCTCCTTTTCTTTTCTTAGCTTCCTCCGTCAGCGTCCTCTTCGCTCTCTTGTCCTCTGCCATTATGTCCATAGAGGCTGCTGATCCCTGCTACATTGCCTTGACTTGTCCAGCTCCATCGCCCTGGCCTGAAAACCTCCTCTTCACAGTCCTCACAGGACCGGCTAACAAAATGAGCTAACAGCAGCTACAGCTGTCAGCAGTTTACTTCACTGTCCATCAGTAAACTCTGTAAATCACAGAGAGTTGTCCGGTGGCTTCTTGCTTGCTCTCTCCTTTTCTTTTCTTAGCTCTCTCCATCAACGTCCTCTTCGCTCTCTTCACCTCTGCCATTATGTCCATAGAAGCTGCTGAGCCCAGCTCCTGTTCTGGCACGACACCACCTCTGCTCCCCGTCAACATTCCTCTTACTGTTGGTCCAAAATGCCAGTGGTACAAATACTAACACTCCCCCGGAGCTTATAGTCTTTATACATGAGCTAACAGCAGCTACAGCTGTCAGCAGTTTACTTCACTGTCCATCATAAACTCTGTAAATCACAGAGAGTTGAGGCGGAGCAGCCGGAGGACATCAGAGGGAAAACCAGAAAACATTTCCTCCATAAAATATGATCCAGTTTCACCAGAATCAGTGAAATAGTTGCTGCTGTGTGACTTAGTGCCGTAAAGCGTTACGTACTTCTCCCGACCCGGAGCCCAAAGTTACATAGAGTGAGAACAGACGTACCAATGACAGAGACACCGTTCACCTGATATAACATGACAAAAACTCATCTCAGAGTGTGTGGGTGTGATCTGTGAACATAAATGAAATGTAACTGTAATTCTGGAGGAGTGACTGTTTGTGGGATGAACCGGCAACATTTGAACTCAAGAGTTTAAATGAAAACAAAGTGAGAGAGAGAGAGGCTGGAGGAGCATACTGAGTAGATGTGTTGAGCTCTTCTCCACATATGTCAGTCCTGATTTAAGCCACACCTGCTGCTAACCGCGACTTACCCGAGAGAGGGAGAGAGGCAGCACAGTGCAGTGTGTTTCAGGCTGTGCAGTCACAGGCTGAGCAGTCGCTGAAGCGAACGGTCGCTGTGTCGCTGCTGCTTTATTTTTCCCCTTTTTCCCTCCCTCCATCTCTCTGTCTCTTGTTTCCTTCGCTCCTCGACGCAGCTCGGTCTTTCCTCCTGTCATCCTGAAGCGATGGTGTGATTAACAGGGCGCTCTGCTTCCTATAGGAACCTTTTTGCCAATCGCTGACTCTCTGTCAGAGCTGGGAATAAATGGAAGGGAGCACTCCTCTTAGTGTGAAGTAGGATTTTTGATTTTCTTTCCTGGACTTTGCAGAGTGGATTTTCTCATTTCTACCTGGACACATTATTTTTTAACACTCTGGGGAGGGTTTCTTTTCTGCATGATATAAAGAGCTGAAGGAAACAGGTGGCATTGGTGGGTTTTAAACCCTGCATGTTGGGGAGAGCTCAGCTCAACCCAACCCCTGCTGAGATCCAGCAGGAGCAGCCAAGACCTGAAGACGGACAAATTACACACATTACACTAACCCAAGGGGTCCATCGGGTGTGAAAGCTGCACCTGTATTTCTTCAATCCGGTAACACCTTCGCACTCGCAGAAGTAGCTGGATCACATGTGAGCAGTTTGGGGGAAGGAGGATTTCCATCTCGGTGTGAGGGAGGGGAGAGCGTGGTCATCAGGCGGCCGGTGGTGGAGAAGATGCCAGCCATCCTCGTGGCCTCAAAGATGAAGTCAGGACTCCCCAAACCCAAACCGGTGCACAGCGCCCTGCCCATCCCCCAGACCCACAGCAGGCCATCAGCTCTAGCTCTGCCAGTCAAGACCCAGGTCCCTCCACTGGGAAAGCAGGTTGGCTCAGGACCCCCGAGAAGCGTTACGCCGGGGTCAGAGGCTGGAGGAAACCCTCAGGTCAGGATCTCAAACTCCTCTACTACTACTCTACTATGTTTTCTGTCCATAGAAGTACTTATTCTCAGTACAGCCGCTCTTGGTGTGGGATCATTGCAAACTGAAGGCAAACTTGTGGGGTACAATATGTTCGATAAGACCTCTCTCCGTAAATCTGTGCAGGTTCTTTTTGATATTTTGTGCATAATTACAGCAGTGCTTCATCTGACTAATGAGCCATTTGTATTCTCAAATTGATAACCCTTAAAAAAATCATCAGTGATGGCGTTGGCTTCAGTCCCGTCGTGATCTAAATGCTGTTTTATGGGTCCAGCCAGGATGAAAATATGAAGCTAAATCAATAACTCTGAGTCTTTTTGGCTGGAAACTGAGAAGACGTTCAGTCTTGGCGTGCACAGTCACTTTGTCATTTCTCTGCTACAATAACAGTTGTCATCAGTCACTTCAGATTGCGTCGACGTGTTCATGTGCCTCCTGTTTTCTCTTTGAAAACACACACACATACATCACACTTTATCTGGCTCGCTTCAGCATTTAATGGGAAACATCAAAGCAAAAAAATCCAGGGCGAGTTCCTGGAAGGAGACGGAGCAGGCGGCCGCCTCTGCTGTCCAGGATGGCAGCGTAGCAGAGGATATCACAGGGTGGCTGTTTTGCTGTGTTTGTTAAAATATTGGCTGCGCTTAGCAACCCCGCACAAAACGGCTGCAACGGCGAGAGGGATCGCTCTAAAGCCATGTAAGGCAGTGAGGGGGAAGGAGGTGTGTGTGTGTGTGTGTGTGTAGTGAGCCAGCAAGTGCATGTTTGGCAATGTGTCTTAACAGTAAGCGTGACTCGGAGCCACTGAGGCATCCGCGAGGCAAATCTGAATCCGCCGTGATGATGATGATGATGATGATGATCGCGTGAGGAGGAAGATTCAGGAGGCCGGCGGCGTCAGCAGCAGCGACGTCACACGTCTGCTGCTGGTGTCGTTTTTGTTTTGTGGCTAATCACGTTTTCTCGCTGACCTACTTTCCGTGACTTTCTCCTCTCCGTCCTCCTTTTCTCTCCCTCGCTCCATCCCCGTGGTGCTGATGAAGCAGCCGTCATCACCCTCGACTGGGTTTAACCCTTGACCTTCCTGTCCGGCAGCAGCGATGTGAATATTGCAGTGGTGTACTGAAATCCATAAACGCTCACTGTGTGTGTGTGTAAGGGCACATGTATGTGGGTGTTTCTGCTTTTGTTTTTTTAACTGCAGTACTATTAAATCAGACAGTAACTGCTTCAAAACATCTGGATCAATTGATGAAGTGACAAATACAGCCCAGTTACAAACAGGTAAAGTTAATATCTGACTTCGTGTGGATTTCCAAATATGTTTTTGGTGATTAAACAGGGCTGTTTGGAATTGGGAAAGAGAGATGAGCGTTCAGTGCTTCACCTGCTGCAAAGACAACTGGAAGAAAATGTGATTTCCACCCCAGACTTCCAGGTATTTGTGCTCATCTCTGTAACAGCTGCGCACCACATCTGCATCCAAAACACCGAGCAGCAACTAGATACTAATGAAAGCAGCGTAATGTCCTTCACAAGAGATGAATAGCAGCTGGATTGTAACCGCTCTGTTTGAATACAAGTGACAGATTCTCTAACAGTCTGTGGTTTGAGGTCCCTTTAATGCAGGACAGGCGTGTTAGTTGTTCCATAGCTCAGTTTTATTGTCCTCATTTCTGGACTCTTTTACCCCGAGGGACCGACTGAACTGGAGGAAGGTCTGAGAGGCAGAATTGCTAGTGGAGGACTGTGAGCCCGCCACGCTGCATCGCCGTCATCCAGGGTACAACCCTCAGTGGATTTCGTGCACAGACAACCGTCGGTCCTCGCCGTGAACCCAATCTGCTCCGAGGGCAGAGCGAGATGAGGCGACGCTCTCTGGAGACGTGGAGGTTGATGCTTTCGCTTTTTTTTCTTGTCTCGGCTGCAGCGAGTTTCTTCAAGCCGGAGGGGGGTGGGGGGACTCTTTCTTTTGGTTTTTAATAATGAGGAAATGTCCACTCCCAAAACAATCACATCAGTGTCAGGTTGTCAGGATGTCGGAGCTTCTTTTTGGAACATTTTGCACCAAGTTCAATCATACAAGGACAAAAATCCATCATAGGAGAGGCGGAGCACCCAGTATAGCAGCAGATAGACCTGAATCCTGGGCTGATAGAAACTCGTACTATCTCTATCGCTGTCAGTCTTTATTTTATTTGACCTTTATTGAACCAAGACGGTCTCTTGAGATCTAAATCTCAACCCAAAAGCAGAAATTGAACCAACAGTGAAGAAGGAACAGTAAGGGAAGGAGGATAAACAATCCAGGGATGTTTTCAGGCGTTCCGAACAAACCACAAATTGCATTAATCACAATGCAGATGGCGACGAGCAGCGCGCGTTAGCGGTTACCTGAAGGATTAGTGGAGTCGTCGTCACAAACATCCAGCTGGCACCAAACACACAAACATGTCGCGTACACCTGTAACAAAGAGTTAATCCATTATGCAACGAGAGGCGGCAGGAGGCAGCAAGGAACATCCAGGCTGTCTCTGGAGAGTGTGTGTGTGTGTGTGTGTGTGTGTGTGTGTGTGTGTGTGTGTGTGTGTGTGTGTGTGTGTGTGTCTGGCACTATCTGCTGTATCTGAGTGAAGGTGATAGGCTGGAAATGTGTGAATGGTATTTGAAGCTGTGAGCTCTCTCTCTGCCTCTGTGTGTGTCTGTGTCTGTGTGTGTCTGTCTGTGTGTGTGTGTGTGTGTGTGTGTGTGTGTGTGTGTGTGTGTTGTCTTTCTACCCCCCTGCTGACCTTTAACCTTTCACCATACAGTGAATAGAGCCGTGCACAGATGCTCTGCTGCCCTCTAGTGGCTGCTTTTTTGCCCTACGTCTGATCCCATTCACAAATACAAGCAGCAGAGTGTGTGTGTGTGTGTGTGTGTGTGTGTGTGTGTGTTCAAGTCATTCGAGGCCACAGCCGTCGCTTCTCTATCCATCTTTAATGCCTCCTGACCTCCTTCTCTTTCTCTCTCTCTCTGTTTTCTCGCTCCCTCCTTCGTTTGTGTTCATTGTTGCCAGCTCGTTAATTCTTGGCTACAGAGGTTCAAACCAAGAATCTCTGAAAGCCACTTCACAGCAGGAGACCCTGAAAGATTTGATGAAATTTTGATGCTACGTGAAGCGTGCATAGACCTTTATAAGTCATGCACACACACACGCATGAGCACACTGCCACAGAGAGAGATCTGTGTGCTGCAGCGATAAGGAGCTCCTATCTTAATAACCATCTCTCCAGATAAAGGCTCAAGTCGGGCTCTGTGTAAAGACCGGCTTTATTAGACTCGTTATGAAAGCTCAGCTGAATCCCAATCACATGAAAACATAGTGTGAGAAGGGCCACAGGCTACCTTGGCTTAATATTTACCGAGATGATCTCATCGTAAATAAACCAGAATCCACAATTTAGACGGACACCTCCATCCGGGGGAGAAGAGCTCAGTCTGGATATTAAATCCTCACTGTTGAGATAAATGCATCAGTGATGCCGAGCTCCATTAATTCAACATCGTCCCGTCTCGAAGATGTGTAATTGCCCGAGATTATAATTTCCCTAATTTGAATTATTTAAATCTGGTGTAATTTCATTCAGGGAATTGGTTTGACCGTGAACCTGCAGACCCAGTGAGACGTGTGAACTCATTTCATTATTGTGGATTCAGAGTTAATTAAATGACCCGTAATGGCAAACTATTGATCGATGGCTGAGGGCGTAGAGATTAGACTGAGATATAAATTTGGTAAAAACCAGAAAGGACATTATATTAATATAATATTAAATACATATTAAGGCAATTCTTTCAAAACACATTAAATATGTTGGAAAATAGTTGCTGAAAAGACTAAAAACTAAATGTGGAGTTAGAGGTTCAAACAGTTTTTCACCAGTTTTCAGTCTCAGGATTTTTGTGGGCGGTCCTTAAAGGGCGGCTCGATGACACGCTGAGGCCACCCTGAGCAGAGAGACAGAGATGAATTCATCTCAGCTCAGAGTGTTTCGAAGTTAGTCATGTCAGTCCTGCAGCTGAGAATTCATTTTTACCTGATTTTGACCTAACTTCATAAACTTGTCGATATTTTTAATCATTCAAATTTGGCTGGGTGGTTGATCACTCTTTCTTCTTTGGTCTGACAAAACGTATTCTTACTTTACATGGACTTTAGCAGATAAACTTTAAACGGATGCCAGTAGTTCAGTTAGATTTGCTGCTTCTCTCTGTTTTATAGCATGCATTGAATATTTTGGGGTTTTGCAGAGTTGGTAGGACAAAAAAAATGCAATTTGAAGACGTCATCTTGGGTCCTGGCAACATTTTACAGTTACTTAATGAGCAGAGAGCTGCAGGGATGATGTATTTTTGTAGTCCAGCACATCTCTGTGGCAAACGGTTTATGGTGTTTACATGTTTTGTTCAGCAAGATGATCTGAAAACAAAATACTTTATGGTGACTTCAGTGTGACCTGCTAAACTTTAGGTGTTCTGCGGGATGACGTTCAATAACCCGTCTGTAGTCTCCTTTTTTTTAAGTTAAGAGTGCGGTATTTACCGACGATTTTATGTCATAGAACAAAACATGAAAATCTCAGATCTTACTCCAGGCGTCCAACCAATGAAAACCCACTCCAAAGACCGTTTGACTTGTGTCCAGGTTTTAACCTTCAGGTAACATATAATTAAGAGATTACTTGATATTTACAATAATCTTTAGTCGCAGCTGCACATACAATAAAGGGTTGCTGTCTGATGATCAGAGTTATATTTTAGAGGACTTAACCAGTCCAGAATTTGATTTTCTGTACAGCCAGCTAACAACGATAGTGAAATAAATATTTAATATCAGCGTCTTTGGTCTGCAAACCTCAGCATCAACCTTTAAAACCCATCTCATTTGACCCCTAGAAAAGCTCTCTCCTGTCTCCAGCCTCTCCCCTCCTCCCCGGCATCCTGTGAAAGGCGGTAATGACTTTTTTTTATGGCTTTTACATCCCGCCCTGACTCTCCCAGAGACCCGGCCCAGCAGGTGAGAGTGAAAGCCAGAGCCCTATTGCGCTGTATTGGATTGCTAATGCCCTTCTATACCCACCCAGAGGAGGAGGACAGATTGAGTGGGGGTCTGGGTGACTATATTGCAGCCTCTTTTTTTTTATTACCATGACAAAGGGCCACACATACACATATGTCTCTTCAGGAGGGTGCAGCAAGTTAAAGCCAGATTTAATGGATGTTTCAGTGATTCATTGTTGGAGAGTTCATTGTTCAAAGGAAAAACCGAGGGTTTAACAGACTGCAAGAGTTCAGACAAAGAGCCGACAAGTCTTGTTAGGTCTTGCGAGTGATCCTTGTGGATTTAGCGTGTGCGCTTCATCATTTTGTGGTTGTAGCTGTCACACTTGTCACGTCAAAGCCTCGTCTCCGAGCGCTGTCAGAAAGTCCGTCTTTGTCTACAAATCAAGGCTGTTTTTCCTGAAAGCTGACACTCTGGAGATAAGAGGTTTTCACCCAAACGGCGGCCACACATTACTATCAGCATCAGACAGGTGGAAGGCCCGCGTTGCTGTTGATAAGAGAGACAACGCACCTCTGTGTCCTCCCTAAGAGAACACAGAGAAGATCCGTCCCGTAGATTGACCGGGCTGGACTGAAAGGGCTGATACCAGCGGAGGCTTCACGTGCGGTCAGATGGTGAGATAGCTGAAGTCTGAAGTGGCTTTTAACAGAGGAGGAAGAGGAAGGTTCTCCCCCAGCAGCTACCTGAGGAGCTTTTCAGCCTTAAATGGGACAAAAAAGATGAGGCACTCCAGCGTTTCCTGCAGATGTGGGATGTCGACCCAGGATGTTTTTTAGTTTAAGCAGTGGTTAAATTTGTCAACATCAGAGTCTCATGAAGTATGGATAACTGTGATCATTTCATCAAATATTTTCTTGTCGTGATGGAAATTTCCAGCTGCATGGGACCTGTGAAACTGCTGATCATTAACTGTAACCTGTGCATCGTTCTAGTCGATGTTTCAAACCCCACGACTCGCTGCAGTCCGTTTCAAAAGCATCGTAGAAGCAGGCCTCCGCTCAGCTCCACGACCGATACGTGGCTGTTCTATTTTTGATGGATGCTGCGTGACTCGTCCGGAAGTCAGACAATGAACTACATAGCATATTTACACATTGAGAAGCACTTACACCCAAATCTGAGCACGTAAACAAAGTCGAGCGGGCTAACACACTTCTGAAATGCTCCCGGTGTGGTTTGAAGTCGCATGGAGGACGGAGACGTGCCCGGTGGGTTTTTGGGGTGACCCTACCCGTTGATGTTTTTTTTACACACTAGAATAAATGTGCTTCAGTTTATTTTTATTTAAATAAATGCATCAATATGTTCTAATTAGATCTTTAGAAATAAACATTTGAAGAGAAGTTTTCTCGGTTTTCCATAAACACTGTGAAAAGCTCCGTTTTTCTCGGATGACATGTGTGATCATATGGCAGTCGGCTCCACTCGTAATGACCTCATCCCTGCCTAATGCGTCTCGATCAGATTCCACTTCCTGTGCGGTTGTCCCCTCGCCTTCCTGTGTGAGGTCATGGCTGAGGACATATAACCATATTAATTAAGGCCCGGGCATCTGTTTCTCCTGAGTCAACGTCCTTCCATTGATCTCCCTTCCCCTCTCAAGGTGCCCTCCACTCTACGGGTTCTCTCCTTTCCCTCGTGTTAGTTGTCACAGGGAGCCCCCGTTGGAGCAGACAAACGGGTCATTGTGAGTGGCACCCACTGGGGAATCGGCGCTGCAGAGGCGGTTAGACTAACACAATCAACTCCATCTCTGTCTGGAAACAGAAGGCAGTGTGGAGAGAGAAAAAAGGAGGAGAGGCCAGTGGAGGAGGTAAAGGTCAGCGGGGCTGAAGTCACGCTCCCCAGAGGCCCGTGTCCAGGGTCAACAAGGACTGAGAGGCAGGTTGGGGTAACTTCATGACCTCTGTGGAGCCGACGGACAGCCGATGATGTCTGCTGGTCAGGTGTTGATGCAGTGAATCAGATCAGATATCTATTGTTTTTATTTTTTAGCCTTCAGCTATAACCAATCACTCACCATCCTCACTGATGCTGAAATCTGTGGTCATGGCAACATCCAGGAAAGCAACATTCACACAGGTTCAAAACAAACCCTCCGTTTTATTGTCCTATCTGACCATCATGCAATATAATATCATAATATGCTACCGTATATTTAATGGTAGAGGTCGGCCAGCAGTGGATTTTTAAAGCCCAGTATTATAACAATGATTTGGTTTGATCGACCTCGGACTGAGCTTCCAGCTGCAGAGATCTGCAGAGTTTGAACATGTATGAATACAGCTATGAAATATGTGAAAAGATGACAGAGTGGCGTTCTCCTGCAGCTTCGGGGACTTTTATTCCTCCGCTTGTCGAGGTTGTGTGCGTGTTGTTTGTTCTGCACGTCTGTGCTCGACGCCGGTCTTTTTTTAAGCTTCCCTGATAAGTGTTCCTCCTAAATCAGGGCTGTAAATCTGCCATTCAGAGAGATTCCCCGTGATGTCTCCGTCTCCCACGTGCACACGTGTGCAAGATGAAAGCATAATTATGATTGAGAGTTACATCTCGAACCATCTACTTGAAGAATGGATACATTAAGAGGAGCTTTAGTTTTTAGATTCGAATGGTTTCACCTCATTTTAGGGACGGTGTGCTTCTCTGTTGTTTAAAGGGACAGTTTGCAGAGTTTGGAGTTTCAGTCGCACAGCCAGAAGAACTCAGTTTCCGTCTGATCTTTCAGTTTTCTGCCCCCCAGACAACAGTTTTTCTGTGGCATGACAACATTTTCAAGGCTCTGTGTTTACATGTCGTTTCATTAGTCAGGTTGTCTCAGCTGGTTGTCATGGTAACCAGGGCCAGATGGCATCACTGGTGTTCCAGTCAGTTTTTCTAATAATCTGACACCGGATAACTTTAATGACGTTTGTCTTTACAGGACTAAATGCGAGCAGGGTCGAACATTATGACGAAGTTTGTTTAAATTTACATAAATTCATGTTTTCTAATGCTGATATTGTACCTTTTTATTTAACCGATCAGTGCATGTGCATGGAGTTAAAGCACTCAGACAACATGCTGAAAGCCAAATAAGCAAAGATTCAGTGCAGCATTCTGTGTGTGTGTGTGTCATCTCACACTACATCAAATCAAACGTGATGTACCAGAGAAGAAGTCAATAAAAAGACAAATAAAGTAGTCAGTCTACCATTGCCTCTGCAGCACTAACCCTGTCCAAGTGCTTTTGTCCATGTCTCTTTACCCATTGCGAGTCCATATGTCCCTCACACCCCCACCCCGCAGCCAGAGCGGAACAGCCAGGCAGCAGGGCCATCCCAACGCCCCCACCCTCACCCCCCAATCTTCCCTGCCCAGCCCCAGAGAGCTCAGAGGTGGGAGTCCCCCAAAACAAAAGGCCCTCCCTGGCAGGGTTATCCCCCCATTGTCGCTGACACACTGAGGTTTATCTGGGACTGTGAAAGGAACCATACTCAGCCCATTCACTGTGGCTGCGCTTAATGAGCTTGTTGAAGGCCTGCACTAAAACCGTTAAATACAAGCACTAAATGCTGACATATTCTGTTCTCGTCGAGCCAGAGTGTCATTAAATCAATGCCGGTTAGGAGCAATGGGGGACTGATGGTTCTGTGGTGCCGCAGGCTGAGTAGTTACATGGGTTTCACTTTGTGGTGTGTTACCTTGATGACACACTGTACAGGATAGAAAAAGTCCTAGTTGTTGGTTAAGGAGTGAAGTGTCGTCATGGTAACCTGCAAAATCCATTTTATTTGTATTGTTGGTGTTTATTTCTCACGGATGGTTTTTAGTCACCAGTTTAGTTCAGACTGAGCTATAAGATGGGTTGCCACGACATTTCGTGCAGACATTCACATCCCCAGAGGATGAATCCTGTTCTTGATTTTTCCCTGAGCGACCATAGGTTGATATTGGGTAGATTGCTATGAATTTCGATACATACATTCATGGTCCCCAGAGGATGACCCCCACTGACTTTGATGACTTTTCCTGTAGAGCGACTATAGACAAACTTTTGTTTTGTTTTGTTTTTTTTTGGTGAAATGTCTCCATCACTATTGGTTTAATTGCTATAAAATTTTAGGACTGTCATTCATGGTGCCAAGAGGATAAATCCCACTGACTTTAATGATCCTTTTGCCTTTTCCCGTAGAGTGACTTTGGACAAACTTTTGGGGATTTTTTTGTGAAATGTCTCCAAAACTTTTGAGGGAATTGCTATAACATTTTGGTACATCGATTCATGGTCCCCAGAAGATGAATCTGACTGACATCAATGATCCTTTCACTTTTCCTGTAGAATGATGAGAAGCTAACATTTTGTGTTTTTGTTTAGTTTTTTTTCAGAAATGTCTTCCATAATTATTGGGTTATTTTCTTTGAAATTTGGTACAAAAGTTCTTGGTCCCAAGAGGATGAATCATACTGACTGAATTGACTTTGACTTTTCCTGTAGAGCGACTATAGACAAACTTTTGGGGGTTTTTTTTTTTGGTGAAATGTCTCGGTTTAATTGCTGTAAAATTTTAGGACTGTCATTCATGGTGCCAAGAGGATAAATCCCACTGACTTTGATGATCCTTTTGCCTTTTCCCATAGAGTGACTATGGACAAACTTTTGGGGATTTTTCTGTGAAATGTCTCCAAAACTTTTGAGGGAATTGCTTGACATTTTGGTACATCGATTCATGGTCCCCAGAAGATGAATCCGACTGACATCAATGATGAGAAGCTAACATTTTGTGTTTTTGTTTAGTTTTTTCTCTGAAATGTCTCCATAATTATTGGGTTATTGGCTTTGAAATTTGGTACCTACATTCTTGGTCCCAAGATGATGAATCATACTGACTGATTTTGACTTTGACTTTTCCTGTAGAGCGACTATAGACAAACTTTTGTTTTTTTTTTGTTTTTTTTTTGGTGAAATGTCTCCATCACTATTGGTTTAATTGCTATAAAATTTTAGGACTGTCATTCATGGTGCCAAGAGGATAAATCCCACTGACTTTGATGATCCTTTTGCCTTTTCCCGTAGAGCGACTATGGACAAACTTTTGGGGATTTTTTTGTGAAATGTCTCCAAAACTTTTGAGGGAATTGCTTGACTTTTTGGTACATCGATTCATGGTCCCCAGAAGATGAATCCGACTGACATCAATGATGAGAACCTAACATTTTGTGTTTTTGTTTTGTTTGTTTTTCAGAAACGTCTCCATAATTATTGGGTTACTTGCTGTGAAATTTGGTACATACATTCTTGGTCCCAAGACGATGAATCATACTGACTGATTTTGACTGACTTTTCCTGTAGAACGACTATAGACGAACTTTTGTTTTTTTTGTTTTTTTTGGTGAAATGTCTCCATCACTATTGTTTTAATTGCTATAAAATTTTAGGACTGTCATTCATGGTGCCAAGAGGATAAATCCCACTGACTTTGATGATCCTTTTGCCTTTTCCCGTGGAGTGACTATGGACAAACTTTTTGGGATTTTTTTGTGAAATGTCTCCAAAACTTTTGAGGGAATTGCTATGACTTTTTGGTACATCGATTCATGGTCCCCAGAAGATGAATCCGACTGACATCAATGATGAGAAGCTAACATTTTGTGTTTTTGTTTTGTTTGTTTTTCAGAAACGTCTCCATAATTATTGGGTTATTTGCTGTGAAATTTGGTACATACATTCTTGGTCCCAAGAGGATGAATCATACTGACTGATTTTGACTTTGACTTTTCCTGTAGAGCGACTATAGACGAACTTTTGTTTTTTTTTGTTTTTTTTGGTGAAATGTCTCCATCACTATTGGTTTAATTGCTATAAAATTTTAGGACTGTCATTCATGGTACCAAGAGGATAAATCCCACTGACTTTGATGATCCTTTTGACTTTTCCCGTAGAGTGACTATGGACAAACTTTTTGGGATTTTTTTGTGAAATGTCTCCAAAACTTTTGAGGGAATTGCTATGACTTTTTGGTACATCGATTCATGGTCCCCAAAAGATGAATCCGACTGACATTAATGATGAGAACCTAACATTTTGTGTTTTTGTTTTGTTTGTTTTTCAGAAACATCTCCATAATTATTGGGTTATTTGCTGTGAAATTTGGTACATACATTCTTGGTCCCAAGAGGATGAATCATACTGACTGATTTTGACTTTGACTTTTCCTGTAGAGCAAATATAGACAAACTTATTGTGTGTGTGTGTGTGTGTGTGTGTGTGAGAAATGTCTCTATAACTATTGGCTGAATTGCTATGACATTTTGGGACTGACATTCATGGTGCCAAGAGGATGAATCCAACGGACTTTGGTGATCCTTTACCTGTTGCTACCAACAGGTCGAGGTTTTTTCACCCATCCAGTGAAAGATCTCTACTACAGTAACCCATGGATTGGTATTTGTGGTGGATTGCTATGAAATCTGGTACAGAAAGTCTAAATTTGTCCAATCCTTTCTTCATTTTTGGTCGTCTTTGGTGGCTTTTACTGGCTGCTAAACAAACACTGACATGTCCAGCTGAAATGCGCTGCAGACTGTCATAAACTCACTATAAGTTGCATGGCTGTTGTGTTTCAGTATTTGGCAGTAGAGAAGCTGTGAAAACATTGCGGGTCATTACTTTATACTGTCCACATGACTTCAGTATTATTGTTTTTTTGTTTTTTTTTCGTGAAGCTTAAAGCATTTTTTTGTTCGGCCTGCTGGAAGTGATCAGGCATCCCCCTACTGTGGGAACTTTCTGTAAATCTTGGGCCTTTCCCAAAATTCAAATTCAGCTTGTAATTTGTGGTCGGTGGTGGTGTGTGTGTGTGTGTGTGTGTGTGTGTGTGTGCACAGGGGGTTGGAACACGCTCAAACGGAGGGCATCCTGTGCTGTGGACTCTCTTACATACACACTCACACATACATAAATGCTTAGGTTAGGAACCCGCCGTACACATGCACATAAATACACACATGCAGCTGCTACAATGTGATGTGGGTGACGGCTGATCAGAGACCGGGTCGGACTGCTCCGTCTCTCTGGTCGGGGGAAAATAAAACTCTGCTTTCTTTTTTTAACAGAGGAGCTGGTTAAAGGAATAATAAATAGAAAAGCGACGGTTAGCGTTGAGTTCTGCGCGGTTTGGCCTCTGAGCTCTGCACGTCCCTCCACTGTTATCAAAGCTGCACCGATCGACCCGTTTTTACTCACTTTTTTTTTGTCACGGATGGGGGTCGACTCCCGGGGGAGGGGTAGTGGAAGGTTAAGAGGTCTGTCCTTTTCTCTTTCTTTCTCCTCCCCATATGACCGATGGTCCATTGAAGAGCAATAGCACAATGTGTTGCCGTGGGCAGGAGAGGAGGGGGGGTCTCCTCCTCCTCCTCCTCCTCCTCCTCCTCCTCCGCCCGGTGCGTTTGGTTTGGCTGCCTCTCAGAGCGGCAGCACAGGCCATGGAGCTCCTCTTGCCTTTTGCCTCCTGCGTTTATTTTTCCCTCCTCCGTGTACCAGAGTGGGTGGAGAAAAGCTGGAGGCACTGAGCTCCCTCTCTCTCCTTCTCCCCCCTCCACCGCCCTCAGGCATACGGAGACCTGCTGGGGCTGGAGCAGAGCAGAAGCTCTCTGGATCTACATGGTGCACTCTTTCAGGGACAGCTTTCTCAAACCTGCAACCTCCTCCTTGGATTCTTTCTTTCTCTGTGGATTTGTCTTTTACGCTTCGGCTCCTGTTTGGGTCCAGTTTGATCTCGACCTACCTGGTTCAGATGGCTTATATTGAGCACCGGCTGCCCAACCAACAGTCCTCCTCGGTGTGAGGCAGGTGTCTCTGAGGACGGAAGCTGCAAGAAGCAAAATGAGTTTAATGCTGTGCCGCTGGGAGCAGAAGAATTTCACCATGAAACTGGTAGGCTGAACACTTCGGGGTCATCACAGAGGTCAAACACCAGCGGACTGTTGAAATTACGGCGTTTTCTACATTAGTCCTTTTCTCGCCTGACGCTGCAGCTTCAGGACATGCCTGTGTGTTTAGGTATCAGTGGAAGCCTTACAGTAGTGTTGGATTGCAGGCAAGCAACGGATTAGCAGCAGCGTGAAGGCGTGGATCCCGGTTTTCCCCCCTTCACCTGATACCAGTTTTTCTTTGATGACATGGAAAGTTAAACTAGGCTTAGCGAGGACTTTAAGCAGAGTTTTGCAGCACATTTGTGTGTGTGAGTCCAAGGATTTCTAAGAAAAGGACTGTCTTCGGTGCTGCTTTGTTGCCCGCTGTTTGGTATGATATCAGCACAATTCCACAGAGGTGGTAAATATTCAACAGGATCTGGGACAGTGTGATAAAACACACAGCGGGTCAGATGGAGACGGGTCGTGTGGTGCAAACAGATCTTAGGAATAGCTGATGTGTGTGTGATAGAAGTAGGAAGCAGCAGATTTAATAAAAGTCATTTGGTGTAATGAGCACCCTGTTGAGTTTACACACAACACAGATGGATGAGACACACACACACTTTCTTTCTATGTGTGTGTGTGTGTGTGTGTTTCTTTATCTGAATCTGAGTCCACAGAGGAAGGGGAGATGGAAGCAGAGGAGGTTATTACCAGAGTCTAGAGATGTGCCCGATAAGACGGCTAGTTTAATTACACACCACTAACCTCCACACAGCGTGACTGACGGGGGAGGCCGGTGGGCCACAGGGTCAGCGTGTGTGTGTGTTTGTGTTTATGAGTGTGTGTGTGTGTGTGTGTGTGTGTGTGTGTGTGAGGGAGAGAATGACAAAGGGATCACAGGAATGCACACTTGAACACGAGCACACACTCCCAGAAATTACAACGACCTTCCTTTTTTATGATGAAGTGCAGTCGATGTCCATAATCCTCTCTGTTCTAATACAGGTCTATTGATTATCTGATTCCCGTGATCCTCGTGTCAGAGCACGACCCGTGCAGCATAAATCAAAACTCACGATTTATGTGTTTAATCCTACGCACAGAGCAGGATAGAAAAAAAAAAGATTGTTTTTAGTTATGATATATGCTGTGATCGTCACGTGGTGCATCGTGGTACTCTCACAGCATGCGTTTAGCTGCTCGGTTGCGTTTCAATTGGTCTTTTGATGACTTCATTGGCCGAGCAAAGTCCTCGTTGGTGGTACGACGTCAGAGGAAAGCTGAATTCAGCTACCTGTCTCGAGGAGCTTGGAGATCTCTTGACCAGTGAGATGATTTTTAGTTGTTTTTGTGAAATCGAACTTTGCTTTTAAAAGCTTGTCGGCATTTCATACATTTCCGATATCCTGCAGTGAAGAGCATGTTCAAAGTTAACATACACCCAAGGTCTTGAGCTTGACATGCACCTTAGATGTAGTGCACCCGTAACTTCAGTCATACAGAGGAAAAAAGGATCTCTGGCAGTGTACGCAGCAGCCACAGCAGCCACAGCAGCATTTAGCTGCTCGGTTGCGTTTCAGTTGGTCTTTTGATGACGTCAGTGAGCGAGCAAAGTCCTTGTTGGTGGTACGACATCTGAAGAACTTGAATTCACCTGTTTTGATGAGTTTGGAGAGTCAGTCTCTTGACAAGTGAGATAGATCCAAACTTTTTAGCTGTTTTTGTGAAATCAAACATTTCTTTTTTTTTGATATCCTGCAGTGAAGAGCATGTTCCCACACGACATGCACCTTAGCCGGTCAAATACAGGAGATGACTGTGGCAGATCTGAACTGAAGAGGCCGCCGCAGGATTCAAGATTTGCACTTGATCACTAGGCAACGAGATATGCAGTCATCTCGATGATGTTGCAGAGTCAAACTTATATAAGCTGCTGCATTATATCGTGTGCAGAGCTTCACTGCTGCTGCTCCACACCTGCAGAGTGAGCAGCTGATCTTTAAGGGCCACGAGGAAGCTGCCAGAGAATTTTCTCTGCAGGGAAATCACACATTGCATACGGCTTGCTCAGTCATACAGTGCTGCTAACAAACTAAGCCCTCTTTAATAACACTTTTGGACCGCTGTGCCCTCGTGTGCATCAGGCTGCACGTCTCAGGATTCGTCCTGCATGGCAGACGCTGCACGGCAACACAAAGCTCCAATTTAGGGGATTTAGAAGTATTCATGATTCAGTTTTATCATATTCTGGATTAACATCTGAATATTTTAGCATTGTCAGATGCTCAGGGTAAAACTCTTGGGTGTAGATATTTATATACATCCTGGTTTTGGCCAGTTTTCCATCCACCAGCAGTGATTGCAAATGGGTTTATGTAACGCATGTACAGATGACCACACATGCATGCTCCGTCTCTTGGCTTCCTGATGGATGCCTCGGTTTCCCATACTCTAAACTTTAGAGTTCTGGCCAAGTCGTTTTGTCTAGCATGTGCCTGGTATGGCCTCATTGCCTCACAAAGCCACATGTCTTTCATGTGCCAAACAGGGAGCAAGCAGAGACATGAGGGCTCATTTAGAGTGGCCTGTTTCAGCTTTCCTGCGGGCTAAAGCCACTTGAGAGGCCTGAGTGAGTACAACAGAAAACCAAGGGGGGGTGAAAGTAGCTGCCAGGGGCCCCACAGACCAAAAACCATCAATGCTGCATCCTGCTGGGGGCCGAGAAGAAGAAGAAGAAGAAGAAGAAGCAGCTCCAGCTGCAGCGGTGATGGAGAGCAGAGAGCGGGGAGGAGAAGACAAATGTTTGCTGGTTACTGAATGAAGAACTCTATGTATCCACTCTGGATGAATTTCTCTCAGCGTCACTTCTTTCTGTCAGCACGTCTTATCTTTCCAGGTGTCAGTTTACATTTCTTTTCCACTCTGTCTTGCTTTCCCCTGCCGTGATAACGAGTCAGAGACATCCAGCAAAATCCTTCCCACTGCAGCAACCGAACATAGTATGAGCTGCAGATCCACTGATCTCCATCTGCTAATACTTGGAATAAGTGTGGTCACTGCTCAGGACGTGATAGTAGATGCCTTCCAGTCCATCTTTCTTGTGTGTTGTTTCCAGTCCTGCCTTTCTCTTTGGTGTGTAAAGGTGGCAGCATATTCAGTTGTTTTTCTGCCTTTCCCTCCTCATAAGACAGTTAAGTTGGACAGATCAGGTGGGATGTGGGATGCACTGAGCCACCAGGACAACTCGGTCCAGTTTAGGAAGTATCAGCGGTGGAGTCATTGTGTCCTGTATAAAGCTTCACAGCAGCTGTCAGAGCAGCCTGCACTCCTCTGTTGTCATATCACACAGACCTGGAAGACTGATTTCTCAGAGGCCATCTGTCTGTGTCTGCTCGAGTTCAGCACAGACGACGCCTCCCTCCGCCCGGCGTTGGATTATTTAAACTGAGGGGAGGTTCCTGCATTCACAGCTGGATGTTAGGTGTGACGGAGAGAGTAACACACTTTGATAAGCGGTAAAATATCACCTGCACCTATCCACCGCTCCCTCCCTCCCTCCCCTCTCTGCCTATCCTTCTGTTAGATTATTGTATGAGTGTCCATCCATCATTCTCCCACAAGCCATCTGCTAGCCCAGACTGGGTCAGAGGGGACGTGCTGCCACATGTCGCCCTCAGCCTGCAGCAGCATGGAGAGCCGCTGAGCCCTTATCGATGAGGCCCAGCACGGTCAGCAGGAAGCGGGAGGGGTCGCCAACAAGAGTACGTGTTGTGTACGGAACATAACAGCAGCGAGGTGCGAGTCGAGGTAGAGAACTACAACAATGGAGGCGGAAAAGCAACAAAATATGGCGAGAGAGAAAATTGGGGGATTGAGGGAACAAGCACATTTTTACAAATGTATTGTTTCACTCATAGAAATCCAGACAAGTGTGTGTTAAGGTTACATGCATAAAAGATGATTACAGTATTGTAGGTATGGTCTGCAAAAGCCCTCAGCTGTTTTAATCTGTCTGCCGATTTGTTTTATTGTTTTATGCCCCGATGTGACAACTTCTTGCTTCATTTCTGACCAGATGTCACACTCGAATGTCTCTCTGATGAGTGCCACTCTTGTGTAATCTTCAAGCAAAAAAAATCAACTCTTTAGGCCGTGTTCAGACCAAATGAGGCGTCATTGAACACAACCTGACGTCATGCTGCGATGGTCAAGAGAGAAAGAAGGAGCAGGAGGTGGTTCAGTGAGCGAGAGAGTGAAGTGGGAGAGGGAGCGGTGCTATTTTCTGACAACCCTGCGCTTTATTTTGTGTGAATGCAGCCTCACTACATTCAGAGGGGGGCGTCCCGTTTTTATTTTTATTCCTCACCACTGTCAGAGTCTGGCATTACGCAGCAGAGGTGGAGCTGTGAATGGTTTTTACATCTGCTTTTATGTCTTTTATGCGCTGCTGTACCAAAAGCACAAATGTGTGTGTCGGCGAGCAAGGCCACCGGTTTGTGAGCCTTTCCAGCGAAGCTGCTCTGAAGGCCAGCGGCAGTTGGAGCTGTCAGGTCGTTCTGGTTCAGCTTCGAAGTGTGAATTTATGTCCGTGGTATGAATATGGAGCGGGGCAGTGTCAGTGTCAGCACATTGCTCCGCCGGTTAAAGTCAAATCACCAGACGACATTAAACAATGGCTGGATTCAAACAGAAATACAAACCTGAGACCTCCCACGTGAACTTATGTTTCATGTTTGTCAGTGTGTGTGTGTGTGTGTGGTCGCCCGCTGTAATGTACCGCACCAGGTGTGTCAGAGGAAGACGACACTCAGTCAGCGAGAGGAGAGACATCCATCACATTTACACGATTCGTCTCAGATCCAGGGTGGGCACTGGGAAACTTTAAGACTGTCTGGATGAGCACAGGTTATATTGAACCAGTGCAGCACAGGACACAGCCTTGTTAACGGAGTATACCAGCTTACGTTGGCGGTTTTAATTTGTAGTTCCTTGTAGTTCATGCACCTGTCCCGGGTTGGTTTCACTTGATGTCCTGCTGTCCGTTATGTGTCTGATGGTGACTATACAGTGTCTGCATGCGTTCCTGTCTCTGTTCCCAGATCCAGATTTTGGTTGTTGCGTTTTGTATTTTTGCCTTTTAGTTTGTTTCGTGTTCAACCCCGAGCAGTCAGAGATTAAAGCTTCTTTCCATGCAAATACCTGCTCTCCTCACCTCTGTGTCCATTACATTACATTACATTACATTACATTACATTGCATTTAGCAGACGCTTTTATCCAAAGCGACTTACAGAGGAGGACATAAGCTGAGAAAGGTGTAAAGGACACAGAATAGTTGTTAGTTTTTTAAAGGTAGAAAGGGATGTTGCTGTTCTTGTAGCCGTTGGTCATTCCACCATTTGGGGACGACCACAGAGAAGAGTTTAGAGTGACCTCGCTTTGCGAGAGGCGAGGGTACAACTAGACGGTTTGTATGAGCGGAGCGTAACGCCCTGGTCGGGACGTGAGCCTTTAGTAAGACGCTGAGATAGGCAGGGGCAGATCCTGAGGTGGTGTCCTCTCCTGAACGCCCTCCCTCTGTGACATACACCGATCAAACATAAAACATACTGTACAGTAACGCTGTAAGGATCTGCACCTTCTGTTATCATTCATACTCACATTTACAGTGCCCCAAAAATAAGATGTTCCATCTCTGGGTTTTATGTCGCTCGTCTGTCTCTCTACCAGCAGCAGAAGAAGAGGGAACTGAGTCAGGGTGTCTGACTCAGACAGGGTGAGTGACACCCAGGGGTTAAAACAGTGTCAGGATGTGTGAGGCTTCACTATGAAGCAGTCAGAGGAGAGAGAGAGAGAGAGAAGTGCTCATAAAGAGGAGTAATGCATGTTCTGTTCATACAGACGACAAACCAGGAGGAGGACAGGAGAGTCATCAGACAGCGTGGCTATATTTACCCGCTCCACCTCTCTTTTATGACCCAGCCAGTTTATGGACTTCTGCTTGTTTTCGCTCTGCCCTGGTAGTCGTCTTTACTGAGGTGACATGACGGAGTACGGTGGCCTCAGGGTGCCGGCGAGGAGCTACAGCCGCTTCTCCTGCACAAACTACAAAGTGGTAAGATACCAGAGATGGACAGCATGGGTTAATGAGCTACCAGGGTTTTTTTGCTCACTTGTTGATGAACTAAGAGTTTTACTTTGCAGTAATCTGTTTCACAGTGAGACACTCCCTCTGGGAGTTATGAGAGAAAGACACTTAAGAGGAAGGGTCAGCTTGAAATAGAAATGTCAGGGGATGAGCCAGAGCCTCAGGAGGAGCCAGGAATTATTTTAGCAGCCCCCCCTCTTTAACAGAGCCAGGTAACAGACACTGTGAGCTGAACAGATGAATGAAAGCTGCCTGTTGGGATTTGGTTCTACCTCATAAACCTCTGGATTTCCTAAACATGGTCAGTGGATCTGTGCTTGACGTTCAAAAAAGTAGATTTCCTTTGAAAAGGTAGAAGAAAGCGCCGTTATCAGAGCATGTCTTCTGTAGACTCAGCACTCTCTTCAGTGCCATTACCTGAATTATAACGAGAGCCGTTTTCCCCGTCCTGGCTCGCTATGAAAGCTTCTCGTGAGAGATAGCACTTTACAGCAGCTTTGGTCCTGCTGTGTTCTCTTTATAGTTCTTGCTCATGTTGGTAGATTACTTCATAATGGCGTGTTAAGTGCAGCGCTTTTTAGGTTTCTTACTGAACCCTGAAAGTAATAAGGCTAAATAGTCCTGAAGTTATCGGCATAATTGTTTTGTGGTCGACGTATGGGCGGACCTGAGGTGTCTGTTACTTTTGTCATGTGAAAATGTGTAAAGCAGCCTCGAACAAAGACTTAATGTTCCCCAACATGTAGAGGAAATTCACAAACCTCTCACTTATGAAAGCTAAAAATAAACAGACCTAATATTTAAGATGTTGAGTTATGATCCTTTAGGATGTTCTGTGGTCCTACAGACCAAACGGACAAACGTTTACATTCATCATTTCTGTGTTAATGTGCAGAAAACATGCAGTGACAGTAAAACATTAACCTGTAATATCTTAATCTTTGTGTTTGTGGGCATGTACAGCTCACTATAAAGTTAAATCCACTCAAACTTACTGTCTGGATATATAATGTTAGTGCTTTCCATCATGCTGTGCATGAGTGTGTGTGCTGCCAACAAGCTCCATAAACCAAACAGGTAGATTATCTGATGAAGAAAGTCTTTATGTCACCATCGCTACAAAGAGCTTCATCATTCTTCCACATCCCGGCTGATCAGAATCTCAGCCGAGATGCTGATCGTCAGTGGAGCCACCTGTAACCACGCCCACCTGTCAATCAAAGCGTCCACGCTCTTAATCCTGCATAACTTTAAGCCTTAATATAATGTGAACAGGTGAGTTGTATATAAATTCACCCTCAGTACAGTTGTCATGAACGGGGAAATTAGCTACAGAGACCAAAACTGTTTTTTGTACCAGGCTGTAAACATGTTTATTTCTGCTGTGAAGTTGGACATTTGGACATGGGGACTTATGGAGACTGACTCACTTCTGGAGCCAGCCTCAGGTGGACGTTAGAGGAACTGCAGTTTTTTTTAAATGTTGGCTTCACTTCACAGCCACAGATTGAGGGTTGCCGTTTGGCATTCCTCAAACACCATGGTCACCATCGGTCAATCATTAAATATTTATTAACAGTTTCCAGCCTTGGCAGCGACTGACGCTCTTTGATTTGTTTCTAGTTACAAATTTTATGAATAAATAAAAAAGAAATTAATGAACGAACGAAAACAGTTTTCTTCAAGTTGAATCTTTGTTTTGTTTCAAGAAAACTCACCTTGAGTTTATATTAAAAAATAAAAGTACAAAATCAATAACTCTGTTTCAAAATCTCCCTTTTATTGTTTGTTAAACTATATTTTTCAGATTCAGTCGTACGATACGAGCAAGGAATTAAAATGTATATATTTCTGCTGTGAAGTTGGACATTTGAACATGGGGACTTATGGAGACTGACTCACTTCTGGAGCCAGCCTCAGGTGGACGTTAGAGGAACTGCTTCACTTCTCAGTCACGGAGATTTAAATGCTAAGAGTGTTTCACCCGTCGGCAGCAATGTTGCATCTGTTTCTGTCAGCGTCGCTGCAGTGTTTGATTAGCAAGCAGATTATGTCTTCACGAGTCAGCAACAGAGATTAAAGAGCAAAATAAAGCGACACATGAACACACACATGTGGCCACCATCACGTTCACATCTGCTCAGTGATCTGATCAGCGTCGGTCATATCATGTGACATTTCGCCAAACTTTCGCCTCTGCACCTGAAACAGACAGAGAACTTTTCACTCTTCCCCTTCAGCTAAAGGGCACTCGCCCAGTGTGATGCCCTGGCTGCCCTCACTCACTGACCCGGCGCTGCGGGGATGGCCTTGTGTGCGTCATGCCCTTCTTCTGCAGGCATCGGCACACCGGCTCGGTGACTCAGCAAACCGGGTCAGCGGGGATGCTGGATGGATGTGTGAGGCAGATTTGTGTGTTTGTGAGAGAAGAAAAAAGACACAGCTGTCCGATTGAGTGACTCATCGCTGCTCAGGCTTTAAAGATCTGACTCTGTCATTTCTGAAGGCTTAAATTGGGGCATCATTATGTGAACATGCTTTCATGTAATGCGTGCTTGTGAATTGATAAATCATGGTTGGCTGTTGGTCTTTTTCTTTGATCTGAGTTTAGATAAAATGTCACAATTTCATTTTACTGTACGTAGCCTGTTTGGACAGTGTTGAGGAGGATGCCGTGCTGAGAGCCAGCGCTTTAATCTTCAGTCCAAAAACATCACAACGTTTGTATCTGTCCGGATACTTTCAGACTGAACCGCTCACGGTCAGCGCTGAAACCGAAACGGATGCAACCTGGACGAGGAGATTTTGTTTATGAAGGTGACAAATTCCCAAAGCAGGCGGTCGAGAGGCTCAATCGGCCACACATGACATTCATCATAAGGCCCTGACAGTGTGAATGAGTCAGTGTCATGTTGCTTTCTCTGGTGACGGGAATATCCATGACACTGGTACCAATTTACAGCTCCTAAAAAAGACCCTAAACCCCACGAGAAGAGGGTCGGGGATTAATGGGAGTTTCTGGGAATAGAGGGATTTTCCCTGCTGGAAAATATCTGAACATCTGACTGGTTTATATGGATCACTCAGTCACTCCGTGTTGATGTATGGATGTGAGTGGGTAGTCGTGAGGCCTTGTCGTGCTTATTTTATTTATTTTTATCTCCGTTAAGGGACATCGGTAGCTCAAACAAATCCCAGTGTGCTTCGAACCAAATGCAAGGAAATACTAGACAGGTTGGCAACTGTTGGGCTTAGATTATAAAGTTCACATCATACAGAAAAGTACAAAACCATTTATGAACTCTGTGGCAATCTTGAGTTTTTGGTACTTTGTACAAATAAACTTTAAGTCATTGCAGCAGAGCAAGTACAAGAATTTCTTACCTAAATACAACACATTTAATCATAATTTAGCAATAATTCTTGATTTAGATGAAGAAACATCTGATCACATTGTTATGGTTGTTGATTATTGCATTGAATCTCCCTTGTTCTGTTCGACAACTCAAGTAGTTTGGGGTAGAGAGCCCAAAGGCAGTGCACGGGTCACAGCAATCGATCAGATGAACCCTACACCGAGTGTACCATCACCACGTTCCCACAGACTGTGGAAAATAGGACGTGTTGAATCCTTGGAGTTGGTATTCTCAGTAGATTTCCTTTGGGGAGGTTCAGGTTGAACCGTAGGGTGTTGGGTCCAGATGTTTCCAGAACTGAAGAGGTAAATGTGTGGGTTGAAAGTTGTAGAAATCTCTGCAGAAGATCTAAATCCTAGTGGTTATGGTTTGGCAATGGGTTCACATGGTTGGGGGTTAGGGCAATCCAGAAGTAGGAGATCTAGGTAAAGTGGTTAGGTTTTAGGAATGAGAGTAGAAGTGACAAGGGGTCCAAATGGTTAGGGTGGTTAGGGAAGACCGTATGTCCGAAGTCAGGCATTGGAGGTCAGAGATGAGGGTTCAAGTGGTTACATTTCATCTGGTACACTGACAACCAATCATACGCTGAGCTGACATTAAACCTACTTCCACGATGTCGACCACTTAGCCTGGACGTCACCCTCAACAAATTCAATTTCTGATATAATGACGATCTCAATTCATCAGACGCTCACGGCCCTGGGAAGTTCTGATTAAAATTTCTTTTCAGTCATTCAGAGTGGTTCCCTCAGATGGAGAAACTGGCCTGCACCTCATTTATGGAGTCAATAACTCCTCTTTACTCACCATGCAGCTTATTAAAATGTCTTTACGATCAGATGTCTGCTTCTCATCAGCCCCCCACCTCCTCTCTCCATCTGTCTTTCTGTGACCTTTCAGCAATTTTCAGATCTTCAGAAGAACAGTCGAAGTCTAAAGTTAAAATAAAGATGCGGTTAAACAGACCAGATTAATGCAGTTGTGATGGTTTTTGGGTTTTTCTTTTGCCTGATGCCTGTAAATGAATGATGAACATTTGGTCTGTGGTGGTTCCATTATTGATGGTTACAAGTGATTCATTCCTTATGTTTATTTTTTGCATACACGTGCTAGGCTTCCCACTGTCCCCTTCAGTTTAATTAAATAGTGGTTGGAATATTAGTTTTGTAAGCGTCTGACTCTAATTGTAGTCCCAACCAATCATCCATCAACCATTACAGTAGTTTGTACTTTTTTTGGAAACCAGGAGTCAGAAGAATTCTAGACAACAGGTTTTAATGGCTAACGATGACCTATGTACACATCAGTCAGACACAGATATTCATATGGAGTCGTCTACCTGTTCAACTGATTAATATAAGTTCAATATTAACTCTCCTTTTATCTCCACAAGCTCCTCAGAATAATATCTGTTAGTCGTCTGCAGGTAGTGCACAGTAGGAAATGAAGGTTACTGAGAGAAGTGAGATGTAACTTTACAGTAAATCTGTCGGAAAACCAAAACAATGAGCTGAAAGGAGCTAAAATGCCCAGAAGAGCTGCCGAGTGACGATTCTGAGGCCTTTCACAGTAGACATGCTAATTTGATAAACTCTTAGAATATTAACAATTGTTTATCAAGATCCTGTGTCGGTACAATTCATCTGTAAGATGCTAAAAACGTGTCTCACCTCAAGACCACCTTCAGCAAGGTCATGACAAAGACCAGAGTGTATCGAGATCGAGACAAGACAGAGACTTTGAGATTAAGTCAAGACCAAGACCAAGGCAGGCCGAGACTGAGTCAAAGCCGAGACTAGACAACAAACTACTTAGGTAGTTCATACTTGCCAAATCTCTTTGGGTCCTTCAGAATGAAGTCTGAAGAAGTTGAAGTGATTTAGGAAGTCAGATTTTATTCCAGAAGATAACAGAGTTATCAGTTACCAAAGTTTCAAATTAGAACATAAATAGGCAGTTAGTGATATCGCTGCAGTTGTAGACTTGAATGATAAAGTCTTCTTTGTCTGAGTGATCCTTCAAAAACTGGTTTTGAGACCGGTCTCAGGTACTACAGCAGACTTACGATACCTGATATATCACATTTAAAAACTGACTGATGTTTTGAATGAGAGGAAGCCGTCAGAGATACCAAATATGTTTTGAAAAGTTAAATTTTCTCAACTTAAACGCGACCTGTTTTGACTCGCACCCTTCCCCTTTTCCTTCCTCCCGCAACCTTCCCACACCCTCCCGTCCTCCTCCCCCCCTGCTGGCCCTCAGGCACTCTGTTTCTCACCCCGTGACTGACAGCTACCCATTTCACCTCGATTTTAATTACACTCCAACCCCTCAATTTACCTGCCCGAAACTACTTCAAAGAAAGCTTAGACTCCCGAACACTGCACTTCCTTTTTCTCCATGACCAGCAGAGAGTGTGAACTGAAAGAATAGAGCCTAATCCCGCCGCTCGGAGGCGTGTCACTCAAGAGTCAGTTTATAACTGTGCATTTGTGTTTGGGTGTGCAGCCTCTGTCATTTAAACATCGCTCAGGGGGTCTTTGTGTTAAACGTGTGGACGCGTACACTCTCAAACCTTTATTTTTGCATCTTTGCGTGCATGTGAAGATGAGTGTGTATGTGCGTATGTCTTTGAAGTGCTCACACCTGTTGTACGCCGTCATGAGAGCAGTGATTCATCCGACGAGTAGCGTGGCAGAAAAAGCTTCAGGTCTGTTTACAGTGCAAACACAAAAGAAACAAGGGTCACAGTTGTGTCACGCACACCTCGCCGCGCATGGTGGGTGTCCACGGATGTGTTTGACCTGAAGTTTGAATGCTGTGCACTGATACGTGCACTTGAATTTCACCGTAATGAAAGACAGATTCTTGAAGTTTGCATGAGATGACACATTTATACAAAGTATAATGGCTTACTTTGGAGCTACAGCTCCGGTGTGTAACATTAAAGAAGATCTATTGGCAGATTTATGTTTATTATGTTTTCATTCATGTATATTAACCTGAAATTATTATGTTTTTATGACCGTAGAATGAGCCTTTCATATCTACAGAGAGAGCGAGTCCACCACGTTGAACACAGTAACCCAGAACCGACAAACCCGGCATTGACCCTAGATAGTGTCACAGCCTCTGTAGTTTATGCTCGGCGAGCGGTATTCAGTTGGTTGCAATCTGCAACTTCACCACTAGATGTCACTAAATCCCACGGCCTGCACCTGGGCTGGAAGACTCCCTGTAATGCGGCCAACACTGGCCGCTAGCTGCAGCATCGATGTTGAGATTGTTTTGTTTTATTTTTTGACATTTGAGGGAGGCGGGACTGCTCCTGTGGGTGGGCGTGGCTTCAGTGCATTCAGAGGACACACCCCCACAGTCCTGGAGCTGAGAATTCATTTTGACACCTGATTTCATAAACTTGTTTTTAATCATTCAAATGTGGTTGGGTTGTTTTTTCTCCTTATGTTGCAGATATGTCCAAATTCTACATGTGGACATATTTAGATTCAGCTTTCAGATTTTCTGCCTCTGGATTTCTTTATTTTTAATATAAGAATGTGTCGCTGCTTTCTCCAGGAGAACAGGAGAGAGGAAATCACTGAAGAAATCAGATTACTTCAGAGAGCTGACAGTAAACAGGTTACTTAAACGCGCCCGTTGTCTTTCCTCTGTCATCTTTGTCACCACGCTGGCACAAGAAGTTTTAGTGTTTGTGTGAAAACAAGAGTGAGACGTCGAGGGAGGTAAAAGTGTCTTTATTTAGCCGAGCTGTCGCTCCATGTTTCAGATCTCCGCAGGGGGGAAAGTTCGACACTTGTTCAACAGACTCTGCAGCTTACAGATGAGTCGATGCTGTAAAATCAGGATGGATTCATGAGAGCTCAAAAATGATTTTGTTAGGAAACGCTGTTCTCTTCAACCTTTGCGTGCCTTTTTTCTTTTCTTTTTTTAATGTCACCAGAAATAGAAGCTCACTCCTCTTGATGACAGAGGGAGAGTTTGGCGACTAATTATGAAGGAAGCTATTCAGATTATTCAGATGCTTGCTCTGCCCCCTTCCTCTCCTCCCCCCCCGAGGCAGTGAAGGGTCTTTTCTGTCCCCAGAGAGTGATGTCAGCATGGCCCATTGAAAACAGCCGCCGTGCGCTCTGAGATGAATGCCCTGGCTGAGCACAATGGCCCCAATTTGAATACCACGCGGATATATGCCAGATCGGAGCCCCAACAAAAGAAAGAGGGCTACTCTGCTCCCATTCAACCATGTTGTTATTTTATTAGAGCCGTAAATTTGCTCCAACCATTTATACCTTTTGTAGTTTTCAAGTGTTTATGGAGTTTGAAACACGTGGATGACCCGACGGGGGCTGCCCCAGTTTTTTTTTGGATGGGATTTTATTCTTTTTTGTGTTGTTGGCTCGTGAACTGAACGCTGTGGTTTGTGTGTTTGTGTCTGACCGCAGATCTACACGGACTGGGCCAACCACTACCTTGCCAAGTCAGGACACAAGCGACTGATCAAGGACCTGCAAACAGACGTCACGGACGGAGTGCTGCTGGCTGAGATCATCCAGGTCGTAGGTAAGAGGAAAAACACACGTTTGATTCCAGAAAAATGTGCAAAAGGAAAGCCAGCTGTGACCACGTGAAACACGTCACCGCTTACTTTCAAAGACGTCGGTGACCTTCACCAAACAAAAAGTGGCGACATCACCCTTAAATAAGCTTTTCTTTTAGATTATCTGATGTATTAACATCAGTGAAGCAGGCAGAGAGTTTATTTACCCGTGCACAGCTGAATGCTTTCTTCTATGGCGAGAGGACAAAACACTATTGTGGCAGATAAATCCATCTTTTTCAGGTTTGCTCCGAGGCTCATGAGTGAACTTGAACACGAGTGAGCTGCAAAAAAAAAACTTTCTAATCTCATTCAGAAACAAAGACAAACTTGTGTTTGGCGAGGTTTTAACTTCTTTAGTGTGAGAGATTTATGTAATTCTTTTTGAAAGTTAAATGTTCTTCAAACAAACTACAGACAGGAAAGAAATATCTACAACTATATAAATAGACAAAATAAGAATATAAAACATCAGAGAATTCACAATAAAACACACCAAAATAATCTTTAACTTGAACTTTTATTGCGTGCTTTGTCTCTTTTTTGTAAGTGTGGGGAGGTGAAGAGAGTTTGTAACCAAAACTGTACAAAAAGAACTAAAACTCTAAGTGTGAGAGAACAAAAAGAGAAAGAAATGATTTAAGAGATGGTGCATAATTTACACAACATTATCCAAGTGTGTCCAATATTTAGTTTTTTTTTTAAATATCACTTTATAATCAGCTAGAAAACTGCATTTTCCTGCACGCATTCTGCTGAAATGAGCTGAAAAACAGCAGAATAGTGTAATAAAGGTTTAAAGTTTGAATGAAGTCTGTAGCTGAAAGTGTAAGTTGGGATTAGTTAGGTGCCAGAAAACAGGTGGACGCCGATTCGGCATCTAATAAAAGTCTAACGCAGCACCCTTAGTAAAGACAATGCTTGGTGAAAACTTTCACATTGACCAGCATGCATTTTAAACTTGATTCACATCGATTCAATGTTTAAATTTTATTTATAAAGTGCCAAATATTATAGGACACGTCTCCATACAGAGCCTCAACACTTCCCACCATGAGCAAACACTTGGCGACGTTGGCATGGAAAATCTTTGAGCGCGCCGTGGGTCAGCGGTGGGTTTCGCTTGTGATTTAAAGTGTCGCGTGACGCTAAACTGAACAGGAAAGTGTGTAAGCGTGGAGATATCCGTCGTGGTGTGGGCTCTTGAAGAAGGCTGCTCTGTGTTTCTGACCTCTCACACACTCGTCTGTGTCATCGTCAGTCCTGTCATTTCGTCTGGCCGTCCTCGGCCTGTCATCTTCACCCGCTGACGCTGACGCTGACCCTGAGGGCTGGAGCGGTCCGACACCAGCTGACGGGTGACTCAGCATGTCTCTGACTCTCTCTGCCTTCAGATCTTCCCCCTCGTCTCTGACCCACATTTACACTTCCTCTGCTCCGTACGGCTTCATCCTGCACAGAGTCTCTCTGTTCTCGTACTGTAGCTGCTGCATGTGATTATTCCCACAGAGATAACTCACGGGGCTTTATGGGAAATGTATTTACATCACGTGTTCGAGGGCCTCCTCCTCCTCTCATGCCATAACATACATTCAACGCTGGATCCAGCCTTCATGCTGCTTCTGTTATTCCAATAATCTCAGGGGTGTTGTCGCTTCAGCTACAGCAACTGTCAGTTCTTCACACCCGGATGAGTAAGCGAGCTTGTAGTTGTGGAGTCGTCGACTCGTTGCGCTCCATTTCCAGTCGACTCGGTCTTGACCGAGGCAAGTGGCGGAGCACAAAGAGCCTTTTCATGAAGTAGTGTGTTTGTGTCGTCGGGCAGATTTAACCGGTAACTAATTAAAAACTGACAGTTTGTTTTCAGATGGAGATGTAAAGATGGAGAGACAGTGAAGCATCCATCTGTCCTGCTGATTGTTTTCTAGTAATTGTTGTTGAAACATGTCGAGTTTATCTGGCTGCCGTCGAGTTTGTTGCTATAAAAATTAAATGTATAACTCGTTACTGTTTTCAGAAGTAATCTTATTACTTCACTTGTTACTCCCTGCCATCAGAAATTCTTCTACAAAACTGGGCATTGCGTTCTTTCTCTTCAAAATTCAGACTTCACGTTTGTCTGTGTGAATATCACGTTGGGCGCAATGAAGGCTTCGACTTCTGCAGCCTGTGAATCCATCAAAGCTTCAGGACACTGGATAAAAAACAACTGAGGACAGACTCGATCTTTTAAACCTCGTCTGTTATTGCAAATTACCTTTTCCCGAGGGTTCTTCTGTTGCTTTCTGCTGCAGCTTTTCTCTGCTGCTGCAGACGCCTCGTCCTCGGTGGGATGGATTTCCACCAGCTTCATGTTGTGCTGCTGTAGTCGATGTTTCAGCAGGTCTGAGGTTGCGTTTTTGTCCAGTGGACAAAGATTACATTACGTGAACTTTACACTACTGTTATTACTCTATGAATACTCGTGCACGGACCAGTTGAGCTGATTATTCCCGGCCCATCAGGAAGTTCCTCCTCCTGAGAAGTTTTTTTTGGCTCAGGAAGTAAAACTGCTGTTGAGTCGTGGTTGAAAGGTGCCACGGCATCATTCACATCATCCAGATATTTTTGTATTCTCACTGCATGGAGCCTACATGCGACACATACACTGTGACAGCTGACCTGTGCCGCTCCGCTCTCACATTAAAACAACACAAACCTGAGCGATCCATTCACCTGTTGTGCCCCGCCTTCCTGCCCGCTGCCTCCCTTCACACCACACAATCGCTGGTGAAACCGGAGCAGACGCCGGCGTCGGAAGAAGCCATACTGGGGACGGATGTGGCATCTGTGACACTCACAAAGTCATCTGTAAACTTCTTATGGACGGTCCTTGAAGCAACCGAGAGGATAATCCGTCCTGCAAACCTAAGCCTGATCTGTGACCTTGTAAGATTTGTTGCTCAGTCTTCAGCTCCCAGAAATGTGTCTGCTTTTTTTTTTAAACTTGAAAACATCTAATTTGTTGGTAATTTGTGTATCTCAAAATCACAGAGTAGCCGTCCCTCGTGGGTGTGACCACAGTGTGGAAGCAGACAAACCCGAGCCAGCAGAAGTGTTAAATCACTGATCATTTAACGGCGTTAACAGATTTGTTTGTGCTACGGTACGCGATCTGACACGTTCGCCAAGGATCGTTAAAGTCTCTCAAACCGCCTCCACACTTTATTATTTTATTGATGTCTCGGTAAATAGACTCTGACAAGATGTTTACGCAACCACCATCAGCTCCTCTCACGTTTCTTTTTATTGAAACAGATTCAAGTCAAAAAAGTTCAGATCTGCTTTGAGCTGAACTCCGCGTCAACTGGCCGTCACTAAAAACTCATTATGAGTCATTTGAATTAAATTAACTTCTTTCAACAAGTCACTGAGTCTCTCTTCCAAATGTGGCTTTTCATTATGAGACAAATTATTATTCTGCAGCAGAGATAAAAACAACATTCATGTTTGCTTCACCAGCCTAAAGGGACAGTTTGAGTATTTTATACATTATGCATCGTCAGTGTTTTACCTACAAAGATGTCGGCCCTTCTGTTTGGAAAAGGGATCCAGTGGATGGAGGTGGCAGAAAAACAGATTTTTAAGTTAAACATCTGTTTATATCTATCCTATATTAAGGATATTTTCACTGTTTTCCCTCGCTGTCTTGCTGTTGACCCTGTACACAGCAGTGCATAGCTCTGCTTCTGTGCCAGGATCCCCGTCTGCTGACCGCTGTCTCCTGTACAACCTCAACTCAGCTTTATTTATTTCTAGAGCACCTTTCATACAGAATTGTAGCCCAAGGTGCTTCACAGAGCAGATTAAAAACAGAAACAGACAAAAACTAACAGTTCTTAAGGTAAGGAAGCAGCTGCATGAAAAACTAGAGATTAGAAGAAAAAGTAAAAAGCATAAAACTACAACAACGAAACAAATAAGAAGAAAAATTAAGACCTATAGGGTAGAAAGCATCATTTAAGAACAGTTGCAGTAAAAGTAGATACGACCTGATCAACAGAGATAAAAGTAACGGAGTGATCAGGACATAAAAATTCAGCACCTTAGGTAAAAGCCAGATTAAAGAGGGATGTTTAAAAAGTCCCTCAGATCCACTTTGAAACACCTGACCGATCGAACTGACTAAATGAATTCTATATGCGCCCTGTGATGACAGCTAACTCTGTTTTAGGAGTCACAACAAGAACACACTGCGTATTTATCCACCTGACAGGTGGAGAAGTATTTTCTCGCAGGGTAGGTGGTGCAGTACGCGGCCCTGACACGGAGCTGCACTGTGGGCCCCACCGAGCCTCCTGATGCAGGGAGGCCACGCTGTTGGCACAGTTGTCAGCTGCGAGCTCTGACGACCGTGTCTCAGCTGCTGTGGGCCGGACCTCTTAATAGACGGGAGGAATCCTTGACACCACACACACACACACACACACACACACACACACACACACACGCCCCCTTTGAAAAGAAGCAGCATCTCGGTCGGGCCCCCAGCGGCCCCCCGCTCCCATTTGCCGTGAGCAGATAGTGTTTCATGTCTCGGTGGGAGGGGAGAGGAGTGTAGCACCTCTGCTCCTCAGTCAGCCAGCGACTGTCTGACACACACACACACGGACACAGGGAGGAAATAAAAGGCAGGATTACATTAACCAAACACGCCTTTCTGTCTCTCTGTCTCTGCCTCCTCTTTCTGCCTCTCCTCAGCCAATGAGAAGATCGATGATATCAATGGCTGTCCCAAGAGCCGCTCTCAGATGGTAAGTGACCCTCTAAGTTTGTTTTGGCAGCGCGCTGTGAAAATTCACCTCCGTGCGAGTGTGTGTGTGTGTTTGTGTGTCTGTGTGTGTGTGTGTGTGTGTGTGTGAAGTAACACGTCTCTTTGATGGTCCCATCTCGCCGACTCATGTGGCCCCTCGCTGGGAGCCGCGGTGCAGAACAGTTGTAGATGGGAATGGTTAGTCCATTTATTTTTACTTTTGTGGTCCTGCGGGCTGCCGTCCGTGAAAACCTCTGGCTCAGAGTTCTGGCAGTTGGCGCTCGGTTGAAAGCGTTTCGCCTCGTCTTGTTACACTTGTAAAAGAAGTCAGCATTCCTCTCATCTCTGGGAGTGAACGCAGGCAGGCGGCATCAGCGCCTGATGACAAAGAAAATGTTGATGATGTGATTTTTGTCTCCGGTGATATGTAAGTGGGGATTTCCTTTTGTAACGCTGCTGCTGGTGATTTCAGAGTTGTGGTCTCTGCTGCCCTGGGCAGGGCCTGCCCTCGCCTCATTGTTAAGGGGTCGTAAATTGGGCCAGTGTGCCAGCTGAGGGGGCTATTTCTGGCCACCAGCCAGACTCACCGAAGCCTCTCAAAGCACCACAGAGATACACGCCCATGGTTAACAACTGAGGAGGAGGAGGTGGAAGCACAGCTGATCCCTGAACCCTTCTTCATCATTCCCCACATGGACCCATAGTATCATACTCACGAGGACATCCCGTTTCTTTTAAGTGCTCTGGTTTCAAGCCTTGGTGCTGCTTTCATCGTCTTGGTGAGCTGCAGAATTATCAGGATTCTTTTTCATATCCTCAAATTATCATAACTGGAAATACAAACGGGGCAAGTTCAACTTTGTTTCAACTCTCGTTGGGTTACCTCGCCTCTCTGAACATCGGTCATCCTCAGGCTACAAGCGAGTTCATGTGATGGCGTCTGATCTGATGTTCACGGAGGTGAAATGGATATAATAAGCAGACATTATATAAATGTCACGTGGAAACATAGTTAGAAAAATAGTTAATGCATGATGAAGTCTGACTGATGGAAATGTTGCATTTCTAATTTACTCTGAGTTCATTAACAGCTTGAGTTTTTAATTCCAGTTATCAAACAAACAGCAAAGTTTCCTCTTATTATTCTGAGCTGCAGTGACAGAATCGTTTATAAAAGCATCAGCTCTGGGGGAATGAAAGAAACTTTGCACAATTTGAATCCAGCTGTAATTGTATTATTAAATATAGTGCGATAAACTTTCCCTGCATTTGTATAGACTGACGACGCAGCTCCACATACACGCCTAAATATTCCTGCCATCTTATATTGGTGACGTCATTTGGAGCCAGAGTCTGAGCAGTAGTAATCGCGGTTGGAGCCGCGGTGTCGAGGTCCCAGTAACGCATGAAATCCCCTTTTTTTTAATGAAATAACAAATTAAAACCAAACCTATCAGAAAAGCAAAGACCCGAACAAACATCAGCATGATAAAAACTACTTCAAATGACAGAAACCATCTTTAAAAAGTATTTATTTAACTACTTCAAATGACAGAAACCATCTTTAAAAAGTATTTATTTCAGTTTGGACCATGTCCCATCTGCTAACATGGAGGGGACGGGGCTAATGAGCTATACCGCAACCAGCCACCAGGGGAAGTTTGAGATGTTCTGGCTTGACTTATGGAAAATTCAGAACCATCTTTTAAATGTTGGTCTTGTTTTTTTATCGTTGGATTATCGAAGGAAAACAGATCTTAATTTTTAAAATAAAAGGGGATGATAAACGTTTTTTCTCTGTTCATAGATTTTCTCTCTTTCACTCCAGACCCTTGAAGGTGTCTCACTTCCCACTCACTATCAATTAGGACTCTACCATTAGCGCTGATTACGCCCCCGAGCCGCCGGTAATTGAGCCCTTTGCTCTCAGCGGTCTGTGGTTTTGTTCAACATCCTGTGCAGCCTCTCTCACATTCAGCAGCTTCTAAAGACAAGAAGATTGCAGGATCCTTCTGAGACAAATCAAGTGCCTCTAAACATATAATGTATGTGATTGTGTCCTGAATGTTGGTTGACGGCGTGACAGTCAGGATGGAGTGTGATGTTGTTTATGGGATAGCGGCTGGTATTTTGCACAGGCTGAGCTCGGGTTTTTGCCGTTTTGTGTATTTGTGGATCGCTGCTTCTAATTTCAGTCGGTCTGTCAGCTTGAAAGCAAAATCTGAAGCAGCCGAGCGGCGCTGAGGGCAGGTGCAGCCGCAGTCATTATGCAAATGTCTGCTTTGTGTGCCGTATACTGTCAAAACAAACACACACAAACACACTCGGAGAGTTTGCTTGGCAGCTGGAGTGTGCGTGAGTATGAGTGCCCACTTTTGCTGCACTTTATTTCATTGCTTTCAAACCCCCCAAAGCTTCCAGAGCTGCCGCCAATTACAGCCACTTAACTTGACCTCCGCCTCTAAACCAATCGACATGGAAATCGCCTCCATCAGTGGAACGCATCGCCGAGCTCTCACGCCGGCCGGTTACCACGCTGCTCCTCAAACGAGAGGTTTGTTTTTACAACTGTCACACCCTCGTTAAACGGACCCCCATCGCCGGGTCATTCTTTTGCCACCCAGTCTGGCTCCATGTGTGTGTGTGTGTGTGTGTTTGTTTGTGTTGGTTCAGCCCAGAGCGAGCATGTCGGTTTGACACCGAGCTGTTAAAACCACACAGGATGCCACATACATACACACAGAGAAACACAGATAAATCTGCACGAGGTGTTTCACGTTAAAGACCCGAGAGGGAGCGATTCTGGTGATCCAGTTGTGTCTGATTTAAATCATTTTCTCTGTTTGTTTATAACTTAAGAACAGGTACAGGCCTTTAGTCGCACTTTGGCCTCCTGCAGCAGATCTGAGTAAAACAACAACAAACAAAAATGATCCTGACTAAATAAATAAATACATAAAATTCCAGCTCCTTTCACAGGTTAAAGATAAAATGAAAATTGTGATTTCTCTCTCTCTATTTACAGAATATAATATTCATAACTCATTTTCTTTAGTGTGGAATGTTGTTACTTTAGAATCAGACTATATTTTTTATATTTTATATTATAAACTAAAAAATTTTGCGTTTGTTGCACGTTGCCATAGTTTGCCCTCCATGCTAAGGAGGAGGCGAGAGAAAACTCTTCAGATCAGACTTCCGTAGATTTAAACAAGACGTAACATTTGGTCATCCTTGTGTCATTTACCTGATTCACTTTTTACTTCGGAGGTGGACCAACTTTTTTTTTTAGGTCAAGCTGAATTTAAAGCGTCTATTTCAGATAAATACTGTTGGCAGCGTGTTGTGTGGAGTACGAGGACACTGTTACCCCACAGAGATGCTGCCTCCATCGCACAGGGGGGGCAAAGAATGGAAGTGACCCTTTAAATGAAATTATCTCAGAGGTCTGATCGCCCTGCGGTGCTGTAGGCTGCATGTTGAGGAGAGAGTGACGGATCTGGGTTTGTATTTGTGGAAAGCTTTCCGTCTTCCTGTCTCACACAGTTTAATTATTACCTTTATTCTTAACACCCTGTTTGCTGGACTGGTTTATCCTCTGACTGACTGACTGACTGACTGACTGACTGACTGACTGACTGACTGACAGCCACACAGGTAGAAACCAGCAGGACCAGGTGTTTAATGAGCTCCATGAAAAACAGACGGAGGAATGAGGATCCAGCTCGTGCCATCTTTGTGTGTTCCCACTCACACCCACCCTTAAAACTGATCTGAGCACAGCCGCCGCTCCACCTGAGCACACACACAGTAACATGTGTCTGAGTCTGCACAGTGGCGAGCAGATGGCTGCTCGTTTGACGCAGATGAATTGGAGTATTTTTGTGCACGGTGTAGTTTTACGCAGATAAGCAGGACGAGACCCAGAAGATGTTTTATTAATGATTCAACAGGCGGGTCAATGTTTGATCAAAGGGAGCGGAGAAATTCCCAACCGTGTCAGCTGGTCAGAAAACAACTGAGCAAACCGTTTCCACGCAACCAAATCTTTATTTCAGGCCCTGGAAACAGTTTGTCTTTCACATGAAAGCTTTCAAACAGCCAAAGGGGGTGGACAAAATAACAGAAACACTTGCCTGGATTATGCAATCCAATCCAACAACCCTGCAACCTCTGTGAAACTTCATGAGAATGTGACCGAGAGCTGATGAGCGCATGATGTACGTACAGTGCACGCCGCAGTAACAGTTAGTCTATTCATAGGCGATACGACACCGGAGATTATTCCAGAAACTTTGGCCTCCAAACGGTGTTTGGGCAACAGAAAGTTCAGCAGGGAAATGTTGACGCAGCCCGAGGACAGCTGTGTTTTTATTGTGAAAGCAGATCGCTCCAGCCTGAGGATGATCACACACACACACACACATCTTATGAGGAGATAACAACACGGCACATAATTAAATCAAAAGAGAAAATACACACGGTGAACCTGAACTATGAAAGTGTGTGTATCTGCTGCAGCATCACTTCTAAAGAAATGACAGAGAGAGAGAGAGAGAGCGGGAACTGTTGAGGTAGATGTCAAAGTTCAGCAGGTGAGCTGCGAGGAGGCGTTATCTGTGAGAGTGAAAGTGTGTGTGGGCACACACACACCTATGCACACACCTGGGATGCATCACGTTGCCTCACAACTGTGTGACGTGATTTCTCAAGAACCCAACAGTCAGAAAAAATCAAATGACAGAGAGCGTTTGTCAAAGATAGACCGATCAGATCAGAGCAAAATATCGGCCGGATGTCAGATACCAGCCGATCATGTTGTTTAGTTTGAAGGAGGTTCAGAAAAGTTTGGGACACCAGCACAGCCGGGCTTTTTGCATTCTTTACCAATTCATTCAGTAGCTCAATAATGCTGTTTAGGAAATTAATTACCAATTATTTTTGTTCATCGCTGAGATCTGGGTCAGCCCGTCAGGTTTCTCCAAAGGAAGGTGAATGGTGGAATGATTACTCACACTGCATCACAGTTTACAACTTTCACCTTCCGTATCTACGAGTGCAATAAATGTTGTAGAGCGACTTACTTTCAGTTTTACGGACAAATAGCTGCATCGATAATTCGACTGAACCGTCTGATCACTGTGTGTACAGTGTACAAACTGCCACATGAAGCTATAATGATCCAGACTTTAAATTTATTCATTTAAAAGCAGATGCAAATTGAGTTTTAACTGTATTATTGAATATATTATCAGTCGAATATATTTTTAGAGCTCAGTATCACAGACTAGTGTAGTTTAAGTTTAAGCCCCTTCATGATCTGTCAAAGAATAAAGTTACTTGTGATGTTTTGACGTGAAAACCTTCACCAAAGTTCTGCTATCAGCGACTTTGGTCTAAAAATATCGGCCTCTGTATCAGCCTTCAAAACGCTCCTATCAGTCAAATCCCGCTTCAGACACGTAACACTCACACACACTCCCTCCCCCTTCCTCTCTTAGTTCTCTCTCCCTCTCTCTCACACACACACACTCTGTCTCACACACACACTCTCTCACACCCACACACACACACACACACGATAGTATTGGTGTGACGGTAAGAAGTGTTTGCTCAGAGGGCTGTCGGCTGCTCTGCCCCCATGCTGCTGCTGCTGCCGGGAGCCGGAGCAGAGCAGAGCAGGAGGTGACGGTGGCCTGGGTGGAGGTGTGAGGAGTCACGCTGCAGGAGCAGGTCTCACGTTCAGGCAGGTAGGAGTCAGCGGTCGTGTTGTTTCTGCTCTGATGATCCGCAGAGAATGAATGAGAGCTTTCTCTTTGGTCGTCCTCACATGTTTGACTGTTTGTGTGTTTCACTTTTACTTCAGGACGTTTTCATTCATTCATCAGAAAGTTTAAGTCCTAGAGCTGAGTTCGTGGAGAGCAGGAGAGAAATGTTGGTTGTTGTAGGTTGCTACAGTTTTCTTATTCCTGCTGGATGTCTTTAGTAACCATGCACACCTTCATAACTCTGAACTGAAACTACAACAGTTCAAAGGTCGTCTCTTTCTCTGAGAAGAGTTAAATCTGTTGTAGATCTGTGAAGACGTTTGACCTCTCATCCATCCAAAGATCCATCTACAGTTCTGAACTCCCAAATTATAGAAAAATGGTTTGTTTTTGTTGTTTTTTGCCTTTATTTTGGAAAGGTGACGGGAAACAAGGGCAGAGCGAGATCAGGGGGACGATGTAGAACCAAAATCACCAGCTGGGATGTTACAGCTACATGTTAAACCCCTCAGAGCATCAGGACAGCTGATTTTAAGGAGTCAAATCTTAGATAAAGTGACAGAACTCTGAGTCTCCGTCTCTGCAGCCGATGGCAGATTGTAGACTTGAATCGTGTTGCTCTGGGGTTTTTTTTTCCAAGCTCTGGTCCCTGCAGGTTTTAAATAGCGAGAGGTTTCAGTATTTCTACCCCCCTGAGAGGCGGGGCTTGGTGAGCATCGCAGCAGGGCGGGCCTGGCATTTACGATGGGGGTATCTTAATGAAGTATACTTTCTGCAGGCTGCTGCTATTTAAACTTCAGCTATACCGGGGAATTTGGGGCAGCAGAGGGGGGTTGGTGGCGGTGGTGGCGGCCGTGGTGGTTCAGTCACTCAGATGAAGTTTAGGCCCGGGGTATTAAATAAAGTCTCTGGGTATGTCGGTGAGGTTAGAGCAGTATTTATTTTTAAGGAGGCTTTGGCATTTGAAGAGAGCCGTAGTCTCTGAAGTTTTCTGCTGCATCACCTCAAAGGACGACATATGTCGGCCCCTCCAACAGCTGTTTCTGGGGTCAGAGGTTACGGAAATGACAGCAGGAGCGGCGGCACTGCTGTCTGAACTCAGAACTCTGAAATCAGTGACCTGAAGTCAGCCAGCTTCCTCCTCACGCACACCAACACGGCTCTGATAGACGTTATGGGGAGAGTAAGAAGCAGTAATCAAGGAGTGGCGATGTGGACTGAGCTGTCGGGTTATCTGTCAGTTAAAGAGTTATTAGTGATGGATGTGATAGTCAGGCTGGTTGCACAGTTTGGGTGTAATGTTTCATTTTGTGGCATTTGATCAGCAGTTGTCAGCGCTCACAGACTAACTAATACGGTTACTGATATGATAGTAAGTGATATAAATTATGATAGAGGACAAGAGGACGTGCTCGATTAGACGTCACTACTTGTTACATGTAAAGTTTATATAGTCAAAATGACGTCAACAAATAGATTCAACCTCCACAGAAAACATTTTCATTTTTTGAGAGGGGAAATAAAAAAGGACTACAATCTGGACTACAATATTTTTTGCTGTTCTTGTTTCCCGCTCTCTCTTGGCAGCGCAGACACGGCGGCAGAAGGTGGAGATAAACATTAAAAGTCCATGTTGGCTTGTTGTGCATCATAAATACACACGGCTGTGAATAAAAGAGTGACAGAGCCGCCTTTTTTTAGTCACACATGAATTGATCTTTGCACTCACATTGCAGCTGACTTCCATTATTGGCCGGCTAACATAAATGTGTCTGCACTGCATAGTGGATAGAGAAGAGAAGCTGCCTGTTTAGCTGCATGGGACAAATAGATAGGTAGATATTTTATTGTCCTTACAAGGAAGCCTCAGACACACATAGGTAGACACACAGATACATAGAAACACCACAACATAACCACAGGAACAGACGTTTAATACAGTACGGGGGCGGCAGTAGCTCAGTCCTTTGGGACTTGGCTTGGGAACCGGAGGGTCGCCGGTTCAAGTCCCGCATGGACCAAATATGGAAGGTGGACTGGAGCTGGAGAGGTGCCAGTTCAGCTCCTGGGCACTGCCGAGGTGCCAAGGCACCGATCCCCCCAACTGCATGTCTATACCTTGTACTGCATGTGTGTGTATCTTGGTTAAAATGCATGTAAATAAAAATAGAGTGTAAAAGGAATTTCCCCGTTCGTGGGATTAATAAAGTATATCTTGTACATTTATCATATTTATTCACCCTATCTTATACGCGTAGATCCCACCCGTGCTTTGTTGAGCAATACAATACAATAGAGAGCACATAAAGGCCGAATGCTCTTTTCTTTACCAACTTAATTATTGAATTATTGCATCTTAATGTTTGTGGTTGGGGTTTTTCTTCATGCACCTATCAACCCTAACCCGTCAACCATAACAGAACCTGCCGACGGTGGCAAGGAAAAACTTCCTTCCAGGCCTGTGTTAGTGGATGTAATTAATAGTATTATGGTTGTATAGTGGATTTAATTGATGAAGTTCTGGTGGTGGATGTGTATAACAGTAATATAAGAGGAGATGTAACTAACGGTAAAACAGCAGTGGGTGTTTGCTCGTAGACGTGGATATATGAAGCAGTGCACTCTTCGGTTTACCCGCGGCGTCTGCAGTCCGTAGATGTAGGCACGTTTTAATGGCGGCGGATGTAAATGAGCTGTTACTTCAGCGTCTCACCTCACAGCCGGATACTTCCTAACTGGAGAAGCACAGAGGGAGCTGTATAGGTCAAGCTATATTTAGTCGGTGCATATTAAGTGTAATCATGTCATTAATCTTTAGTGAGCGGGACCCTCCCGGTTGCAGCCCACACCCGGCCTCTTTTTCTTTTTACAAAGGACGCAGTTCATCTGTGTTTGAGTCTTGGAAGCACTCACTGCTCTATATCTGCACTCCCTCTGGCTGGGAGATCATATTTGAGCTGTTGTTCTTTCCCTGAGTTATAAATCTACCCCTCACGTGTAATAAATGTCACGCCAAAGAAGACGAAGCACCTCTGTAACCTTTGTGCAAACTGTAAAATGCCTTTAAACGTCCACTTCACAGTCAGTTCTTTAAGTAACTGCCTTGCGTACAGTACCACCTCACAGTGTAATATGAGAGAGCCACATCTGTGCCGTACCTGCTGTGTTTGCTCATCGAGGACACAACAGTTGGTAAACTTTGATCGGCCATTCATCTGCGGCGACTCCGCTCGATGACTCGTTTTTATTATGCGGTTTACTTTGTGATTACGTCGGCCAGCCAGAAGGCTCGGGTGTATAATGGGGTCACGTGGGGCTCTAAACAAAGCCCGTGTCTGCCTATCAAATCCTCTCGCAGTCCAGTGACAGCTCAGCAGTCTGCTCAGGTTGCCATGGCTGCTGTCATAGCAACTTAGTCGGTATAGATGGTTTGATTCTTTGTTGTGCTCTACTGACGAAAGTCTGCTCGGATCCTGTTTGAGTGATGATTTTAATAGGATTTCAACATCCCGTGTCATTTCTGCGCACGTGGCTGTGTCTGTGCTCGTTACACATCTGCTTTACGATGTTTTTCTGAGGTTTGGTGACCAAACTCAAACAAAACGAACCTGAGAAGAATAATCCTGAATGGGATTCACACGTTTGTCAGTGTGTGTTGGACTGTGGATTGTGGATGAGGCTGTAGCGGATGCATGAATGGTTTTAAATGTATGCGTACTGGCATGAAATCTGTACTTACTGCCAAAGATAATCCAATACACATGAGAAGATTTAGTTTTATATCATAGCAGCCCATTTTCCTTGATCCAACAGCATCAGATACATGAATTCTGGAGGATATATGATCTGTCGTCCCGACATGTTCAGCCTTGTCACCGTTAACGTTCAGCAACTCTTTTTTTTTCTGACAGTTGTAACAGGTTAGTACATTTTGTGCTGCCAGCTTTCCTTTCCTCTACATAGATCTGCAGACTTCCACCTTTGCCATCGCATTCTCGGGGGGGGGAAAGCGTGCGAAAGACAGACCAGCGCGCTTCCTCGCATTATACAAATATGCAAATTGGAAATGGAAATGCAGGGCAGTGTCTTACAGCTGTGTGTCTGTGCTTCCCTCTCTAGATTGAGAACATCGATGCCTGCCTCAGTTTCCTGGCAGCCAAAGGAGTCAACATCCAGGGTCTGTCTTCAGAGGGTAAGCTGGACTCATGCACTCACTGGAACAACAGAGGTAGAGCCAAACCTAAGCCAGGCCAGGCCGGGCTGAGCCAGGCTGGGCCGGGCCACTACTACTAAACAAATATCCTTTGTGTTATGGAATAAAGATAAAGAATGGTAACTCGATACATTCAGGAGTGTTTATTGGCGAGCTCTCTCGCCCGGGACACACTACATTAATAGCAGACATTATAACATGTAGGCAGTAATGTAGCAGAAAGCTCAGAATAGAGCAGTGTTTATATGTAGCCGACTTCAAACGAAGAGCGATGTTGTCTCACATCATATTTTTCACACGGGAACAAGGAACAATAATAGAAATGTTAAAAATAACACAGTGCGAGTGTAACCAGTCGATAGTGACGTCCCCTCACAGCAAGAGACACATCAGGGCAGGTGTGAGTTCTCTGTTCTGTGGAAAGCAGCAGATTACATTTATTATTTCAGTAACAAGTACAACTAAGAGTCTGTTCACTTAATCATGTCATTGTCAGATGAAGGAGCTAATAAGGACTTCAACTGAAAATACACAGCAGCAGCAGCAGCGTTAGGTTTATTGATTATCGCGAATCAATCACATCGAGCGTTAGGGTTAATCAAGAAGGTTAGGATAACCGTCCGGGAAGGCGCTATGTTCAAGGATTTTCAATGTAGAAAATAGTAGGTATGTCGAGGATCTGTGGTCAGCCAAAGACAGTTAGGGTTAGGAATGGAGCCTAAATGGTTAGGGTTGGGGTTAGGGAAAGGGAACTGAGCCCATCCCCTGAAGGGGTCAGGAGGTGCGCGGTCCTTCCCCCATTTGGTCCAGCCGCCCTGGTCCCAGTTTCGTCATCGGGCATGCTGGCACCTTTGTCCAATCTTGGTCCCCAAAGTACAGCCTTTGTTATTTATATAAAAAAGTCTTTATTCCTTTAATAAACCAATGAAATGGAAAAAAAAAACGAAACCAAATCATCTCAAAATTCCTTCAAAACCAAATGTTGTGTTACGGTTTGGTTCTTTTATGACTGTTAAACTCAAACGTACCATTTGTTTTTTTGGTCACTTCATATGCATGAATGAGATTTCTGTGTAAACAAGTAAAGCCAATAAAGAATGGATGGAGAGCAGTTGTCCTGTGCTTAGTATCTTCAGCCCTGCAGCTGTCGTTCTGCTCGGTTCAAGTAACGTTCATGTCCACCTTTTCTTCTCTGTCTTTGTCCTTTTTTTTAAATATCTCTGTCCTTCTCCTCCCCGACCCGCAGAGATCCGGAATGGTAATCTGAAAGCCATCCTCGGCCTCTTCTTCAGCTTGTCCCGCTACAAACAGCAGCAGCAGCAGGCCCAGCGGCAGAACTCCCAGCCCTCCTCTCTCCCGCCCGTCCCCCACACCCAGAGCACGCATCCTCCCCTGAGCCAGCAGAGCAGCGCCCCGGCACAGCTCGGCCACTCTCCGCATGGGACTCCCGCCCTCACAGCCCAGAAAGCAGCACAGGCCGAGATGCAGTCCAGGTGAGGAGATGTTAGGAGTGTACACCTTGAAACTGGGCGAATGGGTTTGTCTGACTTCTTTCTAATCCGTCATTTTGTCACCTCGATCTTTCACACTTCCTGCCATTTATAACTGTAAACCTGACCTCTCTGTCTCTGTCCTCTTCCATATCTCTTCTCTTTTTCTTCTCCTCTAGGGATGGGTCTCAGAGTAAACTGCTCAGGTTTTCCCTTGGTCAGAAAAAGACCTCTAGGTCAGCTTCTTCTGCCTCTCCTTTCTCTTTCCTCTACCACACCTCCTGTCCCGCCTCATTCCTGGAAGTAGGAAGGTAGAAATTGCCCCCTAATCAAGAGGATAACGTTGCTTTTGTGCCCGTAACGAGTTTCATGTTGTTTCTTTGTCTGTGATTGAGGGCAATCTCTACTACAAGCAGCTATCCAATATGCATGAGTGGTAGTGTCGAGCAGATAGGAACTAAAGCTCCAGGCTCCAGTTTCGGACATCCCTGTCTGTCTGGCAGCGCGCCTCATTTGGCAAGCCTGCTAAATGGGCTGTGAAAGACCTTTAGATAACCCTTAAGTAAGAGTGTGTGTGTGCTCGTGTGTGTGTGTGTGTGTGGGTTTGCTTGACAAGCACACATCCCCCATATAATATGGCATCAATAATTAACACACACACAGAATCTGTGGCAGGAGTACACGTCTACAATATGACCGTGTGTCATGCTGAGCTTCCCGCGATGCTCTCGAGTCTCCCTGCGTTCACGTTTGCCTCTTTTTTTTTTCTTTTTTTTTTAAGCATGCCGTGTCGTATTATGTCATGATGATGCACCTTGAAATCGGATTCATGCGGATGCGGTTTTGCATGCTGCCCATCCCAGATTCTGTTTGCATTGCACCTGACCCACACCGGCTCCTTCTCCAAAGCAATGCAACGGCACCTCCTTCTGGTCAGCATGCAGAACTACACGATGAAAGAGATTTTAATTTAAAAACGTGCTTTACTGTCAGCATGTGACAATAAATGTAACTTTTAATAGATTATAAAGAGCTGAAAGCTTCATAAAAGTTGCCTTATTTACTAATATTGCAATGTTTTATTTGTTTATGAGCGAGTGTGGGATGAGAAATATTGCCATTTCTCATTTTTCACATCGACAATCCTCCTTTTTCTTCACAGATTTACAAAATAAAAGCCCAAAGGAAGTCAATCTACCTCGATTTCTGAGTTTATATGGACTGCAATTGAGCAAATACGATAGTCAGAGATCCCTTATGCATCATAATCCCTGCAACTTTCTGCTCAAACAAAGGCAAAGTGTGAGAAACATCATGAAGACACATAAAACACAGCTCTATCTAATTATTTAAACATTTTCTGCATGAGGAGGATCACGTGTGCTTTATATAAGCCTGAAGGAGCGTACGTAAAGTGGTTCCTCACATTTTTAAATCATTACCTTGAAGTTTTTTGGTGCGCCGTCAGCCTCGAGCTTTTCTTCATTTTGAGCAAATATGACATTTATGTGACAGAAACCTTTTCTTGTCCTTGTTTTCCTCGGGAAGTGCCGTCCCACATGGACGCCCACGACCATATCAGACTCAAATATATGAAATAAAGTTTATTTTTACCAGCATGAAATCAAATATTTATTAGTTGCGTAGCCAGCCTAAAAGGGGGGAAGGACTGGTCCTGTTTCAACTGAAAGCCAGATGACTCTGGATTATATAACGTGGTAAATCTTGCAATAAATAACGGTCAGTCAGAGTGAATGGCACGCCGGAAATTAGAGATTCTATAATCCGCCTCACAGTCCCAGGATGACTGGTGAATTAGCATTTCATTGGCGGCCTGTGTGCCACGGTTAGATCACAGCTCGGCTCGCAGACCTTTTACCAAAGGCAACAAATTGAGTTACAATATGGAATCAAGGCGTCATAAATCCACAGGCCGTATATCCTGTCTAATCTGAGCGGGGGTGAAATAAAGGAGCAGGACGTGTAATCTGAGGCTGCCGAGCTCACACACACACACACACACACACACACACACACACACTTCCGGGGACCTGCACTCTGTCAACCCTCGTCCACGCTGCTGTTAGCTCGTCCGTCACCGTGAGATCACTGCAGGAAAATCAAAACAATAGCTGAGTTTACATTCGTTAAAGTGTGTGTGTCTTCTAATCCAAGCCGCAGATGTAAACACGTATCCGAGGGAACAGTCACTGTGACCAAAACAGTCTAAAAAAAGACGGAGGATGGAGTGATCGCTTTAGTCAGCAGTTTGCGGTAGACTCGACCTTGCGTCCCGGCGAGAGGGCATGAGGAGAACTCTTCCCCCGAGGAAATCAATGAAGTGGGTCAAAAAAAGTTTAGAAATGCAGGAACATCAGCTCCCTTCAGCATCAGCCGAGGTTCCCAGAGTGGAAAACATTGATTGAACATTGATTCATGCACTTGTCTTAATATAGAGACTCTGGGCTTCGACAGAGAACAGAAGATTAAGCCCTCTGCTCTCTTTGGAAGTCGAATCCAGCCTGGAACAGCCGACGTTAGCATCGTCCGAGATGTTTTAGTCTGCACATTTCGCTGCGCGCCAACACGAGGGACTCCCTCGTGCTTCTTTTTGCATTGTTGCATTGTTTTCCTGCGAACGCAAGAAGACGAGGCGCTCTACAGTTGCCACTTACCCTTTTGCATATGCACATAAAACGCTTACTGTAATAAATCTCCAGTACCTGCATGGTCCCCGTACACTCAGTCCTAATTAAGAGCTACCCTCGTGTTTGAGTTCGGAAGCTGTGCTCGTCCCAGCTGAATGTGTTCCTGCAGCCGGAGATGGAGATGAACTTCTCTCAGCTTCACTCCAACGTAATGTTTGCCTGTGTTCACACCCTCTCTCTTTCTTTCCTTTGCTCCCTTTCTGTTCTCTCTCTCTTTCTCCGTCAGACTTCCCGGCCCCTCGGCGAGGGTGTCCACTGCCGGCAGTGACATCCCTCCAAGAGGCTCGGTCAGTGCTGCTGGGAACAGACGCAGCCAGGGCTTCAGTGACAAGACCAAAGGCAACTCGCACCTGAACAAAGGTAGGCAGCACACATGCACACACTGACATACTTAGTTTTGGCCTTGCATGGCTGTTGAAATCTGCAAGAGTGTGTGTGAGACTGTGTGGTGGCTGTGAACCCTCGGGGTGCTTTTTGGTCTCGCGGTTGAAAATGCAAGTTAGCTCTGTTGCTTTGAGACCGAGAGAAAGTATTTCAAACTGTGCCAGGAAATAATGCAAAGCCCTCAGCATCGCAATGCTGCACTGAAACCGCCGTGTCCTTTCAACAGTGAACAACAAAGAAAAGTCGAGGTTCTGGTTTAATCCTGAACTTTTAGATTTCACATCATAAAGAGAGAACTCTGTTTTTCTCTGCAGCCGAAATCTTAAGTTCTTCTTTCGGACCATTTACTGTTCCCGTCACAGTTTAGAAGGTGAGGTGGTGACACGCTGTGATTTATCGGAGGATGAGTTAACACCGTGCCCTCCATACGGCTGCTGGACGCAGGCTGTGTTCATCCCCACAGGTGGAGACGTTTCTGTAGTTGTGTGGCCAAGTGGAGCACGGCTTCAGCTCCCACGTGAACATTTAAGGGTTCAACAGTTTCCAGGCCAAGGAGAGACGCAGCAGCAGCAGCAGGGTGCTTTGCAGTTCATACCACAAACTGAAGAGACTCATTGTGGAGGAGACTGATCGCATGCAAACTGTATTTTTATTGCTTCTGTTTGCTTAAACACAGATTTCTGATAAATCACGTCACTCCCACCAAAGATGCTGCTGTTCCTTCAGCTTTATTTGTGTTTGCTGATGCAGATAAAGGAATGTTTGACTGTGCTGTCACTAGAAATCCTGAAAATGTTCTGTTAAAACGATCCTGCAGAATTAGGGAATTCCCACTTAGGAATTCTGCAGGATTGGAAGTATTTCAACTTTGTTTTCTGAGGGATCGTCAGTTTGTTATTGAGCATCAACACCCACGAGCTCCAGCTGCTCCTGCTCTGAATCAGATGCATTAAAGGACAGGAGAGGAGAGGAGTGAAGCTGATCCCATTTCTTTCCCGGTGTGAAGGAGAAACTACAGCATGAGACAGTGTTTGGTTTGTCCTTTCCGGGCTACCGTCTCCCGTGGTGGACAAAATCACAACATTCTGTTTTAAAACACAGTTGAATTCATCCAAGAGTTTCAAGCTGGATGAATTAAAGTTTTTTTTTTTTGCATTCAGGCCAGTTTGTTCAGACTTTTAATAACTGAACCAGATATTTTCTTGTTCATCTTTTGTTTCATGTTCATCCCAGCTCTCTGCAGAAATAACTCCTGTAACTCGATGTTAAATTACACCCAACGACGTTAACACAAGATAACATCGTTTAAACAGAGCAGGAGGGTACGACCAGCGTGTGTGTGTCTGTGTGTGTGTGTGTGTGTGTGTGTGAGTTCACCAGTTTACTCCCATCTGCTTGCCCCGAGAAACAAGAATAGACCTGTTGTTTGGATTCGAGTCGGAACTGTACGTTTATTCCAAACGGCTCTGACCCGGTCCAGCTCGGTGTGTGTCGGTGTCGTGCAGAGCACAAACCGAGTGTTTGGCCGTATATTTAGTCAGAGCAGTGTTGAAATAGCTTCTGTCACAACTCAGTGGGCCAAAGCTTTATATAGACTGTGTTAGTGTTCACAGTCTAAACTCATTACCCTGCATTAGACAGAGAATTCTGACCGCCCAGAGAGAGACAGTGTGTGTGTGTGTGTGTGTGTGTGTGTGTGTGTGTGTGTTTAACCAGTGACAAATTAACTCAGACCAACACTGTGAGCACTCACTCTGATGTGTGTCTAGCAGACGGCGTTTGTGTGAAAGCACTATTATTAAAGCTCTAACATTTTGTGTGAAATATGCTTATTCACTTTGCTGCCAGGAGTTTAGATGAGAAGATTAATACTCACGCTCTCGTGTTTGTTTGCAGAATGCGAGGCTGCAGCTTGCCGCCGGGTAGCTAAGCTCAGCATAAAAAATAAATAAATAAATAAATGAAAACTGTGGGAACTCGCCAAGATGCATCTCGTTTGTTTAACTGGTGCAAAATCCAAAGTGTAAAAATGCCAATTAGCAGTTTTCTCGGCCCGGACGGTGACTTTTTTTTGTCACTGTGAGGTTGCCAGGCAACCAATCAAGACTGCACTAAGCTAAGCTTACTTACAGGTGTGGCTTTTAAAGGGCCGGTGTCTGTTTTATCAGCAGGAATGGAATACAGTCTTCATTGGTGTGTATAATCACCTGAGTATAAGAATCTTCTGTACAGACAAACCAAACACTCATCTAGTTCTGGTCGAGTGTACGGTGCAGGGTCGCAATGTGCAACTCAACTTCACCGCTTGCACTAAATCCTGCACACTGCACCTTTAAATTCATGATGCAGATGAGAGCGGTATTAAATCGCATCGATTTGACTCCTGATAGGAAAAGCAAATAATATTTTAGGAGCAGCAGTAAGGACTAAAGTTAATCTGGAGATCAGATCCAAGGTTAAAAAACGTTTAAAAAACATTGATTTAACGTGTGTGTGTGTGTGTGTGTGTGTAATTATTAGTCATGTATGATTGGTAGATTAGACTCACTTGATGACGCCCCCTCTGTTGTTGACATACTGCCAAGCCCCTCCCCTCTGCCATGGCCTTGCACCACACTCCTCCCCGTACTCCTCCTCCTCCTCCTCCTCCTCCTCCTCCTCCTGCACTCCCTGGATGGCTGGCCATGGTTTTGGACTCTTCCCTCCTCTCCTCTCCTCTCCTCTCCTCTCCTCTCCTCTGCATGTCCATCTCCTCCTGTCCTGTCCTGTCCTTTCCTTCTTTCTCTGTTCCTCCTGGACGTCTGCAGCACTCATGAGGTTTGTCAGCATGCGTTTGTAGATCGACTCACAGTCTGAGATGTTTACCTCGAGCTTTGCATTGAAACTTTCAGAGTGTGGCAGCAGATTCAGTCAGTTTTACTGCTTTGTTGTTGTTGCTGATAGATTTGCAGGTTGCAGTTGTTGCCCTGAAGGAGCAACAAGGTTTGCCGGGATGTTGTTGAGCAAGTTTACAACTTCTTGCCACTTTGGTGTGACGCAGATTTAGAAATGAGTTTTGATGATGCTGTTTGTTGTGAGACGGTTAGAGAGAGAGAGACACCTGCAGCTTCTATTGTGAGGTCAGATCTGCTCTGTGTCAATGGCACTGACACCAGAATGGAGTCCCGTACAGTCCAGAGGACAGACCTGAGTCTCCTCTTCTGCTCTGTGTTAACACGAGGTGACAGCGTCTCTGTGACACAGAGCAGAGAGAGACGAGGAGAGAGCAGGGGGCACCTGTGGCTGTGTTTGTTTGTGTGTGTGTGTGTGTGTGTGTGTGTGTGTGTGTGTGTGTAGCCGGTGCCCTTGCCGAATGAATAGCCTTCTGATGAGGCTGTAGCGTCACTGTTTGAGTGTATTCATGTGGAGGAGAAACTTTAAAAAGTTTCAGTCTCCGCAACAAAAGCCGGCTGTCCCTCTCACTTTTTGGAGCACAATGACTGAGGAGGGAGGGAGAGAGAGAGAGAGAGAGAGAGAGAGAGAGAGAGAGAGAGAGAGAGAGAGAGAGAGAGAGAGAGAGAGAGAGAGAGAGAGAGAGAGAGAGAGAGAGAGAGAGAGAGAGAGAGAGAGCGCCGGCTTCTGAAATCAGAACATGATGAGTAAGCAAACACCTGCAGCCTCAAACTTCGTGCCAGTCGGATCTAATTTGTGCAGAATTTTCAAATTAAAGGTCCAGTCTGTAAAATGTATTGCCGTAAATGGAATATAGTATTCATAAGTTAATCACCTGGAAATAAGAATTGTCACCTTCAAATGAGACCCAGAGAGGACACACCAAACACTGCTAGAGGTAGCTGAAGAGTAACATGAAAGTGTGGAGCGAGAGAGGGGGGACGCCACAGGTGGGAATCGAACCCTAAGGCAGCTGCAGCCTTCGTCCACCAACTGAACTCACCGGCACCCCTGAACTTTTGTAGCCCCCGTACTTTCTGCAGCTTCACCTCTAGGAGCCACTGGATCTGTCACACCTGACACCTCTAAATGTGTGTGAAGGTGTTAGCCATTCTCACAAAGCTCTCTCTGTGCAGCACATGTGAGAAAGCTCCTCCGCACAAACATGTTTTTTCCGTCCTGCGTCTATGTGACTGACTCGGATGTAAGTAGGGCACTTTCAGGTCAGCAACTTGGTCACTGACTGACTGAGAAGGTTTAGCTTAACGTCTTGTGACCGCTGCGACCGCGGAGAGGGGCTGCAAAGGCTTGTGATGTCTAAACAGTATCAGCCGACACAACCTCTAATGAATTTACAGCCGGTCACGCTGCTCTGCAGGAGCGTGCGTGCTCGGGGTCGCGGAGGCGCAGAGGTGAAAGCGTTTGAAGTCTGTGAGCAGAACAAGCATCGACATCACATGCGTGCACACACACACACACACACACAGAAGAGTGTTGACACTCGACATGGCGTTAACACACAGGAACACACGCACAGACACACGAGTTCGACGATCCATGAAAAGAGCTCTGGGCCCACTTCGGCCGATTTCCCAAAATGCCTTGATGTTATCAGGAGGACCGACCCAGAGAGGGTGAGACAGGTTTTTATGGCAGACAGGAAGTGCACCGGTGGTCTGTGGTCCTTTTCCCCTTCGGGTACTCCTCTGCTGTCATTTTCTGCCCTTGATTTTATAGTCTAATGACTGCTATAATTAAGCAGTCGTGTCGTAAACAGTCAAATTCTTTCAACATGTTTCCACGAGCAGACAGTTAAACGGGGGCAGGTTAATTCAGGGGATTTTAGCCCCGAGGCTGCACACGGGGGTCAGCAGGTCGGCGACCCCTTCTGAGGGCATGTTAAAAGCAGTCAGTGTTTATTTTCCAAGGCAAAGTGCTTCCTCAAGTGCGTTTTCTGCTGATTGTAAGCAAGTAAGTGAGTGAACGTGTCATGCACTGACTGTGCCCAGGTCACACGGACAAACGAAGGCAATAAACAACTCTGAGAACAAGTAGCGGAAAATACGGAAAAGACTTTAGTCTGCATTCACCCGACATAGAAAATAAATCAGGACAGGACAAAGCCTTTTTATCTAATATTGTCATACAACAAACATCCGAGCACAAATAAACCTCTTCACTCTGGATGATGATTATCTTTAATCAGACTCTATGTTCTTAATTTCAGTTTGCACAAAACATTTCTGAATTTTCAAATAGTTTCATTTTAATTTGAGACTACAAGATCATTTATTCCTGTATATGTCTATATTGAAGACCAGTCTGATCAGAATTGATGCTGATGATTCAAAGCTGCTTTTTCTAATCTGTGGTCACTTCACTTTAATTCAGTTCGCTGTAGAAATATCTGCTTCGGTTTTGAAGCAGCAGAAAAGTCTGAACACTTTAATCTCAGTGTGTTTTTGAAGGTGTTGAACCGTGTCCGTAAACCTCGGGTCGGGTTCATGGTGCAACAGTGTCCAAGTCCATCATTCCGGTGTCACCTCTGACCCCTACACATTGAAGATTGACCACTTTCCTTCACCCTTGGCAACCCAAGTGGAGCGTATCAGTCCCGGTCACTGGGTCCAGTCACAACAATGACCGAGCTCTCCCTTAGTGTCCCGGGCCTCTCTCTCTCTTCTGTTCCTTTCTTATCCGAAATCCAAGCTGACCCCATTCACGGACGGCACAGACCGTCCCGTTGGCCCACATCAAAGCTTCACTCATCCCAGACCTGCAGTGCCAGTCCCAGCAGGTCCCCCTTCTCATTCAGCTGCCTCCAATAGGAAGCCGGCTATTAGCAACCTGACCCACTTTTCTGATTGCTAACTGCTAGCACAGCTAATTGGGCTCTAATCACTTCCTAATGGTAGCATTGTTCGGGGCTGCTCTCACTAAATGCTAAACGGGGGGAGGAAGGAGAGGCGGCGAGCGAGTGCCTATTTCCAATTAGTGCATGAAAGGCTGCAAAAATGAAACGGAGAGCCAGATGAGGAAGGAGTAAACAAGCCGGTTAAGTGTCTAATGTTTCACGTAAACGCAGACTTAACGAGGCTGCATGATGTGGAAGCAAACTTTCCTGTCTGCACCGTTAAAAAAGACAGAGAAGGATTCTTTATGCAGCATATTTACTCATTCTCAGACAGGTTTGAGGGCCAGTAAAGTGAGATCACTTTCTCTTTTCCCACAGATCAACTTTCTTTTCAGTTTTCTAACAATTAGGCGTCATTAACAGCTTGTAGCCGAGACCCTGTCACTCACATTCATGAAACAGGATGATCTGCACTGTCGATAGCTCAGTCTGGTAAAAGTCTGTCAACTCAAGGTGCTTCGTCTCTGTAGCTCTCGACCTTCTTTCATAGTTTTCATGACCTGAAGTCACTCAGGTCTTCTCTAACGTCTCTCCAACGTGTGATCAGCATCAGGCCCTCCAACGGCGCACTTCGATTTCTTAGTTGTCCACGTCCTCTCTTTGTCCGCCGTCTGCCTCCTTTCATAACTAAGTTGAGCCAGTTGGATATTATTTTCTAATGTTAGGAGGCACTTTGAAAAACACAGATTCAAGGAGCTCACAATTTAAGTCGAAGTCTAAAGTTTAAATCAAGTGTATTAAGAAATTCTGAGGTGGTGACTCCAGTTGTATGAGAAGGCACAGCAGCAGCAGTGACTTGGGATAAATATGTCTGTGTGTGTCAGAGTGTGTGTGTGTGTGTGTGTGTGTGTGTGTGTGTGTACACAGAGTAAGAGGGGGGTGCGTTGCGTTGGAAGTGTTATGATTAATTCCACCCCGTGCTCCTCGTACAGGCCCTCTCTCTCTCTCTCTCTCTCTCTCTCTCTCTCTGGCCGTTGGTGTTTGAATATTCAAATGTTGCTGGTCTGAACTCTGCTGGTAGTAGCACACTGACACACTGACAACCTCAGCAGCCCTCAGGATACTGTAGTCAGCTCTACAGGGATTTCTCATCTCAAGCTTTCCGTTTTTGGTAAGTTTTCTTGGTTTGAGATGCTGCTGAGTCACGTGTTGCATTATCACCCCGATGATTTCTTCTCGGGTGATGAATCTGGGTTTTTTTACCGGAGCGTGTTTACGCTGCACAAAAAAGGCATTCTGCAAATGTTAATCCTGTTTATGCATCTAATCTGCTGTGTGGGGTGTGTGTGTGTGTGCATATAACCACATGTAACCAGACAGTGTGTCTTTGTGAAGCAGAGGGACACTGACCAGAAGCAGTCCATATAAGTCCAAGCCTTATAAGTGCAGCACGCTGCCTGCTTGGCGAGGCTTTAAAGCACTCGAGGTTGCTGCTCATTGTTTTTATAAACAGTTTGTGATGGGCTCCACTCATTGTTAGTGCTGAGGGGTTTTAACAGTTTTGGTGGCTCGCCCACCTCCAGGCCCTTATAAGGTGACTTTGTGTGGGGTCAAAGAAGACTCACCCTCAGCATCTGGTTTCTCTTCTCTCCCTCAGATCCTCCGTCTGCTTGACTTCTCTTTTATATGTTTTATATCTTTTCTGGTGCAGATTCCTCAGAGGGCATGACCTCACAGCCTTCGGTGATGACTGAGCATGCTCCGTCATCTGCAGTGACCGTCAGCTCCTCCACCAGCATCCCCGCTGCTACCTCCGCCCTGCTTCCTCCCCCGTCTTCGTCATCCTCCTCTTCTTCCACGGCGATTCCCCAGCCCAACAGCAACGGCAAGCCCTGGAGGAGTAAGTCGATGAGCTCCAAGCACACTTCCTCTCCTTCTCCATCCTCCACCAGCACCCCCTCCTCCTCCTCCGCTGCCATGCAGTCCGCCAGGCAGGAGAAGGACACATCTGGCAAGGCCGCCCCAGCAAGTGAAGCTCCTCCAAAGGCTGCAGCTCAGAAGTCAATGCTGGAGAAGCTGAAGCTTTTTAACAGTAAAGGAGGCTCGAAATCTTCCAGCTCCTCCAATGGAGTTGGGGCACAGGCGGACAACGCAGCCCCAGCCAGGCAGCTCGGAGCGGGGCAGGTGGAGAGAGCAGAGGCCGGTTCTAACACCGACCCCCTGGAGGAAGATGATGGCAACGTCCGGCCTGGAATGAACGGGACCAGCAACGGGACGGCCTACGGAGCAGCTCCCTCAGCAGGTACTACAGTCTCCGCAACCGCCAGCAGCCCCAAAATCGCCCTGAGGGGCATCGCCCAGCGCACTTTCAGCAGAGCTTTGACTGCCAAGAAGAGCTCAGTCAAAGGCAGCGAGAAGGACAAGGACAAGGAGAGAGGGAAGGAGAAGGAGAAAGGAAAGGAGGTGGGGAAACGCACCTCTGTCCCCGACAGGACGGAGGAGCCGAAGGAGGAAGTAGCACCTGTCGCTGTAGACACTGACAGCTCAAACAAAAGGACCTCTAAAATCACCAGCTTCATTCCCAAGGGGGGTAAAGTGGCCAAAAAGGAGAGTTCCACCCCTGCACACAGCGGAATACCAAAGCCAGGAGGCAAAGCCCCGGGAGCCGGGGGCAAAGCCTCCTCAGTGAAGGAGGCGGGGGAGAGGCCCCGGAGCATGCGGTTAGGAGGAGGTCTCGCCATGCACCGGGGCCCCCTGGACAGAGACAGAGACAGCAGACACTCCAGCTCCACTTCCAGTCTGGCCTCCACAGAGGGGAAGACCAGCGCCGCCCCGGTGGCAGGAGGAGGATGTGGAGGAGGCACCACACAGAGCACAGCCAGCAACACCGTCAGCGTGCAGCTACCTCAGACTCAACAGCACCACAGCCACCCCAACACGGCCACCGTCGCACCGTTCATGTACAGGTGACATCACACAGACACCACAGACCCATACCACCTTAAAAATCACATGATAAACCATCATATGATGTTTATACGATATAAATGATTTAATTTATATTCTTAAAATGTGAAAAGTTTCACGTTAAAAATTATGGAAGCATGTCGTGGTATAATCACGTGATAAATTATTGCGGTATAACATTTTATTGATATAAAAGGCAAATTTATATTTATATAAATAAAAATGATACAATTTATATTTATAAAATGTATATTTTTATTGTTACGTTACAAAAACTACTTCACGTAACAATGTGAAACTTCTCACGTTACAATGTGAAATTTATATAATTTATATTTATATAAAAGGCTCATTTATATTCATCATTTGTATTTATAGAAATTCTATTTATATTATGTTATATTGTTACGTTACGAAAAATACTTCACGTAACGTATCACGTTATAACGTGCACGTGAAAAATTATGCAGGAATACGTTTCCGTAATGTTAAATAAGAAAAACAAGAATGTGTGAAATAAAAAAGGGTCCAAAAATATTATTTTAAAGTACTCAGTGTTATAAAGTGATGCTTTGAGAATTACTGATGGTTATTTTTACTATTTTAATATTTTAATAAATATCTTGGAGCTGGGCTTGCGGGCAACAACACAGCGAGTGAGGTCACTGATAAAAACTAGTGCAACTAAACTAAACTAAACTTAAACTAAACTAAACTAAATTAAACTAAACTAAACTAAACTAAATGAAAACTAAACTTAAACTTAAACTAAACTAAACTAAAACTAAACTGAACTTAAACTAAACTAAACTAAACTGAAACTAAACTTAAACTAAACTAAACTAAAACTAAACTGAACTTAAACTAAACTAAACTAAACTAAATGAAAACTAAACTAAACTTAAACTAAACTAAAACTAAACTAAACTTAAACTAAACAAAAATAAACTAAAACTAAACTAAACTAAATTAAAACTAAACTAAAAGTAATTCAGCTGCATGTTTCCCAGATGTTGCAATATTGTGTAGTGTTTCGGTTCAGCCGTATACGCGATGACACTTAAACTTTGAAATAAGTCACATAATGATGTAAATACCAGCTGAACACATCTCTGACATTTCATCCTCTGAAAATACACAATCTGCACCGAGCCATCTGCGAGCTGTTAACCAGGAATGTCACATCTGTGTGTGTTCATGATTGTGCGTGTGTGCCGAGTTCATTGTCTGCGTGTGTGCGCACGTATGGGCAAATATGTGTGGGTGTTGTGTGCCTCTGACCTCTGTCCCGGTCCCAGTGTGATAAGGAAGGAAGGTCCCTCTCAGTCTCAATGAGTCCTTTCTAACAGCCGCTCATTAGCCTCCCGACGCTTCCTCTCTCCTCTGCACATCCTGACCTGCAGGCTGACCTCAACACACCCCCATCCTCAGTACATGTCTGTGTGTCTGTCAGGTAACATTACCAGCAGGATTATATCACCTCCACCCGTCAGAGAGAGTAGGTCTGACAGAAAATTAAAGAAATAAGACACGTCATATTGACTTTCCCCTCGGCTGCTAAACAAAAACCCTGCCAGAGAAAATGTAAGTTTCCACCGATATTACGTCAGTTAAACGGGAGTCAGCAGTTTTTGGACTCACCCTCACAGAGAGTGTGTACCGGTAGTCAACAAGGACAAAGTCTAGGATCAGGCAGAGACCAAAGGCCGTAAATAACCGGCATTCGGACTTCGTCATCGCCTCGAAAAGCAGCAGCCAGTGCAGCGGCTGAGCGGAGTATCGATTCATCCTTCAAAGACAACCTTTCCAGGGCAGCTTAGCAGCCGTTCATTTTGAACCCCGGTCACAAGACTTGAAACACAGCAGCTTTAATTCTTAATCAGGTTTATCCCTCTTTCATGAATATTAGGTCCCCCCCTAAATGCACCGTAATTCAGAATCAATAAACCCCCCTCTCCTTTGATCCCTCCCAGATCCCAAACAGACGGCGAGGGGACGGCGAACCCCGAGACCGGCTCAGGAGGAACAGGTGGAGACGTTTCCTTCACCAAGACCAGCCAGCTCTCCATCGAGGACCTTTCAGGTGGGTTGGCCGCCGCTTTACAGTCTCTGTTCAGAAAACATGAGTTATGTCTTATTGTTTTCTATTTTTTGTCTCGCTCAGGTGAAGACCCAGAGACGCGGCGGTTGCGTACTGTCAAAAACATCGCAGACCTGCGGCAAAACCTGGAGGAGACCATGTCGAGCTTGAGAGGAACTCAGGTCACACACAGGTAAACGAGATCAGACGAGCTTGTCGGACTCTTTTACTTCTTTATTCTTTTATTTTCATCCCAAAGTCTCTTATAAAATGTAGAAAAACATGATTTAAACGTAGGAAGCGCAGCATAATTCTGCAGGGAAACATTTGAGAAGTTCTTAAAGTGTGTGTCGCCGTGGGAAAACAAAACTCTACTGTTTGGGGATCATCATCAAAGTGTAGCAGCGCCTTACAATGGCTGCCACAGCCGAGCGGTAAACAGGCCAAATCAGGCTGTTGGGGATTTGAGTCAGTGACCGGATCGCCTCATGATCAGCAGACTGTGTCCGTCCGAGCTTACAGGTGTTACCTCTTTTTCTTCCCGTTGCCGTCTCATCGTTTCCTTTGAGGGATCTTCTGCTTTGATCGCGGGGCATGTCTCTCGTGGCGTCTTTGATTCGGGTTTAGCTCTAATCACGTTCCCTCCCACGCGATTCTGACCTCTGCTCTGGCCTCGGTGCCTCCTCTAGATCTAGTTTAGGCTTTGCTGTCAGGTTCATCTGTCCTGTTTGAGACTGTCACAAAGGATCTCTTATCTTTACCTGTCTGTCCAGGAGATTATGTAGTTGGCTACTTCTCGTTTGTCTGAGCTAGAATCTGTGTGAGATTTCAGTTTGGACGGAGAGATCAGCCTTTAGCCAAGAAGCATTTGATCTGTTGGTGTTGATCTCTTGTTTTAACTTGTTTTTATCTGGAACTAGACGTAGGGATTTGATTCGTTTGAAACATTTCATCTCTGTCTCAGCACCTTGGAAACAACCTTCGATGGCAGCGTCACCACGGACATCAGCGGTGGCAGCGGTGGCGGCAGTGGGAGCAACAACAGCGGAAGCAGCCGGAGCATCCTCAGCCTCACTTCTACCCGCCCTTCCCTGTCGTCATGGCGACTGGGCCAGTCTAGCCCTCGCCTGCAGGCAGGCGACGCCCCCTCTATGGGAAACAGTTACGGCAACCGGGGGGTCGGCGGCAGCCAGGGAGGAGGAGGACGTTACCTGTACCCCGGGCACCTGCGGCGGCAGCTCGCCGGCAGGGGAGGAGCCCTCTGCAGCGTGGACCTCGGAGACAGAGCCGGGGAGGACATCGACCTGGACAGCATCTCCATGGAGGTCACTGGATACATGAGCGACGGAGACGTGCTGAGCAAGAACGCCGCGCGCCCTGATGACGTCAACAGCGGGTAAGTGGATTACACTGAGCTTGAAATCAATAATATCAGTCGATGAACAGAAAATGACCACTGTTCATTTATCAAACAAAAATACCAAACATGTAAGTAAGTATTAGAAGATAAATATATCTCCAATATGTTCTTAAATGAGAGATTTGTACATTTTGTTTATTCACCAAGTTCACAGCATGCAGAATAAGTGTGCATGTGAAAGATGTCGTCCAAAGGGGTTTGTTAATGTAATGCATTGAGTCAATAGACCTTATGAGGCCAGCTGCAGTCGGGTAAAACCTGTTTTTGAACCTGTTTTTTTGTGGCGTGAGGTTTTGGTTTTGGTCGCGATGGGTCGCAGCCTCCTGCTGGAGGGGGAGTGTCTTATTCCAGCTGCTCCAGCGTGAGGATGAGTTGCTTTACTCTAGAACACATCTTTCTTTTTTGGATCGTTGTTGGACAGAACATGCAGATTTAAAACATCACCTTGGCTCACCGTGCACTGATTTCATAGACTAAACTTTTAATAATCAGTTAACGAAGAAATAAATAGATGAATCAAATGAAAAATGTCATTAGTCGCAGCCTTAGAAAGAGCACATTTTGGTTGATGAGTGACAGAGTCGGCACACTAGCTGGGCTTTTGTTTGAGTAATTCGATTATTGTCATCACTTGCACTATTTGTCTGATAGATTCTGGCCAGTAAAGCAGATTATTGGTGGATAATTTGTTTATTCTGACATCCGTCGGTAGGCGAGTTTAAAAACTGTATTTCAGACACTTAAGTCTAACTTATATATGAGCGTCTCATCTTCTTCTGTGAGGTTATAGTTCATCATAACATGAAAGGATGAAAAAGACGAGATTCATGTGATCCGTGCGACCCCATAGGCTGTGATTTTACTTGAATGCCAGCGTGCCAGAAGAGGGCAGTATCGTTCCTCGCTCACTGCTCCTTCCTGTGATCCGAGCTCTAGATTACATCCCACAGTTCATCTTCAGCGGCACGAGCAACATTTATTCTGCGTCGCTCAGATCCCACAAGTATCCCATCTCTCTGTCTGCAGACACAGAAACGCTGATATCCTGATGCTCTCTCGAAGCCAGTGTCCGTGTTCTAACAGGCCCCCTTCATACCTCGGCCGTCACACTGTGCAATTTAAACCTCCGCTGTCATCGTTATTATCAGATGAAGTTGTGGGAAAAGGTGCCAACTCGCCTTCAGATGGCGTCGAAAAAAGCCAGAGACGGAGATGGCAGGGTCTGTGAAATAGAGCTGCTCCGGGGATTAGGTTGAGTTCAAATGAATGCAAATGTGGAAAAAGATTCAGTGAGCTCATCAAAGCGTGCTGATAAAAAAAACATATTACTTAAACCTGGAGTGGGAATGACTTCCTCTTGCCCCCATGGATTTGCACTGATTCACCATGCAGCCCTGAGGCAGCTGGAGAAGGCGAGCGAGCTAAGTGCTCTTGAAGTACCTGATACGTCTGAATCTTTGCTGAGCAGACAAAGGCTCGAGCCACAGCCACACCTGGACAGGTGAGTGATGAGAACAGGTGAGCGGAGCCGTTTGCTCGGCTCTGAATACTCTGTAATTAAAGGCTGTTTTCATCATTTTGTCTATAAAATGTGAGAAACTGAGTTTACCATTTAAAACAAACACAGACTGACGACCTCCCCCCACCACGCTCCACGGCTTCAGGCCATCTGAGCGCTCAGCTCCATCAAAGGTCTGTTAGCATCCACTAACTGGGATGTTTGCTCTGAGAGGAGCGCCGTTTGACTCTTTACCTTCACTAAAATGTCAATTCATGAGTCAGTTCATGCAAATCGTCACAGAAAGAAGATATATTTCCATCTTTAAAGATCTCTAGAGGTGCCGATTCATTACAATGACAAAAAGGACAGTGTAAAACTGTGGATTAGTGAACTTGTAACAAATAATTTTGACATTTATCCTGATGAAAGAAACGTCTGTTCTTCTTCAGCTGCAGATTGCAGCATTTTGACCCTTTACCTTCACTAAAATGTCAATTAAAGAGTCAGTTCATGCAAATAACAAAAGAAATAACACGTTTCCATCTTTAATGATCTTTAGAGTTTGCTTTTATTTGTCCAGGTTTTGAGATATTCGTCTCTGTGATCCAGGCTCAAAACAGTGGAGGTGAACGGATTTAATTTGTGCATCGAAATGACGCTGCGAAAACTACTAGATCAGAACAGAAAAAACAGAATTTTAATAACTGATTGATTGTTTTTTCAGTTTTTTGGTGTTTGTTGGACAAAAACAAATAAATGTCAAGACGTCTCCTCCTCTTCCGCTCGGGGAAAGAGTGATTTTCCATTATCGTCTTTGATTTTTATACAAAATTACAGTGAGATGAATCAAGAATAGAAACATCTAGAAGCACTCTGAGATGGACCGATCAGCATTTATCTTATTATTTCTGTCTTGATAGTTAATGTATTTAGTGCACAGACAACATGACTGATGACACCACATTTAGTATCTACATCTACATCTCCACCCCCCTCCTCTGTTTTTCCTTTTCGGCTTCTCTGGCCCTTAGAGACAAGAGAACCCCCCCTCCCTGCTCTGCACCAACTCCTCAGCTCGGGGGTATGTTGCCCGATCCACCCCTCTGCCCTCCCCCCTTCCCTCCTGTCCCTCCTATCCCTCCTCCAACCATCCACAGACAGACCCAACCTCCAGCCAGGAGGCAAAAGCATGTGGAGCTGTGTGGAGAGAGGCTGCATACCAACACACACACACAGTCAGGATACACATGGACACGTAATCTATGCACGGAGAGTTCAGTGATACCGTTCACCCACTTCTGATATCACCATGATCAAACACGCTCTCACCTGGTGATATTATTCATGCACACACGCACAGGTTCAGACCTGATAACAGACAGTAGCCCAGACGGTTTGAAAACGGACACCTCTGCTTTGGAGATTTTAATCATCAGGGATCAACCTCTCACCTGGACTTGTTTGTTTTTGCTTCGGACTAACTGTTACCATGTTTGAGGCAGAAAGGTACGTCAACACAAATCCGAATCCGAGTGGTGTTGTTTTTTTTTTGCAGAGCGTGACATTTTGTGAATTCCCTCCTGTCAGCAGGGCAGCGCATGCATGGATGCATGCTTTCCTCAGTATGTTACATATTTCTGCAGTTTCGTTGACTCAAGAACTTTTGCTTCTGTTAGTCTCACGGCTGTGTAAACTCTACCTATCTGCTCGGCTGCAGCTCGTAAACCGTCTTGTTTGGACACGTTTCTCCCGCTGCAGAAGGTTACAGGTTAACAGGCATTTGAAACAGGAGGATAGGGAGGCCCGGTTACTCATTAGTGTGATGTGTGTGTGTGTGTGTGTCCAAGGTGACTTTGCTTTGGGATGATGGATGCCTCTTATCGAGGACAGCGGACCCCCCTCAGAGCGGATCCTCTGTCAGAGTTGAGCTGTGTTCATTGTCTGTTGTCTCTTTTGTTTTCGTGCCACACAAGTCTTCTATCAGTTATATCAGCGCTTTATCATACGATTCTTTCAAAACATATAAATATTTGGTGTAAGGCATTTTGTAGTATTATTTATTTAACCAGGTAAGTCCAGGTGAGATTAAAAAAATCTATTTTCCAACCAGGTAAGTCCAGGTGAGATTAAAAAAATCTATTTTCCAAGGGAGTCCTGCTCAAGATAGAAGTGACACATCATTTTAAACAGCATACACACATAAAAATACAAGAAAAACACACATTTATAGTCCTATACCGCAAAATAATCCCAATTCCTTCATATAATACCTAATAAAAACATTATAACACATAAAAACAAACATTACATGATATAAACTAACACTTACAGGTTCATAGGCAGTTTTCTTTATCTGGGTTTGGAGGTAGTCAAAGTCCTCTTTGTTGCTCCAGCTCTTTGCTGCATGGCAACAAAATGCTGAATGTCCATGTTTAGTTTGGGCTCTTGTTAATGGTTAGCAGGCTGCCCCGCTACCAGACGGCCTGAGAGAGTAGCCGCAGCTTTCATTCCGCTTTCGTGTCGCGGTGAGGGGGAAAAGTGCAACATCTGGTACTTTTAAGGTTCAGCAGCTGAAATAGAGTTATATCCATACTGCTGCAACAAATCAATCCCAGCCTCAGTCAGTGAATTATCACGGCCGTTTTAGCGTCTTTTAGCTCCTTGTTTTGACGTTCCAGCCCTGATAAACCCTCAGGAAACAAAGTGATATAACATCTATCAACTCAGGATGTTGACAGAGACCAAACCTGAGCTAAAAAAAGGAGTGAATATTGCACTTAAATTCATCAGATGAACACAACTCCAGATTAATACTAATGTTGCTCAATTCACAGCAACTTCACAAGGTGATGACGCGTCACCGTCGTGTTTTTGAATTCAGGATCTTAGCCGGAGCTCTGAAAATGAAAACCGCCGCGGTCAGTCCAGCATCTGCACAGGTTTTGCTCTCCGCTCTCGGGGGTTGCCGTTAATTTTCCGTCCCGCGGCTCAGACGCTGATTCTGCTGGTTACACAAAGGAGCTCTGTCTATAGGAAACACTGCGCTCTGTGTATACTGTATATACATGTAGGTTTAAATGTGTGTGTGTGTGTGTGTGTGTGTGATGGGTTGAGATCCACACAGAGATAACACACAGAGTGTTTTAGTGCTCTGGCTTATTTATCTACTCCGCTTAGCTGCAGAAACAGAATCGTGGCAGCGCCACATAGAAAGCATTCACGGGTCTCGACTTTAAATCAGCAAACATTCATTCATTGAATTACACCTGAGGTAAATGAGTCAATATTTAGTTCCATTAGGAATCTCCTCCATGGGCAAATATTTGGGGAATTAGTTGGTGTTGTTTTAGTTTGAACGGGAATGTTTGTGTAAGTGTTCGAGGCCCCGGCGTCGGCTTCAGACTGTAACTGCTGCTAACGGTCAGTCTCTGACTCCAACAACCAATAAATCAACTCCCTCTGAATGTAATTCTCAGTTATGAAATGAAGTGAATGGCCTACTTAGCCTGTACTTACATATACAGTGTATTTTTAGCTTCTCTTAACGTTCAGCGACTCAGTCAATCATAATCTCCCAGCCTGGAGTAGATGATGGACTCCAACATAAAGAACAGACTCGTCCTCTGTCGACTGAGCTGCCGCTTCCTCTTACAGGCCGCTGTTGTTCGCCACATGACAGTAATGTGTCTTCAGTAAGATAGTTTGGTGTTGCCGACTCGTTTGGGTCCTGATTGATGAGAGCTTTGCCTCGGCCGGAAAACTAGATGGATGTGGCCTCCTCCTCCTCTGTATACAACAAAAGCAGCTCTGAGAAGAAGAAGAGTGTGTTACCTCCGGCCAAAGCCTTAAGACAAAGTGTGGTTCTGCACGGCTTCCAATCATCCTCCCCAAGACCTTTAATTGCGTGTCTTACAGCTGCTTCATGGTGACTGTATGTAACGTGCTTTGTTGTGTGTGTTTCTTTTTTGCAGCTACATGACTGACGGAGGTTTGGGTCTGTACACGCGGCGCCTGAACCGCCTCCCCGACAGCATGGCCGCCGTCCGAGAGACACTGCATCGAAATGCGTCGTCAGGACAGGGAGATGCCGACAGGTAAGGCTGATTTCTTAAAGGGAACATCCACCCAATTATTGTCTTTCACTTGGAAATGATCCATGAAATGCGCCAGGCGAGCAAAGGTGAGCGCGAATGACTTTACACTGAGTTTGTAGACACTGTGGCTCAGGTGGTAGAGCGGATTCCCAGAGTCCAGTCTGTCCTTGGGCGACTTACTGAACCCTAAATTTCTCCCGCTGGCTGTGGGAGCTTAATTCATGGTGACTGCTTTGGATAGCAGTTGGCATCTTGCATGGCAGCCTCTGCCATCAGTGTAAGATTGGTTTCTGTCTGTTTTCTGTCTCTGCAATGAATTATCTATTGCTGCATAGGTTTTTTTAGCTTCTTTTAGCTCCTTGTTTCGGTTTTCCAGCTTCCAAACTCAGCAACAGCCCTGATAAACCCTCAGTCGTCTGCATCAGTGTGTGTTAAATACATAAAGTCCATTTACCATTTACTTTTGGTTTTGGTTGTAATGTTGTGGCGTACCTGACGCTATAGGTGCAGTGAAGGTATGTTGTCTCGTTCCTTTCGGTGTCATCTTCCTTTATTCAAATATTTGCCGGTTTAAAACAGTGTTCATGGTTCAACGGGGTAAAATGGAATTTGAGCATCAGCGTTGGTTGAAATGCTGCTTCTGTTCTGTTTGATTGATTTTTAATGGTCGACTGACACAAAAATAAACCGAGCAACCGCGTCGTCATCATGTCCTCGGTTTTGTTTAATGTTAGCAGAGTATCGTGCTCGTGAAAACACCCCACTGTAATCAGAAGCATTGAAAAATAGACTAAATATTGCACAATATTGGGCTGAGACACAATGATTTTGCACAGACTTGTATGATGATGATGATGATGTTGTAACCGAGCTCTGTGCAACACCGCTGACATATCAACTGATCCTGGATGTCAGTGGAGAGCAGCAGCAGCATGTGTTCCTGTCGGCCACGGCACGCAGTAAAGTGAGAGGATCCGTGGGACTTTCCAGAGTGTTCGTGTCGTGTTTTTGGTGCGATGCTTTCGGGGTCTTTGTCCTGTCACGGAGATGGAGAGGGATTTGGTGCCCGGCTAATTGACAGACGGAAATGGATGCAGGCCGAGCAGAGCCCCGCCGTGTCGCGAGTGAAGGATGGGGGGGGGTTGACGGAAAGATAGGGAGAGCAGAGGGGGGGAGGGAAGGAGCTTGATATGAAGATGGACTGCAGAATGGAGGGATGAGATAAAGGCCTGCCTCAATTTATATCCACCATTCATCAGCTTGTGATCTTTTATTTAAGAGAAATATTTCAGTTTCTTGTGCTTTACGGCGAGAAATGTTTCAAATTTGAAATAAAAGCTTCATAAAAGTCGCACAGACGGACGCGCTGACGTGTCCCGAGGTAGTCCTGAGTGCTTCAAGTGGCCCTTTCCCGTAAAAACCCTCAGGTGTGGCTGATTTCCTGTCCTCCAGACTTTTGACCTTCGCCCTCTCGCTGCCTCTTTACCCCCGCATGCAGACGCACTCATGTCAAACTTCTTTAGGTGGTACTTAACACAAACTGTCCCCTCGCCTCACCTTTCATCTCACCCCTTCTCTTAGCGCGCAGGACTCTCACCTTTCATTTCCTTCCTGCTTGTTTTGATTAGAGACCGCCGCAGTTAAAGAAACTGGAGAGCAATTAAACGATAAAAGTTTGGGGGGATTTCTCTTCTCTCCTCTTTTTTTTCTGCTTTCATGTTTCTCTGTGAGGTTTAATTGGCCGAGTGGGCAGATGTTACATTTTCCTCCAGAAACCTCACACAGCTTCATCGCTGCGTTCACCAGATCACAGAGACGTGGAAGGTAGAAGAGAGACGATGAGGTGACTCCCCTCCCCTGAAGGAATGTCTGATGAATGTGCTTTGCTTTGCTTTTAGTTTGGGATTAATTAGGACAGAGATGAGGGAAGCGGCAGATAAAAAGCATTAGCATAACAAACGGGGGGTGGGGGGTGGTGGAGCTGCAGGGGTAAAGAAGGGTGACTGGTTTCTCTCTTGTAAAAGATGAAGCTAATTTAATACATGACAGGAGGGGTTAATGGGGCAGTTGGAGGCAGGTGGAGGAGGGTGAGCCTTTCCTCTGCTTGTGTTTCTGACTTCTTGTTGCGTGTCGCGTGTGTGTGTTTTCATCTCCGAGGTGCGTGCGATCGGGGCGCGTGACGCGTCTTTGAACCTGTTATAGTTCAAATGCCTCTGGTTTGTGATGCGGGGGTGGGGGTGTTATGGAAAAAGGTGTCCGGTTTCAGCGTGGCAAACCTCGTGACCCCTGGCCGAGGAGGTCACAAGCTTCAAAGGGTCGTGGTTCCACAGTTAGGAGCCCAAAAACCTGTTAAGCTTTCACGCTGGAATCCTCCAGATCAAACCAAACCTGCACCGGTGAGGGATGCAGTTAGAAAAACACAGCGTCCAACGGCTTGTTCGGGATAATAACAGTACACATCATCTCATCAGCTCCTCTCGGAAGCGCGAAAACCGGCTCAACCAGCTGTCAAATGTATTTTAAACATCGCATGGAAGCCAACACGGCAAACAGACGACAACACTGAGTCATGGGGCTGCAGGACCTGCGAGGAGAGTAAACAGGCAGAGACAATAGAGAGTGGAAACTCGTTTGTGTGCGAGTGTGTTAGCATGCTTATCCCTGTCATTTATCTCTGCGGTGGTGGCAGGGGGGGGGAAGAGGAAGCAATCTATAACGGACTGTTTTCTGATTTAAATCCTCTTTGTTCGAGCAGACAAAGGAGAGGTCTTTGTGGTGCGAAGCCACCGTAGCTCTAAGTGTTAGAACACCCCTCCTCCTCCTCCTCCTCCTGCTTCCCTCCCTGCTTGCAGAGGAGCTGAAGGTATAATTCCTCTTCTCCAAACTGGAACATGAGCCCAAAAGAAGAGAGGAGAACACCGCGTAAACCGCTCAGTTTGAGGCCGACGACAGATGAAGAAGTGTATAAATCTTCATGAAGCAGTTTGCAGGATCCTACATCTGTGCAGATGCAGTCATTGCTGGCAGGATCAGGATTCATTGTCCTTCAGAAGAATGAAAGTGTCAGTGAGATAAAGACAGAAAGTCTTTTAGTCTTTTTTTGTTGTATTAATAAAAGTAGTCCATATGAGAAATGACAGACCAAATCATGTGACCGCTTCCTGAAGAAGATTATCGCCGTTACAAAGGCGTGTCAGGTCGAGCATTCGTTATCGAGAGCACCTATAAGTACCTCGACACGAGAGGGTTTAAATCAACACGAGAACACAGGACGGAGCTCCAAAGAGTCCAGATCACCTGCTGTGAGTGCAACAAGTTAGAGAAAGAAGAAGCACTATTTGTTTTTGACACTATTTTCGGGCCTTTTTGAGCCTTTATTGTAAAGTGACAGCTGAAGAAATGGCCACAGGTCGGAAACGAGCCCTGGCCTGCTGAATATGCAACCTTTGCATCTGCTGCTGTGCTGGCATCATGTGATGCTCGGACAGCAGGACACTCTTGTTCCACTGACAGATCCACTTTCCATCTGCAGGTGCCTGCACAAACACTCAGACAGCTGTCACTCACTCTAAGGCCTTTAATTGTCCTCTTCATTATCTTTTAATTGGAGCTTGAACGGCTTTTGTGAAGCACTTTGAATGGCCTCTTGTGTTTCAAAGCTACTGTACAAATAAAGCAGAATAAACTTGCCGTGCCTCGTGTTTGCGGAGCTAAGCCCGCATACAGTACTGTTTGTTCAGATGACGTGTTGACGCCGCCTCGTTCATCTCAAAACGCAAAGTGAATCTGGTACAAACTTTTAACCACAGCGCACAGCGACTTCATCGGCATCCCCGCTGCACTGGCAAAACAAAAAAATGCAAGCCTGCATTTCTCGTAGAGTGCATTGTAAAGCGAGTTGCATAATTCCTTTTGGATACATTTCCAGAGTTCTCTAGTTTAGTCTTAAACTCATGGATCTCTCTCTCAACTTCCCCACACAGCCTCTTTGGATTTACTCTCTTTACTTGCTAAACTTTAGTAACTCTGTGTTTGATGAAATGATGTTCAACCCTGGGAATAAAATGTCAGGGGGAGTTAACGGCACATTAAAGTCTGTGTAAAGTAAAAAATAAATCTGTGTTCTGAGTTTGTCAGACCAAAGAAGAAAGTGTTATTAACCACCCAGCCAAATTTGAATAATTAAAAATATCGACAAGTTTGCAAAAATGAATTCTCAGCTGCAGACCTGTGGGGGCGTGTCCTCTGAAGACGCTGAAGCCACGCCCACTCGCGTGAGCGGTCGAGCATCCATTTTGAAGCGACTGAAACGTGTCAGATGAGTTCAGAAAACGACATGACTAACTCTGAGCTCTCTGTCTCTGTGCTCAGGGTGGCCTCAGCGTGTCATCGAGCCACCCTTTAAGCACCGCCCACAAAAATCCTGAGACTGAAAACTGGTGAAAAACTGTTTGAACCTTCAACTCCACATTTCAGTAACATTTTGTTCAGTCTTTCCTAAAGTAACTGTCAGCTGTAGTTTTTAACACGTGTAACCGGTGTGAAGGCTAACCTGAAATGTTTTCCTGAAATACGATACATTCAGATTCAAATGATTTAGTCTGCCCTCATCACGATGTTGCTGATAAAACCTCAAGTAATGTTTGCTGAGGGTTCATTGTCTGTTGAGATTTCCACCTCATCTCAGGAGGCTTTTAATCCCACCTGCAACGCCACTTTGTTGTTCAGAGCTTGTCATACACACACTTCATGTAACGCACGCGTGCCCCGAGCCTCAATAAGTCATCGCACTTGTCTGAACATGAGCGCGTTCCCTGCTGGCCTCAGGTAGAGGAAGAGGCCAACAACACCTGGCGCTCTACCTGTCTCGCTCCCCTCTTTACTTACCTGTCTGTCTCTCCGTCTGTCCTCCGTGACCCCGCCTCCACCTGCTCCATTGGTTCAGCAAAGTGAGTGTTGTGGTTTGCCTCGAGGCTCTCTCTGTAATAATAATCACTGGATGGGTCTCCTCCCCTCCCTCTGTTCCTGTCGTTTCATAAGCCAGCGGTCTTGTTCCCCGTAGAACCAGCAGCCTATTTGTATGATAATCACATAACACGGCTTCATCTGCACTTTTACCCCCTAAACCACCCAACATTTGTCCTTGTTGGTCGGTCCCACCCCGTATTAAACTGTCAGTGCTGACTTCTCCCTGCAGTGTGTGGGTCTACCCAGTCTATGAAACACCGGGAGTGTTTGGTTGATGATGGCAGACGGGAGCGAGGGTGAGTCAGTGTTGGATTACCAGAATTCGTGGCTCCAGAGCAAAACGATGAACACACCTAAACCATCTGTGGTTGTTGGAGTTCGCAGGATATTTCACAATCATTTTCCATTACGAGACTCGAGAACTTTTGAGTTGGAACACGTTATTTTGTGAAGTCTGCTTGTCTTCTTACAGCAGAGAGGATACAAATTCGTTCTTTCTTGCTTGTAAATTCTGTTGAGATGAAAGTATGAACATTTTCACAGGACAGCAGACATGAAACCAAGAATCAGACTACATCATTTGGAAATAAAAGAATAAAAATCACACTGTCAAACTTTATTAACAATGTTTCAGTGCTCAGACGTTCAAAAAAGTTTGTTAGACCAAAGAAGAAAGTGTTATTAACCACCCAGCCGAACTGGAATGATTTAAACTATCGACAAGTTTAAGAAGTTAGGTGTCAAAATTTAAAGGGTAAAAATGAATTCTCAGCTCCAGGACTGTGGGGGCGTGTCCTCTGAAGACGCTGAAGCCACGCCCACTCTGCTCAGGGTGGCCTCAGCGTGTCATCGAGCCACCCTTTAAGGACCGCCCACAAAATCCTGAGACTGAAAACTGGTGAAAAACTGTTTGAACCTCCAACTCCACATTTCAGTAACATATCATTCAAAGTCTTTTCACAACTATTTTACAACATGTTTAATGTATTTTGAAAGAAATCTCTTTACACAGACTTTAATGAGGTGTCTAGTGCTCGCGAACGATATAGTAGCTCCTTGTACTTGGTTGTAATGTTGCAGTCACACCGGGATTTAACTGTAAGAGCGGGATCTGGAACAGTGTTGTGCCTGCAGAAGTAGAAGTCCGTTTACTTTGTTGCATGATAGCTTTGTTGAACTTGTCTTACAGCCAAACACTTGATAACAGACCACGATAGCCCAACGCCATTAAACTAAAAGCTTCCTACGTGCTGGAATATGGGTCCAGTCCCAGATGAGCATCAGAAAATCACATGCATGCACAGGTTGACAAGGAAAGTAACTTAAAATGAGCTGACGTCTTTAAGTCAAAGCAGGCTGATGCAATCTACGTCCAGAGAAAAAGAACACTGACTGAGAGGAGAATGTGTTAAACATTCGGTCTGAGATACAGCCGCACCTATCCATTGTCTGCCCTGGCCTTATCTTCTGCAATCACTTAGACTCACCACACACTTTATGCAACCCAACACTATACCACAAGATACCCAGACTCTCACACAGCCTTACACTCTGCCAGAATATTAAATGCTATAAATGCCTCCAAGCCAAGTTCATACTCAAAGTGTGTGTGTGTGTGTTTGTAATGAAGCCAGTCCAGAGAGGCGTTCTGAGGCACACCGGAGCAGTCTGAGACAGTCTGACCTGCAGTCTGTAGCTATTCGATTCAAGACGCGAGGTCAAATATGTTCCCGAGTTAATGATGCTCCCACGCACACACCCCACCCACACACCCCAGCTGCACAACGCTCCTCCACCTACGCTGCAAACATTTTAGTCTTATTCGCTCGTGGAAGTTTCATTGCTGTGAGATATTTTAACATGTTTCAAATACAAATACGCAATCATGTTTCAGTTAGACTCCTGGTCCTATCTAACCTGACTGTGTCATCGGAAACTGTTTGGAAAAACCAAGTGAAACCATGTAACGAAGTCAAACTCTCACCGAAGAAGAGCGAAAACATGTTTTACATCCACGAGAGTCTGCGGTGTCGTTGTTTGGTCTTCCTTCAGTGTCAAGTTCTGTCACAACTGATGCTGGCGGCTTCTGTTCTAACCTCCTCAGCAGCTGACGTTGTTGTTTTCGAGCAAACAGACACATCATCACGTACTCCTCGTGTTAAATCGCGGCCGTGGCTCATCCCGTAGTTGTCAGTTGTTCCATACAGGAGGCTGATTGGTCGGTTACCGCTTACACTGCAGCCTGATTCTTCTAGATCTCATGATTTCGTGATCTGGCGAGTCCGGCTGCCTCGCAGAGTTAGGGCATAAAATATTGCGAATAGTCCGACTGCACTGTCGGGGTTTTTGTTCCATATTTTTCTAGCGTGTCCTCATATAGAATAAATTTGCTCCACCACATGCATGTGGGAGGAATTAATTAGAATTAATCGTCTTGATTTACACGGAGAGAAGAGGAAGAAATGATCGATGTGGACGGACCGACAGTTTGTTACGAGACGAGAGAGCCAGAGCCAGACTCCTGAGATAAAGGAGAGATGTTTCAGTTGCCATGGATACTGTATCAGCAGACCATCTTTCCTCCCTGTGGGCTTTTAACAAGCACACCTGCCTCGCCCTAGGAAACACACACACACACACACACACTCGCTCTCTAAAGAGGGTGGGACTCTCACTCAGGTAACTGAGGGTTTTTCTCCAACACATTCTCTCTTTTTTTAAGTCAAACAATGAAGCTGCACCATCCGCGGCGCTCTCTTGATCTTTGCACTCGCCATTCACATTAGTCGTATTATTTGTTCCAGCTTGTTTGCATTCTTTCAGTTTTTGTGTCTTTGCTTTATTTGCTCAAAGCAGCGGAGATGTAGAAATGGAAAAAATCTTGATATCCGTCAAAGCTTTCAGGCCGGATTCAAAACCAGGACGTCTTAACTGCAAAGTACACGAGCCTCCGCCAAGTGAACCGAGCCAAGGGAAACACAGAGGGTCATAGGCTCTGTCCCGTGTCTCTGGTCCAGTTTGGAGTCCGAACAAGGTCACCAGGAGGAAACGGAGAAAGTAGAGCAAAGCAGCAGCAGAGCACGTTGGACTTTAATTCATCTACTCTGAGTGGTTTGTGGAGCAGGGTAAGTTTTAATCCTCCACCCCCTCCACCCTGAGTGATATTTTCCTGTGAGATCAGGGAGTCAGCAGGTTCGTGCAGGTTGCGGCTTTAGAGCGACTGGATAAAGTCGATCATTCATGTTTCGCCGTGCGAGCTGCAGGAAAAGCTCGGGGGAGGACAAGAGTCTCGCATGCGAGAGGTTTCATGTCATGGACTCTTGAACTGTAACAGGCTGCAGACCCACATATTGGTAAGATTCAGCCCCACGGGCCTCAGACGGTGTCATTCACATGGGAAAATGTCTGATTTTAACCCTTTAAGTCACAGTTTTGTCTGACATCATGCATCAGGTTAATCCAGCTTGTTGTTGAAGCTGTATCTGTGTCTGAGTGCATCTTTAAATGGGTGCACGAGCTGCAGAAATGCTGTTTAAATGTAACCATGTGGCATTTACACTGAATCTCAGTTTGCACATTTGGTATTTTTGGAAACTTTAGGATCTCTGCAGGAGTTTAAATGAAAGTTTGATGGGTTTGAGCTTTGTTTGGGGTCAAATATTGAGCTCAGACTGCCAGTAACCAATCCAGAGTTTCTGTTAATAATTGACTATCAGTGTATTTTATGATATAGAAGTGAGTTTTCTGCATTTTGACAGCTGCTTCTTTTATATAAACGAATATAAACCTTTATTTTAGGCACATCTTCGCGCCGTGTGACTAAATATTGAGTTCAGACGGCGACGCGACCGAGAGCAGCTGTGGAAAAACAGGTGGCTCGAAGTTAAGAGAAAGTTTTATTTCCTCATAATGGATCATCATCTGTCACCTGGAGACACTTTAAAAGGTTTTAAACCAGATGAGCATAAAAGAGGACAGATTCTGGCCAAAGTGTGTCTTTATCTTTTAGGTTTTATTATCCCCGCCCCCCTCGGGATCCCATGACCCCCTTTTTTTTGCAGAGCACAGGTGTAGAGGCAGGAGTTACGACCTTGTGTTTCATTCTAGCATGGAGGCGACAATAGGTCGGCTTGTATGCAGTGTGTGTTTGAGTAGTGCATCCACACATGCGTGAGAAATTCCACGTTTGTCCCAGTGGGCTTTTAAATTTTGGTGGACGGAGCACGGCGGAGTCGTGTGCTCGCGCTCGGCGGTGCATGTGAAGAGTTTTTAGTGTGTTTTCATCGTGGATCCGGGTCAGTCGGTCCAGTCTAAAGGGGGGAGTGTGTGTTTACACATCAAACACAGAGCGAGGGAGAGAAAAGAGACGAGTCAAAGGGAAATCTGTGTGAAAGAGAGGCAGCCACGGGGATCTAAATGCTTTGATAAATTCTCTGAGCGTGGATCGCAAACGGGACAATGGGAGCAGAGACAGGAAAGAGAGAGAGAGAGAGACATTCCTGAGTGTGTTGTCCGGTTCAGTCCTGTCATTTCTCGTCAGTGCAGGGACAGCTGTGTCATTTTCATACCACACAGCTCCTGGCTCTGCGGCCTGGAATGTGCCGGGTCCTGTCCCAGCGCCCCCCTTCACTTGGCCCGTTCAAAAATAAGGTGGCTGCAATCATTCAGAATCGACAACACTGCGTTTTGAGTCTAGATATTCCCTATTTTTCCCGATGACATCCAGGTAATAAAGGCACCTGGTATGCACTTCACACTTTATTACACCTTATTAGCCGGGAGCTCGCCTGGATTAAAACACGTTTAAACACTGATGTACATGTTTCTGAACCCGGAGGCCAAAGAGCAGCTGCTGCTGTGAGAGTTTCTCTGCAATACAGCAAAACTGGCAAAGCAACGTAACGGCAGCACCCGCGGGAAACATCCTTTCAGTTTGGTCCTATATCACCTTTAGATTCCCAATAACATCATTTACATAAAAATCCGATGCCTGTTTGAACACGCAGCGTTCTTAAAACTGTTTTTCTGTATTCCAAACTCTGTCTTCTAGGTTTAAGCGGTGAAGCGAGCGCTGAACGCAGGGCGTGTTGTGATGAGAAGGCAAAAGTGTCATATTCAGATAAACGGGAGAAAATAAAAGTTTATGACGTTGGTTGACGGTGACAAACTGCTGGCGTGGTGAAAGATGAAGCTGGTGTGTGATTGTGGTTGAAATCAGCATCACAAAATATGTTAACCTTCATTTTCATCCAAAGTCGCTGGCGGTAATTTATTTTGACAACACAATTCTGTGAAAGTGTAACACAGTATGATCCCGTCATCACTCGGAGAGGATCTTTGTTGGTCGTGACCCAAACGAGGATGAAAAAAGTGGCTCGTCTGCTCAGATTCCCAGTTCTGTTTACATCAGATAGTTCTTGATTTATTTAGTTCTTGTGCAGTAGAAGTTTGGCCTCTTGAAATAAAGAAACATATTTATATTCCTCAGAGCGAGGCATCAAACAAGGCTATCAAGCCGCGATCATCGAGATCCGATTCCGCCGAACATCGACATCACGTTGTATCGTGACCTGTGAGAGAAACTTGTTTTTCATGTTCCAACATTATGCAAATCAGATTCCAGGGTAGTCGTAAACATGATTTACATGTCCGATGGCCATGATAAGTCTGTTTGGTAACTGTCAGCTCATCCGTGATGTCTGCTAACCCCGAGGGCGAGAAGTCAAAGATACAGTCTGTCAAAATCCTGCCCTCTTCCTCCCCCCAATCTGTCAGTCAGTCTGTGTGGACAGAGACAGACAGAGACAGAGATTTCTGGAGGTTATATGATCCAGCTGCATCGCGAGGACCAGTAGTCGCCCCTCAAACACAGGAAATCCCCTTACTTCTGCTTTGCGGCTCTGTTGTGGCCGCATGTCTGTGTGTATATATCTGCGGCGCAGATCCTGTGTGCATGTGCCAGAGCCGGACCGGGATTTTCATGGAGGAGGGTTGGGGGGGAGGGGGGTGGGGGTTACAGTACCGCAAGGGCCAACCAACCCATCAACCGACGGACCGCAGTCCCGAGGGACGCGCACAAGAAAAGTTAAACAAACACAACCACGGCCTTTTTCTCAGGACGCTTCCAGACACTCCTATTGGCCGACCCACAAGGCAGATTCTTGTTTTTTCATTGGTCCCCTTGCCTTTCCCCCCCCTCCCTCCTCCCTCCTCTCTGCTCTTCTCTTTAAGGAAGCTTTTGGAGGTTTGGCCTCTGAACTTTGACCCCTTTGGGAAAGCTTTCTAAAGAGACCCGGCGAGAGACGAGGTTCCTCTCCTCCTCCTGTGGAATGTCTTCGTTTTTTGGTCCCTTCTCTGACGGGTTTACAGGCCGTTTAGCCTCTTCACAGAGGGTCAGATGAAGTGTTGTGTCATCCTGGTGAATAAGAAGCTTACCCGCAAAGGTTTAAAGTGCACACTGCAGCTGATTTTAAAGGCTCAGTTCACCCAAAATCCCATTTTATTTTCATTGCAACTCACCTGAAAGAGATGATTTGTGACCCTTTTAAGAGGAGGAGTGAGAGTCTTCCCCTCATGGTGATGATCCATTAGTTGTCGGCCTTGTCAGCCTGCGTTTGGCCCCCACTTCCTCCCGGGGGCAGCCCACAGTTAAGGCCTCCGTCTCCCTGTGATTGGCCGTGGAGGGCTCGGCGGTTGTTAACTGGCGGGTTGCTTTGCCAGCAGGAGGCTGTGGGCTGGGCCACGCCGCTTGGCCTGATCTCTAATTAGCACTGGCTTGTCAGCTAGTCAGGGTGGATCTGTCTGGGAAATTGCAGACTCTGTACACACACACACACATAAAGCATAGCTGGGAAACACACAGGAAAGCAGCAAAGCGGAGGCTGAGGATTGTCCTTCAGTCTCAGAGAGTTCGTCTGTGATCATGTGGCTTCCACTTTGTGTCGTGCCGTTTGATTCCTGCTCAGGCTGAAGTGGCTTATTTAGGGCTCGGGGTGTGTTTGTGTGTGTCTTAGTGTGCTTCTATTAGTGGTGTGGCTGCAGCAGTGAAGTGGTTAACAGTCCCGGGGGGAGGCTCATGTTACCAGCAGCAGGGCAGGTCCTTCTCTCCTCTCTCTAACCCCCCCACAACACAGTTTCTCTCTCGGTTAGAGCAGAGAGAGACGAACAACGCCCGAGGGATGAAGCATCAGTGCAACGAGCGACAAAGGAGCTCGATCTAGGAACGCTGCCAGGGCGAGAGAGAGAGGGCGAGAGACACTGGGAAAGCTCTCAGAGAGAGAGAGAGAGAGGGAGGCAGACAGAGAGGGAGTGGGAGAGATATTTGTCTGTGTGAACTCTCTCAGCGGCATGAAGTCATGAAGCTCTCTGTACAGCTCGGCATTTTCCCGCAGCGCTCCGGTTCCCACGGCAACACAGGCACCCTGACCAGGTAGATGCATATGCGTGTGTGTGTGTGTGTGTGTGTTTATGAGTGTGTGTGTGTGTCAGTGAACTTTTGTCCTCCTTGTAATGATCACTGGTTTAGTGCAAGATCAGGAAGCGTTGAGATCTTTGTGGGTTTGTATATGTGTGTTTCCACATATATTTGTTTTATTTCTCTGTGTGTGTGTGTGTGTGTGTGTGTGTGTGTGTGTGTGTGTGTGTGTGTGAGGTGGAGGGGGGGTGGGACTTTCCCCTGTGGCTGTATGGACAAGTTAAGACGGTTGCGGTCACTCTAAATCTCTCAGCACCCCTCAGCTCGTCTCTCCGCGCTGCTGCTGCTGCTGCTGCTGCCACCGCCGCCTGATTTATTCTGCCGCTGAATCCAGGAGGAAGTGAACTTCCCTTCCCTCTCCGTCTCTCTCCCTCTCTGTCTGTCTGTCTGTCTGTCAGGTTGTTTGCAAGGTTCAGCTCAGAAAGCTGCAGATGTATTTTTGGCAGCAGCAGCAGCTGATTAGATTCTGGTGGCGGTAATCTGAATCTGGGATCGGAGCCATCGAACGTTCTTTTGTTTTTGTTTAGTTTATTGAAGCCGTAATTATGATGTTGTGTTCATGTCGGCGGTGGGAAACAGTCTGGACTTCCAAGTCGGCGCTCGCTGTATCGATTTTTGTTGTCTTGCTCGTCAACAGATGAGCGGTGAGTGACAGCTGATGTCTTTTTTTTTGAAGGTGTGTTTCTGTATCAGCGAGTCTCGACAAAGTGTCAGACTCAGTTTGTTCCTCATCTTTAGGAAACTGCATATTAATCAGGCAACGTGTCTGCTTAGCTGCTCGTGACACCACCAACGTTAAAAAAACATGCAGACATGTTGCTGTTGATTGCAAAGTTGGTTTCGACACACAACGAATTTGCTTCGGTGAATTGGTTCATAACAACAACAAACATAGTACGAGAAAAACATAAATAAAGATTCAAATTCTGCAAGTCATGAAGCATGAATAGAGATTAAAAGATGTTATGAAGACAACAAAAAAGAGTTTCAGTGAAAGAGACGTGCAGGAATAAATGTGCAAAGTTCACGATACGAAGAACAAAGAATATTTGCAATGTGCACAAGATGTAGTTTGGATGAGTTAGTTGATAATCGGTTGATTTGTTGGAAATAAATCCACAGTTTTTATAATCAATCAATCAGCTGCTCAAATGTGAGTCTTTTGTTTCAGCACAACTGTCTCCAACAGTCTGAAGACGTCGTCTCGGACTCAGTTTATTGTCAAAACATGATCAACAGTTTCATTTCTGAATGAATGGAAATGATGTGTGACTGCAGAGTGTGTGTGTGTGTGTGTGTGAGACAGGTTTTTATGTATCATTAGTCTGAAGTGAACTGACGGGTAGTCTGACAACACCAGCTCTGTGTGTGTGTGTGTGTGTGTGTGTGTGTGTCCCCTCCGGTGCAGCCAACCCTGTGCACTGGCCGTCACCATCAGCCTCCCTCTGGTCCTTTCAGAGCGATGTTTGCCAACTGGCCGAGCTTCCTGTCCCCCCCACAGACTCCCAGCGGACACACACACACACACACACACACACACACACACACACAAATACCCTGCATTAACTCCCGGCCTGTTTGCGCTGTTCAGATGGGTCTGTTTGAGCAGCTCCAAGACACACACACACACACAAACACACCATGATGTCACCCCTCCGACAAGCCTTTGTTCGCATGATAGACAACCCCATTCAGCCTGTTTGCGTGCAAGTGTGTGTGCGTACCCGAGTTGAAGCCAGTTCAGATGGAGAATAAAGAAGGAGAGTCACCAGGCAGTCGGAGACGCCGGATCCGTCTTTTGATAAATCTTTTTATTTCCGTCCATTTCATAGATTTGATTCTTTCCATAGAACACACACACAGAACCTCATACTTCCTTCCTTGTAAAACAAAGATTATTCCTTTTACTGAGACAAATATATTTGTTCGTGTTGTGTTCGTCTCGAGGCTCTGCTCAGTGAATTTACTGTCTCTCCCTTCAAAGAGCAATTAAACATGTTCCCCAAAGAGCCGAGTGCAATCCCCCCTCGTCCACTCCGCTCTGCCAGATTTATTGTTCGAGGAGTATTAAAGTCTCTCTGTGCTCTGCTTGCTGTGTGTGTGTTTCAGCTGGGATGACAGCAGCTCCGTGAGCAGCGGCATCAGCGACAACATCGACACAGATGACATCAACACCAGCTCGTCCATCTCGTCCTACGCCAACACGCCCGCCGCGCAGCGCAAGGCCCTCAGCACGCAGGTAAGACGCCGCGCAGATGTACATATCTCAGATTATTTTATTGTTTTTTTGGATCTGGTTCCAAGTGAAATCTCCATTTTCTATTGGGAAAGCATGAACACCAAATATATATATATTATATATACCTGACCTGAGTTTTAGTCCTTTTAATATCATTGTTTCATCTCTGAAAAGACTTAAAATAGATCAAATTTGAAAGATTGGAAAGTATTTAGCTGTAGTTGAGTCAGTTGTCCAGGTTTTTCTCTCCTCCATCTGCAAACAGTCATGACAGCTGAAGATTTCAGGGAGGTTATTACTCCATATATATTTAGAAGAGGCTAAACGCGATGACGCTTTTTTGTTTTATTACTGTTTTGTGATTTATTGTGCCAAGTTGAATATTTGCTATCAGCACGTCACAGTCTGCAGCTCGTTTCCTCCAGCAAATAATCACTCAAACATGTTGCCCGACGAGCATCGGTGGATTTATTCAGGGCATGTGTGTTAACGTGGGGCCCTCGTTATCGTGTTCAGGAGAGGAGATATTGCATGTCAGCAAGTTTTCTGCTATTTTTTTGTTGTTGGTCACCTAGCAACAATGATGTCACGACGCACAGCGATGTGACGTGTACTTCCCATGTCAGAAATACGACCACGAGTTGCATTTGAAAGCGGTGCAAGTCGTCCGGGGCGACAGTTAGTGTTATTTCACTCTGTGAATCAACTCAAATGTATAAATGTTACAAATGTTAAGCAGCCTGACTTCATATGGCCGTTCTGAAATGTAAACTTGGCATAAACTGATGCAAACATTATTCATTTCCCTAAAGCCACTGTGTCCCAGCATTCCTCTGCATTCAGAGAAGAATGTGAGAGCGAGTCTGAGTGGCACAGCTGTGAACTCACACAAAGCTGAAGCCGATGTTGACACTGGCCTCAGACCATTAAACACTGATTAAGAGCCACTGCGGGTCCAGGAAAGTGATCGGGGAGACGATAATGTTGTCAGCTGACTCACGTGTGCATCACGCCCCTCGCATTGTGGCTGACGTGGAGGTCAAAACAAAGGAGGCTTTCTCTCGGCACGGCAGCCTGACACAGCGCAGGTTGAATAAGTCCGCCTCATCTGTCCTCTGGTGATAACACACATGGGCTTTTCTAATACTGCGCAGAGCAGCTGCAGAATTAAAAAGCATCCATCATCCTTTAAACAGCAGTGAAATAAAGGTTATGGTGAACTCATCATACTTTAACTAGAAATTGGTATTTTTGTGATTTATCCCACTGTGTTAAATATGAACAGCTGTGCACGTGTTTGTTCTAATAACATAACTAGTCAGCAACTTTGCTCACAGCCAAACATCAAGCGAGGCTAAAAGTCAGTCCTTTTCTCTTCTTAGCTTCCTCTGTCAACGTCCTCTTCAGTCTTTTTGCCTCTGCCATTATGTCCGTAGAGGCTACTGAGCCCGGTTACTTGCCCAGCTCCTGTTCTGGCACGACACCAGATCCGTTCCTCGGTGCCCTGGGTCTTAAAAACCTCCTTTTCCTGGTGGTACAAAACGCTAACACTCCCTCAGTGCTCTGAACCGAGCTAACATGAGCTAACAGCAGCTACAGCTGTCAGCAGTTTACTTCACTGTCCATCATAAACTCTGTAAATCACAGAGAGTTGAGGCAGGTGATGCTGCTGAGGATTACACAGCATGATCGCTGTGGTCATAAAATGCTTTTTAGAGCCACTTGGCAACGTCTCATAAAAGACGCTTTCTTTAGCAGTAATAAAACTGACATACTGTGTGTGTGTGTGTGTGTGTGTGTGTGTGTGTGTGTGTGTGTTTCGATCCCAGCCTGTGACGGATGCAGAGAAGCATTCGGCCTCCACAGCGGTGCACCAGGCCTGGTCAGGAGACGAGGTGAAGAGGGCAGACGGTGGGTCAGACAGCGGGGTCAGGATGGAGCCGGGCTCCAAGTGGAGCCGCCGGAACCCCTCCGACATGTCTGATGAGTCCGACAAGGGCGGCTCGGGGAGGAAGACCACCTCTGTGTCCCACACGGGGTCATGGAGGAGAGGCATGACTGCTCAGGTTGGGGTGACGTCCCCCCGGACTAAAAGCACCAGTAGCACTGGCTCCACGGGATCCGTCGGGCTCAAGACCCACAGTTCAGGTGAGTAAATACATAAAGATACTTCATTTTAAAAGTACTTAGCCGCCACATACCTCTCTCATGCCTCGTCCTGTGTCCCGCAGGTAAAACAGATGATGTCAAGGTGTCAGAAAAGGGTCGTCTCTCACCTCGCGCCAACGGCCTTCACCGCTCGCCCTCAGACGCAGGGCGCAGCAGCGGCGACGAGGCCAAGAAGCAGTCGATCTCCACCAGCCGCACGGCGACCACAAACGCCCTCACGCACACCGTTTCAGACCCCCACTCCCAAACGCATACGCTCACCTCGCGCACCCCTACCAGCACCTTCGGCTTCAAGAAGCAGGGCCCCGGGATGGTGACCATGGTTACCGCCAGCGGTGCCACCATCACGAGTGGCTCAGCAACGCTGGGGAAGATGCCAAAATCTGGGGCGCGCTCTCTGGCGGGAGGCTTGAAGTCAGGCGGGCAGGATGGCGGGTCAGTGTTGGGTCACCATGACGACGGCTTCCTCCCCATGAGCGCCCGCTCCACGCTGCAGTACCGCAGCCTGCCGAGACCCAGCCGCTCGGGGGCGGCGGCCCGCAACGGAAACCGCTCCTCCACCAGCAGCATCGAGGCCGCCGTGCTCTCCGTGACGTCCCACGGGAAAAACTCGATGAGCATCACCAAGGCCAACGGCGCGGCAGGGATGATGGCCAATCAGACGGACCGGGAGAAGGGCGTCTCCGAGATCGACAACCTCAGGAGCGGAGTCGCGATGCAGGGCGGAGGAGCGGCGACTGTTCCTCTGACGGGAAGGCAGCAGGTTTCCTCACCCACACTGCGCAGGTGAGCGCACGGACACACACACACACACACACACACACACACACACACATACAGAGCATCATTTGTGTTGTCAGTAGACCTGCAGACGCTCTGACTGCTAACTGATGAGACATACTGAGTGTTGCCTTCTTGTATGGGCTTGATTTACCCACATACAGCACACACACACACACACAGAAGACCATTTTAAAAGACAGTAATCATGCAGCCACAGTAAATGATAAACAGTGGTGAGTAAGGATCACACGTGTGGGCTTGTTTCACACACACACACACACACACACACTCGGCGAGGTTAAATCAGGCCATTGTGAAAGGCAGGCCTTGAGCTGGGCCTGATCAGCTGCCAAGCCTCAGCCTTGGCGGTGCAGGCGGGGGGTTGTTGGAGGGTGGAGGGTGGAGGGTGTGGTGCGAGGGGGGTAATGGGAGCCGAGTCTTACCTCAGCGCTCTGCCCTCATTAATGTGAGGGGAGTGATAACTCTTCAAAGAAGCTGCCATTATCGCCCACCGCGGCTCCAGTCATCGCTGCCTGCCATTTAACTCTAACCCAGGATTAGCAGAGGAGCAGGAGAGAGTTCTGTGTGTGTGTGTGTGTGTGTGTGTGTGTGTGTGTGTGTGTGTGTGTGTGTGTGTGTGTGTGTGTGTGTGTGTGTGTTTGTCTTGACTCAGATCTGAGCGCTGACTCTACCTTTCCTGGCTGCAGGCCTTCCACTGTTGATGCTGGTGTTTTCGTGGACGGCAGACTCCACCTGCTTCCACACTTTTATGAATATTTTCATGAAATTTGCCGCTGATGTTCAAACTCCCTGGAGAATGAATCTTAATGATTGGTACCGACCAGCATCAGGTTTAAATTTCCATTCATGCATTAAAAAGGCGACCTTGAGTAACCTGCAGAGAGAGTTGTTTAGAAGCAACGTGAAATAATAAAGTGTTATGAGGACTTGGACTGTAACTGTGTTTGTATCTTTCTCTGTCTTCCCCCCCCTACAGGTTGTTTGGCGGGAAGCCCAGCAAACAGGCTCCCGTCACCACGGCTGAAAACATGAAGAACTCCACTGTTATCTCCAACCCCCATGCCACCATGAACCACGTGGCCACGGTGCTGGAGTCCCCCGACGGAGGGCTGGGAGCCATGGACAGCGAGACCAGCAGCCCCCTGTTTGGAGGCAGAGTGCACGGGACGGGCATGGGGACGCTGGGCAGCGAGCCGGTGAGCGGGAATACATAAAAAAAAATAACGGAGACGGTCGAGTTTGATGTGGAAAATCATCCACGAGCTGCAGGATCATTGGCTGTGAGGGACAGTTTGATGTGATGAAGCTTTAGCACAGAAACGGAGAAAGATGTTTGGGTTTATTTTTGTGTTTTTACATGCATAACTCTCCGAATGATGTTTCCTTTAAAGTCTGAAGAAGTCTTGTGTATTGTTAGAACCGTGTCGCAGGAGCAGCCACTTATTCATTCGTCACGCTGCTATTTTTAACCGCACACTCTCTCACTGCCCACCACCCTTCACTTACCATGAAAAGAGGGAAAACTATTTTGTTTTTTGTTGTTTCTGAATTGGAGTTATTTCGAGCCGCGCTATTGTCGGCCCGTCGGTCGGTCCAGACTGGGATATCTCACCAACTGTTGGAGGGATTGTTGTGAAACTCTTTGTCCTCTGCAGAAAGAAATGAGATAACTGAAGTGAATCAAGACTGTGAGAATGTGAAAGGGGCTTGATGGAGCTTCACAGAGCGACTTTGAGCTCATCGTTTAGCCGCTTTGTTTTGGTTCACTCTGACTAATCTCACTGTTGTCTTTGGCTCCAGCGGGCAGCTTTAAAAACCCACTGTACACTACCTGCACACCAGACTGCAGACCAGCGACTAGCTGGTGAACACAGTGGAGCTTTTAGCAGCTAAAGAGTTGGTAGAGACCAAAAACAGAGCTAAAAGAGAGCCAACGTTGGACTTCTTCATGGATTCATAAGCTGAAAACCAAAAAGCGATGTCAGTCGCTTGATTCTGCTGCCTCCAAGTGGCCAAAAAAAGTTATTGCATGTATAACATTTCATGTAGTGCCATCATCACAATGCTGGCAGTCCGTCCTCTTCCGCTACGTAGCCAAAAATGACGACCAATGAGGGCGAGAATCAAAATCAAATCAAATCAAATCAATTTTATTTGTTTAGCCCAAAGTCACAAAATACATTTTGCCTCAGAGGGCTTTACAATCTGTACAGGGAGTGACACCCTCTGTCCTTAGACCCTCGGTAGAAGCGTCCTGCCATTCAGTGCACCATCCGGGTACTCCTTGAAAAATGATCGAATTGATTCGTGCTACTGTTCGTGGTCACCTGTCAATCCAGAAGTTTGGGCTTAAGAAAGATAATAAATGATTACGTACCTTTGAACTCGCAGTGAAGGTGTTTATGAGCTCATCCAGACTTTGGCAGGGACACAATGATTTTGTTCTCACCTGACTAATGCCACAGACCTGGAACTGTTAAAGAGTTCAGATGGGCAGTGTAGGTGTAGGGAGGTCTGAGCATGCTCAGACACGAGCTCGGCGTCACTCTCTCACATGATTCATCCGATTTTCACAGTCTGGTTCTTAATCATGAAGTGACACATGGGGTATTGTTTTTAAGCGGTAAGCAGAGGTTCAAAAGTTGAACCTGCTTTCTTTTCTTATCTGCAACTAATGATGAAATGATGGAAAATTTATCATAATTTCCTGAAGCTGAGGGAAAGTCTTTAAATTGTTTTTTCTGGCCGATATTCAGTCATGTGATAAGACGTCCTCGCTGTCCCTCCACAGGCCTCCAGTCCTGGCTCGGTCTACTCCTCCACCGGCCCCTCCAACAGCCTGACGTGGGGCACCACCTTCAGCAGCTCCTCCGCCCAGAGCAGGGAGAGCACGCTGGGCGGGCACGGCGGTGCGGGCAGCGTGGGATACCCCTCCGTCAGCAGCATGCACACCAGCAGCGAGTCCATCGACATGAGCCTGGGCAGCGGCGGCGGACACGGGACCCACAGGGAGGACACCCTGTCCGCTCTGGGCCGCGCCGGCAGCGTCAAGACCGGCATGTCTGAGAGGTGAGGGTGCAGAAAATGACAAATTCTTTCTCCTGTTGTTCAGTGTAGCTTCTTGTCTTCATCAGTGCGGTATATGAGGTTGGTTATGTACAATCTGTTTCCATGCGATGAGTTCATAAAATCTGATTTTTACAGGTTAAGTCAACAGATTCTAAAAAGAAGCTTCACAGTAAAGTTCTTTATAATACTTTGAAAGGTGTCATACTGAGTACTTTTACTTCTCATACTTACATTTAAAGTAAAGTACATTTTTGAACGCAGGAGTTTTTCTTTCAGTTTTTGATATTGATACTCTCACATGAGTAAAAGATCTAAATATTTCTTCCACGGCTGACCGTGTAAATCTCGTCCAGTTCTGACATTTTATTTATTTTGACGGATCCAGAGTGGAGATGATGCACAAAGCCTCCGTCGCGGTGAGATGTTGCTTCTCGTTTACGGTCCCGTCTGCGCTCGAGCAAAGAGAGAAAGAAAAAAAACAATCCCGAGGCGTCCTCGCGTCGATCCTGCAGTAATTGTGGTCATTGTAGCGGATTCCATCCTGACAGGTTGACTGTGTAATGTGACAGGAATGTCTCAGAGGAAACTTAATAGCATCTGGAGTCGAAGCTTTGAGGGCTATGACATCACCCTCCTCCCTCCCTCGCTGAGTTTCCTCATTAACTTCACTGGTGAAGAATCTCGCAGTTGACTTCTGTTCTGAAGGCAATTTTCTTTATCCTCTAAAAAAAACTTTCTCTCTCTGTGTGTGTCTGTTGTGCGTTTTCCTTCCTGTCTTCCATCAGTCCCCTCTCCTCCCCCTCCGCTAGCCCTATATTCAGCCGAAACACGCTACCTCGGAAGCAGGACAGGTAAATGCACCTGTGTGCAGTGCTCCTATTAAAGCACCGCCTGCTGCCACACAGAGGGCGTCACAGAGGAGCGCAGAGACGAGCTCCCGTTGTGTTTCTTGTTAGTTTGTGTGGACGTGTGTCGCTCTGTGTGGTAGCTTGTGGTTATTTTTAGCTCCGTATGAATGGAGTGCAGTGTAAACGTGAGGTCGTCTGTGTGGATGTTGGCAGCTTCAGTGTTTTTGTTTAGTGGTCTGTTATGTTTACATGCTGCCACCTTGTGGTAGAGTTTATATGTGCAGATTTAGCCAGCAGCATTGATTTTTTACACTGCAAAAAATCTCAATCTGAAGGAATGTTTTAGTGTTTTTTAACCTTAAAGTTGCAATTTCAGCCTGAGAAATGAAACTTTTCCTACAATCTACTGTCATGTCTGTTAGTTCCAGTGTTGTTTATTGGTTTATTTTGCTCCTGTAACAAGTTAAGATAGAGATTTTGCAGTGTGTACTAGTGTCGATAAATATCTCTGCAGTTTGAAAATAGTCCTAGCTAGTCTTTGAGAGATGTAGCCACATGTTTCCTTGCCTCCTTGCCTCCTTTGCTTGCCTCCTCTGAAGTGTTTCTCTCCCACAGCGGGCCACACTGTGGTAGAAACACTCTGCCTAAGAAGGGACTCAGGTACTGACATCCACTTCCCAGCTGGGACACGCTGAGCTTTTTATGCACCCTGGTTCACCAAATTGTCTTCTGTCTCTTCATTCGCTCTTGGCGGGGCCTGTGATCACGCTTTTTTTAAAAACTGCTTCTGTTTTGTTTGTTTGGCATTTGGCACATGTGTTGTCGTGTTGTGCTTCTGTGGAGGAGCATGTCACTTTGTCGTCGGTCAGATGTCGTCGTTGGTTTTATGGGGGTGAAATTTTCTTTGGCTTCTTTTCTGCTTTTTTTTTTTCCCACACCAGTTTCTGTTGCTCACGCCTGAGAATCAATCTGTGTTCACGCTGTAATGTCTGATTCATTCAGTGTTCGATCCCGGGCTACTAATTTGGCTGCTTTAAGGGGGGTAAAAAGAAATCCAACCTCACTGATTCTAAAAAGTCAAAAAGAAAATCTGAATCCAGATCAGCTTGTCCTGTGAAAGCCCAACGTTCTGTGTCCTCGCCTCCACTTTAACCTCTTCTTTGGTTTCCTGCAGGTACGGGCCGTCCCCACAGCTGCGAAGCCACGAGGAGGCCCGTGATTGGCTGCGCTCCCACTCCACCAGCGGGCTGCAGGACTCGGCCAGTAACTCCCCGTTCTCCCCCGGCTCCAGCCTCACTTCCCCCTCCGGCACTCGCTTCAACTTCGGACAGCTCGGTACGCCCCGACACACCGACGAAACCTTCACAGACCACCTTTCTATTATTTCTGTATTTCTATATTTTATAAATATTTAATATGATATTCAGTGCATAGGAACAACCACTAAATGTTCTAATAACTGTGAGATGTTTGTGTAAGATGAGCAGATTATATCCGCTGATATTTTAAGGAACTTTTTAGACAATTTTCCCTAAACATTTTGAATAATACTTTAATTACCTACTTTTCTTCTCCCTGGACGTTGTTCTATCAGCTCTTTTCTACTTTTCTAATGCAGAACGAGGCTGTTTAGCAGCTTGTGTACGTATCTTCAGCCCTTATCCTGAAATGTTGAGTCATTTTCTTACAACCCTTAAAATTAAGAAGGCTTCACGATGCTCCGGTGAAGCTTTGGCGACCCCTAGGTTGGAAACCGGAAGTTTAGACCAACTCAAGCTGATGAGACAAGTTCTCAACTCAGTGCATGAACTCATACTTTATTGCCATTAAGTTCAATGGACAGAAAATAGATTGATTTGAGAAAATGTCAAACATTATCAGCCTCTTAAAAATGAGATGTTGCTGTTTTCTGTCATTTTAAACTGAACACAGACACATTTCACAAATCCAAACAACGTAATTCACATATCAATAAAAGAAAAAACTTGACTTCTATTATTTCATACATCATTTCCGCAGCATCCAGTCCGACCTCAGCAGCTCAGATCAACCTCGCCGGCATGCGCAACAACAGCCTGACCAATCAGGACGCCCCCTTTGACCCTTGCAGCGACAACCGACTGAGAAACTCGTGCATGTCGCTCGACGAGAAGACTCGCACCATGAGCAGGTCGGGCTCCTTCAGGGACGGCTTCGAGGAAGGTAAGAGGGCAGAGGAGAAGGATGAAGGAATACTCTGTGACTCTGCGTGAGTCCTCGACATGTTTTCTTCAGATGTTTGGTGAAATCTGTAATTAGGTGTAATCCTGCATGCCTCCATCTCTCTATAACGCTGAAGCCTCCTCCTTCCTTATTCCGCATGCCCGTGCCAAAAGAATTATTATTCCATTTGTTTGGAGAACATTAGGACGGATTACAACTGCTCTCTCAGAAAAGCCCTCTATCCCCATAGAAATCCATAATCAGCTTTGGTGCGGCTTTGTTTTTTCATAAGCTTGTTTATTGGGAAAAGTACCCAGCAGCGCTTTTCCCACCAGCAGGCAGACTCCCCGCTCAGGCGAGGTCGCTCGGCTGGAGTCGGCTCAATCCTCTGGGGCCATTGAAACACAGCGCTTTGATTCAGAGCAGCAAACTAAAGTCTGGGAGTTTGGTAGACACTTTGTGTTGGAAATGCTTGTGTTACAATGCAGTCTTAACGAGGAAAGCGTTTGAAAACGGTTTCTATCTCAGCCTGTGTCATCTTTTCTTTCTGTAAAGGTTGTCGGAAGGCGTTCTGGGAAATGTAGTCAATCAGTAACCGAAGTGAAACTTTTTACTGAGGATCATTTGAGAGTGTAACGAGATCCAGAGCGAACAAATACAAAATAAAGGTCAAACTCACTGACACCAAGACTCTGCTTTTGTAAACGTTTGCCTCGGGGGAATCAGCTGTGAGCTCCTTCAAGAAACCCGGTGACCCGGCTAGTTTCCTTCACCAGATGACATAATTCCATACTTCACCGAGTGGTGCATCTTGCCTTTATTAGGATAACTCTAAACCTAACCACTTAGCTCCATGCCTAACCCTAACCGCAGAGTCTCTGCCTTTGGACCTTGGATATTCCTCATGCTCAGGGCTTCTCAGTAGCTGTATCTTAACCCGGACCATTCAGGCTCCATGCCTAACCCTAACCGCCTCGTCCTGGTCTGCATACCTGCTTTTGTGCGTAGGATATCCTTGAACATAACACCTTCCCAGACTGTTATCCTAACCTTCCACTCTGGCTTCTTTAGACAAGAAGCCAGAGCGTGCCCAGGTGGGGTTATTTGGTTGATTGCCATTGGCTCTCTACACCAAACTGTGTGAGTCATCGGACAGCACAGGGGAAGTCAAAGTGATACTCAAAAAACCTGTAAACATCCATAAAGCACCAACTTTTTAAACTCCTGATCGGCTTTTTTACAGTGTTAAATGTTGAAGTTTGCAGCGTTTGTCTCGTCGTGTGTGTCAGGGTTCATTTTGTTGTGCACAGGGAGTCAGCTGTCAATCATCTGCCGTGCAACCTACTTTAAAAGTCTTAAGCAAACACCCGTTGAGCTTTTCCCGGTATTGTGAGGCTGTTACACAAACGCGCAGGTAGCACACACCTTAACGTGCACATGCACAATTACACAAAATGATTATTACCGCGCCCCCCCAGTAGCAGATCTGCCCACTGGTTTTCCCAGCTCCGTGAGTCTACCTTCCCTTTCAGCAGAGGAGATAATTACAGGGATCACAGTGAGAGGCGTGAGAGAGACTTGATGACACACAAGAATCCTGCAACATAACTTTCTCCCTCTTTGTGTGTGTGTGTGTGTTACATCGAGGTGTGCAGGCGAGCGAGGACGTGCGGTTTGTGTGTACATGTGTATGTTGCCGAGGTGTCGAGTTACCCGACCGTTGTTAGATTGACAGGACAAAAGTCACATCATCCGCCCAACACTTTGTCCCATGTGAGAGCAACACCGTGACATACTGTCACTTCATCCCCCCTCCATCGCCCTCACCTTTATGTACGCTCACCTTCTCATTGTGTCGGTAGAAACCATTTTCTCCAGCGATCATCCAGCTTTCTGCTTCAGAGCGACAGCTGGAGTCCGTATGGATTATTCTTTACATCTAGAAATGAAACAGGATGGAGCCTCGTGTGTTTTATCCTCATTTTGTCTCATTGCTCTGGGTGGGAATTAGTGAAATACTCTCATGATTATAATGACGTATGGAGGACACAGAACATATAAAATCAAATCAAAGAAACAGTGATTGTTCTCCGCTCACACACATGAAGAATTAAAAGTAATACGTCATACGAGATGGAACAAGGGAAGACTTCACATTAAAAGATCTTTTCACTTGCACAAACTGATTGATTTGATCTGAACCAGATGGCAATGAATCCTGAATCCTCCTTTTCATGTGGCTCCCAGCCGTCTAGACCAGATTCCGATAAAACTGAGTCTTCTATGAACCGATGTCTGTTCCCCCTGCGAGGTGAAGCGAGTGAATCCGCCGGGATCAGCCCGACCTCGCCGTGTGGTTGGTGACATCACGCTGCTGATCCTTTCTGATCTGCTCCCGGGCGGTGAAACAGTGCTGCGCGTTGTGCGCCAACCTCTGATGTGTGATTAGTGGCTGAGTCATTAGTTGCGCCACAGCCTGACTGCAACGTGTAGGAGTTTTATCTTTATGATTATGTTCAGGTGGAGCATGGGCAGGGCTGGAGCAGGGTGGGTGGTTTGTATGGGGAAGAGTGTGTGGGGTCTGTTATGTGTCGAGATGTGCTTTTTAATCCCTGCTTTGATTTGTTTTTGTCTCTTCAGTTCATGGATCCTCTCTGTCTCTGGTCTCCAGCACGTCTTCCATTTACTCCACGGTAAGCACACAAAACATCAGGCTGGTTGGTGCTGGATTTTCTGTCTTTAATCTTTGTGTGAACGACTCCTTCGATACAGTTTAGAAGTGATTTGTTTAGTTTTTTGCTCACACAGGTCGAGAGCGTTGTTTCTCAGAGCCGCCTGGTGTAACCACGACGTTTTAGGTTTATTTCCCTCCTTCTCTTCATGTTTCCCGTCTCCTTCTTTTTATTAAACTGTGTAATATTGGCAGAATAAATACTTTACACACTGGACCTTTAAAATACAGATATAAGTGTGTCTGGCTAGTTTAATCTTACACCCAGTTTTCACACATGTAGTGAAGGTCTCAGCTCTATCAGTCGACCCTGAGCATGCAACATCTCATTTTGGAAGATATTTGCAGAACAACAACTCTTCTTCAGCTCATGGAGCTGCACAACAAACAAGAGCAGCCAGTTTATCATTTTGTCGTTGGATTTGTGAAATATGGAGAATTGCCAAATACGCTGTTGCACATTTAGCCTCTAATCCATCCTGATATCTGACTCAAACAGCCTGTGAGAAAAAGGCCTGGCTGTAAAAACTTTGGACAGCCCACACGTGCCCAATCAGAGACTAGTCTTCACAGCGTAGCTCCTCCTCCTCCTCCCCTCTGTGGGCTGGTTTACTCACCTGGGCAGGTGTAGCAGAGAAACTCTCACACACTTTGGATCATAACTCGGCACTGCGTGGTGCTTTGAGCCTGCTTGGAGACTCACGGGTTTGAAATCAGAAGGTGGTGGGGGAAGAGAGAGCGGAGGCAAAATGATGGCGACTCTATCCATGACGGGCGCCGTCACATCCTGGCAACAAACGGTAGGGAGGAGGAGGAGGAGGAGGAGGAGGAGGAGGAGGAGGAAGGTTAGAGTGCAGGAGAACTTCAGCTTTTTATCGTTAACTAGAGCTGTAAGTCAAACCTATCACTGAACATATGACCATGAACATTGATCGACTGTGTGTGTGTGTGTGTGTGTGTGTGAGATTGACAGCTCTGTTTTGGGTGTGTAGACCATGTGTGGACAGATGCCACTTTGTAAACCATCCGCTCACGCCACAGAAACAGAAACACATGCGCTGCTTAACCCCAGCACATGCACGGACACATCGAGGCCGTCCAAACCTGTTTTCAGTGCTCGGTGGTTGAGAGGTGGAACCGCGTGAAAAATAATTTATTATGAGCTGTCACAACACAAGCACGACGTTCAGGCCTCCAACAGGGCCTCAGAAATACAGAAAGATTTGTGGATTTTAATTAAATGAAAGCAGCGATATCAGCAGGAACACTTTATTATTTATGGTAATATTAGAGGTGTGCACTTATATATCATTGGATGCATTCATCATGGGATAGATTTGTTAATTTAGAAGTCAGTGCATAAGTTCATAGTGGAAAATAAAATAAAAAATATGTGTATGTAGTCATAAAACCTCCTGGGAGTTTTTTTCTGCTCATAAAAGCACCAAAAACATCAAAACTTTTGATGATGTTTAATTAAATAAATGGCTCCGAGAAAAATAATCTTCAAGTCTGTTTATTTTCACACGATAACATCCTCTCTCCTATGAATCTGATGAAGCCTCGTCGAGTTTTAGATATAAACAAGCCGATTTTAAACGTGTAAATTTCATCCGACCGCTCAGTCCAAAACCGTCTCCGGTCAGGTCCGGTGAAACATTTCCAGATGTATCTTGTTTACATGTAAATGTGGGTGTTGCATGTTTCACTGTTGTGATGGAACGGCAGCAGCAGGGTGTGTTGTGTTCGTGAGAGCGTTTGTTTAGCCTGCTCTCACTCTGTCGTACCATTGTTCCGTGTGCAGCCTATTGACACAATAGTCTCACACACACACACACACACAGATACCTCGGTGAAAATGCCTTCAGGAGGATATCTCTGCTTTCCAGACATATTACACCAGACGATCTCCTCCACAGTTTATATAGCTCGTCTCCGTGGAGCTAATAAATCAAACAGGAGTGAGAACATGTGCGCTGTGACCTCCGGCGGCTTGAACCGCTCTTCATTTCCATCAAAGCATGTCACGATTCAGTCAGCACGTCCTCTAATGATTTTCTTCTTCTGATGTTTGTTTTCGCAGAACGAGGAGAAGTCTCAGTCGGAGGTAAGCGCCCGCCCGCCCACACCACTTGTATCCTGTGTTTTCTCAAGCTCTTTAATTTTCTGTGTGTGCACACCGGCTGGACTTGTTGGAACACGGGGGGGGGCGTTTTCACACTTGTGTCTAGTTACACATGTAACTGTATTGTGAGTGACCCTGTAACAGGCTGTTGTTCCCCTCTGAACACCTGCATGTGCTCTTTTATGCATCTACGTCTTAACCCGAACATATCAGAGCTTCAATCTGGGAGCCTCCCTCATTTGTTGATACACTTTTCTTTTATTATATGTCTGGATGCATGCGTGCATGTGTGTGTGTGTGCATCTGTGTGTGTGTGTGCGTGTGTTTTGGGAGCAGGTATGCATGCTTTTGTCTCGGCGCTTTTTGATGTCCTCTTTTTACGTCCTCAGATCCGCAAGCTGCGCAGGGAGCTGGACGCCTCCCAGGAAAAGGTTTCCGCCCTGACGACACAGCTGAGTGCCAATGTAAGAACAAACACACACACACGGATTTATCTGGACACGTGTACCGTCTCCTTCCTGTGTTTTATTGTGGCGAGAATATTATTGAGGCATGCGTTACATACCGAATAAATGAAAGGGTGCAGGCGGTTTGGGGCTTCACAGAAGCGACGCGCACGTTTGTTTTTATGACACGTTACACTGTTCAGAGTCAGAAGATGAACTCCCACCGATCTGTGATAGAAACTTTATTAGTTTATGTGTGAAAAAACTTGTTTTATTAAGGTTAAATATGAAAGAATGTCAGATATTCCACTGAGTATTCAAAATATTCAACCAAGTCGTGCCAATCCACAAGATTCTGCCGGTTTCCCGCTGTTCCGGTATTTGTTCGACATCCTCCTGAGTCCTCCCTTCACCGCTACCAGTGTTTGAGTCAAGTGCCCTTGTTTCTTCTGGTGAGGACGGCTCCTGACGCTCTCAGGCTCGACCCACACTCAGTGAGATCCAGCGGCGTAGCTGTTACTTGCATGAAAGTGACCGAGCCTCAAATCTGCATCCACAGGTTGTCAGCTGGTCCACGTTGCTCTGGTTGCGAGCAACACTGCCGTTCTTCGAGTTTCCTCATGTTGCAAAATGCTGAAAGCTGCAAATAATATCACTAAAATAGTTTTTTTCAATCGACAGGTTTAATATAATTATGATCTGTTGGAAGTGTCTTAAAATATGTTGTTTTGTCAAAAGACAGACAGACAGACGGTGAATCTGGCTCTCTCAAGCACGCAAACATTTCCCAAGTACACTTCATGATACTCATCAGATAGCGAACAGACAGTCCCCACAGAGCTCTTTAACTCCGGGAAGGTGTAATTTTACATCTGGCAGAAGCATCAGAAAATCTATTGAAGCGTCTCCAGACACGATCCCGCTCTGCCCTCCTTCTGCACCGTGTTGCACAAGTCTCACCACGCTCTGGTTGTAATCTGCCGTCTGAGTCAGTGCACGCCGGCGTTTCAGCCGTGGACGGATTGGAGATCTGGAAGGAAGGAAGGCGAGGGAGGTGTTAGATTACAGCGAGAGTCAAGTCTCAGCACACTCTGTCTCTGCGGGGACTGTCCCAGATGTGGACTCGAGATTTTTACCTCGGTACACAAAGGCGTGGTGCGAGTGTCGACAGGAAAAACACAGACAGACAACAGAGGAGGTGGTGGTGGTCGGGGGAGGGGCTTTGTTTAAATATTTGATGGATTATGAATTACCTCAACACGCCCTGAAGCCCCCCGAGGCCGAGAATCTAAGAACGTCTTCTGCTCGAAAAGTCACGATTTGAATCAGACGTCAGTCAACACTTTACTCAGCTCTCACACACACACACACACACACACACACACACACACACACACACACACTGCTGCAGGCATCTGCAGATCATTTGTGTCTGTAAAGCCTAACGCAGCGTGGTGATGGATGACCGTGCTCATTCATCTGGAGCGTTTAAAGCTGAAAACTCAGCACACTCAAAACAAAGAACCTTCAGACCTTTTAGGCTCATGGGTTGCGTGTTTCACCTGGGGCAGCTCAGTTTATAAAAACCCCGCTTGGGGAACCGGAAGGTGGCAAGGCACCAAACTGAACTCCCAGGGCAGCCACCTCGTCCAGACAGAAATATCCGTCAGATTGAGTCAGAGCACAGAACGCGGTTTTTGAAGATGACTTGGTGGTGTCATCAGGACTCAGTGGATGGTTCTAGCTCCAAGGACTGTTTTTGGTAAAAGATGAGGTCACGGTTTGGCTTGGAGCGTTTGCAGTGTGGGAACAGCTGACCCACGGGGTGCATCATCATTCATCACAGGGCGTTCTTATTTGGATTTGGTTGTGTTTTCATGACACCGCTGAGCTCATGTTTTAGTTTCAGCTCTGAGGCTGAAGCAGACCAGGGTTTCTCAGTTGAAGGTCTTCATCCTCTTGTAGTCTTAAATTAACTCTCGTTCGATCATTAGATGTCCGGTTCGCTCTCTGTAGCACAGGAAAGGCGTCCACCAGCCGGTGGAGGAACCACTGAGATGAGCTCGATTCCTCTCAGCATGGATAGATCTCGAGATGTTAGAATGAGGTTTTGCCTTCACCCATGTCAGTGTCAGTGTTTGCAAGTTGCAGGTGACCTTTACCTGAAGTGTGGTGGACAGATCTTTGTCGGACAGCTGACTGGAGATCAGCGACAGCCGTCAGTGTTTTGCTGCTTTCTCTAACGACCTGCTTGTTCCTCCCGCAGGCTCACCTGGTCGCTGCATTCGAACAGAGTCTGGGTAACATGACCATCAGGCTGAAGAGTCTCACCTTGACGGCAGAGCAGAAGGTAAAAACAGCCGAGCTGTACTCTGACCGATGCTGCACATTCAGGGTCGCTGCAGGTTTGATCCTCACATCATCGTCGTCTCTTTGCAGGACTCTGAGCTGAATGAACTGAGGAAGACCATCGAGCTGCTGAAGAAGCAGAACGCTGTCGCTCAGGCTGCCATCAACGGAGTCATCAACACACCTGAACTCACGCCTAAAGGCGACAGGACAGGTACAGACACACTGCAAACAGAACTTTGAGTTTTTCCACTCTCAGATCTGTGAGAAAAGCCCATATAGTACAAAAATCATCCACCGGTTTTATTGATAAACGGACATTTTGACGTGACAAGAATCTTTTATCGATAAGTTGTTGTAGTCGTGAGCTTCAGACGTCGTGTTGGACACTTCATTCTTCTTGTCAGGAGAGAAAAAACTCTTAAAGCTGCAAAACTAACTCCAAATGTGTGAGAAACTCTGACATTTCCCCGCCTGTCTCTCCTCAGCTGGCAGTAACGGCAGTCAGCAACAGCAGCAGCAGCAGCATCAGAACCAGCAGCCGGACCTCCGCATCAGGAGGCAGCACTCCTCCGACAGCGTCAGCAGCATCACCAGCGCGACCAGCCACTCCAGCGTGGGCTCCAACATGGACGCCGACGCCAAGAACAAGAAGAAGAACAAGAAGAACTGGGTAAGACGCCAATCTGAGCGCGCGACGGCGGTTTGTCGTCCTCGTCTTTGTCTCTTTGTTCATTTTTATGTGTGTGTCTGTGTCACATGTTTCGGTTTCTCCCCTTCAGGCGTCTTTCACTGGGGAGAAGGTGAATACACTTTGGGACTTTCATAGAGAAAAGTAAAGATTGATCTGGTGCTCGTCTCTCGGCTTACAAACGACCAGATCTCTGCTTGCAGATTAGTTTCTAGAGTCGGCTCATTAGGAGTTTTACTAGTGATCATGCAACAAAACATCTTCCTCACTTCCACTCACAACTTTTTTTTTTTTCCTTTTTGCTGTCGGAAGACGTTGTTGTGCGGCGGCAGACAAGTTGGAGACGATGACGTACGCCGCTTCTTATCCTCCGTGTCGCCCTGTAGCCGTCTGTGGTTGTCGGTGTCTGATCCTGAGTTTTAGGAGCAGCTGCTTTGTTGTAGAGTTTCCTGCTTTAGGTCGCTGTGATAATAAACACCCCTCCTGTGTGTGGATGTGCTTCCAGCTGTCAGTCAGTGGGGATGAGACCCCACAGGAGGCTCCTGTGCATGCAGGTGCATAGGGGCTGTGTGTGGATCATGACCCCCCTGTTTCACGGTGGTTGCGTGTAGCAGTAGTGCATTAGCTCTCAGCTGCCTGCAGGTCAGATGAAACCAGCTTTAATCCCGTCGGGGCCTCTAGTTTTTAATCTGTCCCTCCATGACGCATTATCACACCCATGTGAACATGTGCTGTTTTGTCTCCTTGTCTTCCTTTGCTTCGCTTCATGTGGCAGGTCTACGAGGTAAGAGTGGTAACACCGTGTGAAACCAAAGAAGCGGCCTAACCCGTGCACTTTTTCTAGGTCACTAACCTCTGTCCTCTCCTTTCCTCTGCTGCCACCTTAGTGCCTGTCCTCTCCTTTCCAACACTGCTTCTCCCAGAAAAACTGCTCCTATGACAGACGGGCCAGCTCTTAAAATGGAGAAATCCACCTGAAAATACTTTTGACACCGTCAGAAAGAGGCTGGTAGTGATGTAACTCGTAACACCAAACAACAACCAAGATTCTTGAACTGAAGTAGAAGCCAAAGATGTCGAAAGCTGAAAACTGCAGAGTCATGAACTGATGATGTAAGAGTGTCGAGTATTCATGGTGGATTTCGCCTTCAAACACAAACCCGTGCTCACATGACACGAGGAAATCAAATTTGATCCGCGTCTCGCCCTGAAAGTCGCTTCGTTAGGCGCGCGTGTAATTAAGTGTAATGGAATATGACGACTCAGCCATAAATTCAACTTTCATGAAGCTGATGATGTTTCACTTTTTGTTGACGCTGTCAGAGAAGCTCGTAAATCTGCTCACAGGAATTATCACACTGAGAGGTCTCACGTGTCAGTGTGGAAACACCTCAGTGGATTTTTTTAAATATATAATTACATAAAAAAGACAAACAGCAGCATGAGTCGCCCTCTGCTTCTGAACTCAAGTGACGTTTGAGGTCCCAGATAATAAAATCAGAAAATAATTCAGCGGAGCTCGTACTAGTTAACGTGATGTAACAATAAGAGCCCGTATCGTTTCATATTTCTCCGGGTTCCTCGTCACACTGAACAAGATTTTTTAAGGATGTTAATTCATTTAACTGTCGTCTCTGCGATTACAGAAGTAATATATGAAATACAGAATCCACATCACTGCAACCTCAATAATAAACACAAGAGTTAAATGACATTATGAGCTTTGTAAAAGTTGAATTTGTGGCAGAGTTGTTGTGTTGGATCACACTGGATACATGAAGTTTGAATGTGGCTCATTATTTTCACAGTTTATAGTATGAAAAAACATGTAAATGATGTTACTGATTATGCATCAGTCAGTTCTTATTTTAGAAAGTCACAGCAGAACAAATTATCTTTTAAATGTTTAATATTCAGTGTGAAACGATTCTCAAAACTCTGAAATTTCTCCTTTTGATTTATTCCTGATTTTCACATTTTCATGGAAAAACTAAAAACAATGAGCCATGAGTAAAATCTAAATCTCACACACACACACACACACACACACACACACACACACACACACACACACACACACACACACTCTCTGTGTTTGTGTTTGGAGCTGGCCTGAAGTCATAAGACGATCGACCCATAATTTCTTTTCTTTTCTTTTCTTCCTCTGACTCACTTGCACTTTTTGACAGCTTCTTCCTCCACTCTCCCCGGCACCTCCTCCTCCTCCTCCTCCTCCTCTTCCTCCTCCTCTGCTGTGTGTCCCTCGTCCACTCACAGCGTCTCTTCGTCTTTCTGTTTTTTTGTTCCCTGCAGCTGCGCAGCTCCTTCAAACAAGCGTTCAGCAAGAAGAAATCTCCCAAGTCGGCCTCGTCTCACTCGGACATCGAGGAGATGACGGACTCGTCGCTGCCGTCCTCGCCCAAACTGCCTCACAACGGCACCGGAGCCTCCAGCCACATGCTCAGGAACACACACTCCAACTCGCTGTACGTAGAACCTCGTCACATCCAGATCAGAGTGCATGAAATCTGCTTTTCATGTCTCTAAACCGCGTCGTCCTGCTTGTGTGCGTTCACCCAGATTGTCTGAGTGTTTGGACAGCGAGGCGGAGACGGTGATGCAGCTGCGCAGCGAGCTCAGGGAGAAGGAGATGAAGCTGACGGACATCCGCCTGGAGGCTCTCAGCTCTGCACATCAGCTGGACCAGCTCCGGGAGGCCATGAACCGCATGCAGGTCTGCGTTTCACGCAACATTTGGCCTGAAGGTGGAGCTCTAGTGTTTTCTTGTGAGCTAACTTTGTGTGGGTCTGCAGGTGGAGATCGAGAAGCTGAAGGCGGAGAACGACCGTCTGAAGGTGGAGAATCAAGGCAGCAGGACGGGCTCCCAGGCCTCCATCTCATCCTCTCCTCCGCCTCACGCACACAGCCAGGCTCAGGGAACCGGACCGGGGATCTCCCAGCACAGCCTCAACCTGACCACCAGCGAGTCCACCAGCCTGGGTAAAGACAGACACAAGCTTCTGCAGTGTGTGTGTGTGTGTGTGTGTGTGTGTGTCTGACTGTGCTCTGCTTCCTGTCAGACATGCTGCTGGACGACACCGGCGGAGAGGGAGGGATGAGGAAGGAGGGCCGGCACGTGAAGATGGTGGTCAGCCTGGACG